>NW_022589727.1:14197388-14425656 GCF_004348235.1 Phoca vitulina | reverse complement strand
CACCCCAGCTTTCTTTTGGTGTCCATTAGCATGGTAAATGGTTTTCCACCCCCTCACTTTCAATCTCGGGGTGTCTTTGGGTCTAAAATGAGTCTCTTGCAGACAGCATATCAATGGGTCTTGTTTTTTAATCCAATCTGATAGCCTGTGTCTTTTGATTGGGGCATTTAGCCCATTTACATTCAGGGTAACTATTGAAAGATAGGAGTTCAGTGCCATTGTATTGCCTGTAAAGTGACTGTTACTGTATATTGTTTGTGTTCCTTTCTGGTCTATGTTGCTTTTAGGCTCTCTCTTTGCTTAGAGGACCCCTTTCAATATTTGTTGTAGGGCTGGTTTCGTGTTTGCAAATTCCTTTAGTTTTTGTTTGTCCTGGAAGCTTTTTATCTCTCCTTCAATTTTCAATGACAGCCTAGCTGGATATAGTATTCTTGGCTGCATATTTTTCTCATTTAGTGCTCTGAATATGTCCTGCCAGTCCTTTCTGGCCTGCCAGGTCTCTGTGGATAAATCTGTTGCCAATCTAATGTTTCTACCATTGTAGGTTACATATCTCTTCTCCCGAGCTGCTTTCAGGATTTTCTCTTTGTCTCTGAGACTCGTAAGTTTTACTATTAGATGTCGGGGTGTTGACCTATTTTTATTGATTTTGAGAGGGGTTCTCTGTGCTTCCTGGATTTTGATGCCTGTTTCCTTCCCCAAATTAGGGAAGTTCTCTGCTCTAATTTGCTCCATTATACCTTCTGCCCCTCTCTCTCTTTCTTCTTCTTCTGGGATCCCAATTATTCTAATGTTGTTTCGTCTTATGGTATCGTTTATCTCTCGAATTCTGCCCTCGTGATCCAGTAGTTGTTTATCTCTCTTTTTCTCAGCTTCTTTATTTTCCATCATTTGGTCTTCTATCTCACTGATTCTTTCTTCTGCCTCATTTATCCTAGCAGTTAGCGCCCCCATATTTGATTGCACCTCATTAATAGCCTTTTTGATTTCTACTTGGTTAGATTTTAGTTCTTTTACTTCTCCAGAAAGGGTTTCTCTAATAACTTCCATGTTTTTTTCAAGCCCAGCTAGTATCTTTAAAGTGATGATTCTGAACTCTAGATCTGACATCGTACTAATGTCCGTATTGAGTAGGTCCCTGGCAGTCGGTACTACCTCTTGTTCTTTTTGTTGAGGTGATTTTTTCCGTCTTGTCATTTTGTGCAGAGGAGAATAGATTAATGAGAGAACAAAATGCTAGCAGGGTAACAACGTCCCCAGAAAATATACTCTAAACAAATCAGAAAAGACCTGAAGCAGTGGGAAAAGAAAGGGAAAGAGAGAAAAAAGAAAAGGAAAGAAAAAAAGAAAAAAGAAAAAGATAAAGATAAAAACAAACAAAAGCAGAACAAAACAAAACAAAACAAAAACAGAATGTGATCAAATATGATCAGGCTGGATTATAGATCAGTGCCACACACTAGATTTTGGGTGTATTTTGGTCTGTTAAAAGAAAGTCCCTCCCAAAATTTTAAAGAAAGAAAAACTTATATATGTACAAAAATAAGGGTTGATATGATGAAGGGATGGAATATGACTGTAAAGATGGAAATTATAAAAAATTTTAAAAAAGGATTTGATAAGTTGTTTGAAAAAAGAAAGAAGAGGATTAAAAAAAAAAAGAAAAAAAGAAAGAAAAAAGGGAGAGAATGTGATCAGGCAGGGGAGTAGAAAAAAACCATACACTGGAGATTTAGAGTATATTTTGATCTGTTAGAAGAAACTATCTCAAGATTTTAAAGAGAGAACAACTTATATATATATGCCAAAAATACGGGTAACTACTATGAAGGGATAGAATATGACTTTAAAAATGAAAAATAAAAATTTTTTTTTTAAAAAAGGGATTGATAAGATGTCGGTTGAAAAAGGGAAAAAGAAAAATTAAAAAAAAAAGAAAAAAAGAAAAAAGAAAAAAAGACAGTTAAAAAAAATAATTAACTTTGAAAGACTAAAGAATCATGGTAAAAAAGCCATGAATTCTATGTGCAGTGTTCCCCTAGCGCTGGAGTTCTGCCGTTCTCATTGATCGGTAAACTTGGTCTTGGCTGGCTGTTCTTGCTGATCTTCTGGGGGAGGGGCCTGTTGCCGTGGTTCCCAAATGTCTTTGCCGGAGGCAAAATTGCCCCGCCCTTGCCGGTCCGGGCTAAGTAATCTGCTCGGGTTTGCTCTCTGGAGCTTTTGTTCCCTGCAAGCTCTCCGTACAGCTTTGGAGGCGGAGAGTGAAAATGGCGGCCTCCCAGTCTCCGCCCCGGCGGAGCCGAGAACTCGGGGTCCCGCTCCTCAGCGAGCCCCCAGAGAAAAGCCGTCAGTCACTCCCGTCTCCCCGGTCTCCGGCCGCACTCCGCGCTCACCCGGCCTGTGACCGCGCCTTTCTATCTGGCACCCGACCCCGGGTGGAGTCTCCAAACCCAGCAGATCCCCGCGGTGCACTCCCGCACCTCTACTCCCGGGGGAAGAAGGTGAGTGTCCCCGGATCTGCCGCTTGTTGGGTCCCTGCTGGAGGAGCAGTGGCCCGACTGTGCCGCGGATCACGGTTTATAGCAACCCCGAGCTGAGAGCCCGCGCCTGGGCTCCGTCTCTGCAGCCGGCTTCCCTGCTCCGATACCTGGGAGCTCTGCCGCACTCAGGCACCACCGGTCTTTCTGTGACCCCGAGGGTCCTGAGACCACACTGTCCCGCGAGGGTTCCACCCCCCACTTCACCACCAGAGTGACGTCCCTCAGCGGAGCAGACTTCTAAAAGTTCCAACTTTGTGCTCTGTGGCTCTATCACTTGCCAGAAGCGGCCGACGGAGGCCCCTCCCCCGCCGTCTATCCTCCCGAATAACGCCTCAGATTCACTTCTCCGCACGTCCTACCTTCCAGAAAGTGGTCGCTTTTCTGTTCAGAGAGTTGTTGCTCTTCTTTTCTTTGATCTCCTGTTGAGTTTGTAGGTGTTCAGAATGGTTTGATCCCTATCCAGCTGAATTCCTGAGAGGAGACGAAATCCAGGTCTCCTACTCCTCCGCCATCTTGCTCCGCCCCCCCTACACCATTAGTTTTTGATGTAGTGTTCCATGATTCATTGCTCTGAGTTTTAGTTCATTTTGTTAGCTGAATTTTATAAGTGATTTATAAAATCAGTAATCTTATTTTCTAGAAATAAAAATTGTACTGCTGTGCTAGTACAACGTAAAAATATCTAGTCAACTAATTTTAGTCAAACACCAATTACAGTTCTTCAGCATCTTGTTTCTCTATAAGTAATAAAGTTATGGAATTGTTTCATTTAACTTTTAGTTTTAATGTGTTTTTCTAGGCGATAACCCACTGTTATGTCAGTTGCCGTAGTTCATGTATTAAAAAAGGTGACTGGCATAAGTATTATCCACTGTGAAATTTAGTTTTTCTTTCTTAGAAATTTGAAAAGGCTATACCTATTAGTCAAATTTCCACAACTTCTATTAGTCATTTAATTTAACTTAGAATGTATTTCTTACTATTGACATAGGTTTTAAGCATTTCTCTTCATAGTTCAGAGTTAGTGTTTTATTGCAATATCATTTGGAAGAATACATTTGTGTTTCCAGTAAAGACTGTTGGGAAGTGTGCTTACCCTTGCCATCTGCTAAGTCTATCAGGCTGGGCAGTGGAATGGAAATGGCAGTAGAGTGTTGAAACTGGACAGATCTGCATGTGAATCCTAGCTCATGGCCAACAGAGGTTAACGCTTGGCCTCTGGATCAGCCTACTTGATTCTTAAACTTTTGTTTGTTTTGGCCTCTGGTACTGTCAACATGTAGGCTCATCCTACTGGCTGTCTCTTCAGGTATTTACTTTTCTGGCCATCTATTCCTTGCTATGGCTCATGACTTCACACAGCCATCATTTTTTGCTCATGATGCTTTTCACGGAACTTGAATTAAATGTGCTAAGTCTTTGTCCCTGACTCTTCAGTTCATAATCAAGCTGAAAAAATGTTGGTGTGAAAAGGTTAGCAATGTGCTAAGGAAATTAAATTAAAGTATTTATATTAAAGTATTAAAGTATTTATATTATATATACAGTTCAGGCAGAAAGGAACATGACCCAGACTAAATTTTCATGCTCTGGAAGTATTTTATTTCCTTGCACATTCTTAAAAAGCTAATTTCAGATCACAGTTGTGCTCCCAAGCATAATTTGAAATGTTTGAAGTTATATCCATAATAGCTGGCAGCCTAATGTGTAAGTAAAATTGGTATGACCTCACAAATATGCTATTCTTAACCAATATAATAGATATTGTGTTTATGAGGCTTAATCAGAAAAGCAGCTAGATAGATTGGTTATGAAAATGAAGTAACAGCATCTAAGGAAGTCTCTCAAATCAGTTAATGCATGCATCCCATTAAGATCTCTGTTCTGGTTAGAATGTTGAAAGCAAGGACAAGCATTGGATGCACTGCAATTAACTCACTAAAGAGAAGCAAATGGAAAAGTTGATGTATCCCTGGGGCCTACTAGCTAAAATGTACCTACAAGAAACCACCTGACATGTCTTTTCTGAACCTCCCTATACATAAACAGGGTTTACATTGACAGTAAGGCAAAGAAAGCCTCATAATCCACAAAATTATATAAAAGATAAAGATTCAGAAAATTATATCTAAGATAATATAATATTTTAGCAGCTTAATACTCTTAGAAGGAGGAGAGAGAAAGTGATTGAAGATAGTCCTCCTGACAGTTATTTTTATTTAGTTTATCCTGGTCTCATGCACAGGCTTTGGACAAAATTCATTTTGACATGTTTAAGAGCACTAGGATATAAAATACTGACTATAGCATTTACTGCTTGGACAAGTCAACACACTATGGCACTTTTCACTGTTCCTCATTGCCTAAGTAAATTGTGGTACAGTTGATAAAATAATAACTCAGTATAAGGATATTTCTCTGAAGGATAGATCATTTCAAGTCGAACACCTCTGTCACCATGCATTTTTATTGCAGTTTTTAAAAAGAAGAGTATGGGACACCAGGGTGGTTCAGTTGGTTAAGCTTCCGACTCTTGATTTCGGCTCAGGTCATGATTTCAGAGTCGTGAGATCAAGCCCTGTGTTGGGCTCCGCCCTGGGCATGGAGCCTGCTTAAGATTCTCTTTCTCCCTCTCCTTCTGCCCCTCCTTTCTCTCTCTCTCTCTCCCTCTCTCTAAATAAATAAATGAATGAATAAAATAAAATAAAATATAAAAAATAAATTTTTGTATATATACATGCATACATATACATACATATGTCCTTTCAGGACAAGTATTCTTTTTCTTTTTTTAAAGATTTTATTCATTTAGTTGTTTATTTTGAGAAAGAGAGGGTGAGCAGGGGGAGGGCCAGAGGGAGAGGGAGAAGAGGGGGAAAGTATCCCAAGTAGGCTCCACACTGACCTGGATCTCAGGACCCTGAGACCATGACCTGAGGTGAAACCAAGAGACGGACAATTAACCCGAGACACCAGGTGCCCCAAGACAACTATTTTTCAATATGTTATTTGAGGACAACTATCTTTTAATCACTTTATTAAGGTATAATTGACATATAAAAAGTTGTACACATTTAATATATAAAATTTGATAATTTTGGAGACAAGTATGCATCTGTGAAACCATCACTAGCCTATGCTGTAAACATATCTATAGGCTCCAAAAGTTTATTCTTGTCCTCTTTTATTATTATCATTATTATTATTATTATTGTCATTATTATTTGTGTGAAAGGAACACAACATAATATCTATCCTTTTTGGATATATTATTGTTGGTGTATAGAAATTCAGCTAAATTTGTATATTGATTTCATATCCTGCAACTTAACTGAATTTATTAGTTCTAAGAGATTTTTCTTTTTGTGTGTTTATGTTCTTTATGTTTTTTCTTCATACAAATCTTCCTCAATTTATGATGGGGTTATGACCTGATAAACCCATTGTAAGCTGAAAATGCATTTAATACATCTAACCTACTGAACATCATAGCTTAGCCTAGCCTACCTTAACTGTGCTCAGAACACTCACATTAGCCTACAGTTAAGCAAAATCATCTAACACAAGCCTATTTTATAATAAAGTATAGAATATCTCATGTAATTTATTGAATACTGTACTGAAAGTGAAAAACAAAATGGTTGTATGGGTACAGAATGGTAGTAAGTATATCAGTTAATTACCCTTGTGATCGTGTGGCTGACTGAGGACTGCAGCTTGCTGGGGCTGCCCAGCATTATGAAAGAGGATTGTAGGCATACCTCTAGCCTAGGAGAAGCTCAAAATTCAAAATTTGAATTATGGTTGAAGTATGGTTTCTACTGAATGCATATCACTTTCACACCATAAAGTTGAAAAAATCGTAAATCTAACCGTTATAATTTGGGGAACATCTGTATAAGATCATGTTATCTGTAAACAGATAATTTTACTTCTTCCTTTCTGGTTTGGATGCCTTTTATTTATTTTCCTTGACTAATTGCTCTGGCTAGCACTCCCAGTACTATTTGAATAGAAATGGCAAGAGCGGGTATCTTTAGAGGAAAAGCTTTCAGTTTTCCACCATTGAGTGTAATGTTGACTGTTGGCTTTTCATGAAAGGCTTTTATTATTTTATGGTACATTCATTCTAGAGCTAATTTGTTGGGAGATTTTATCATGAAAGGGTGGTGAATTTTGTCAGGTTCTTCTTCATCTGTTGAGAGAATTGTGATTTTTATCCTTCATTCTATTAATGCAGTTTATTAATTACATTAATTGATTTGCATCCCTGGAATAAATCCCACTTAGTCATGGTATATGATTCTTTTTAATGTGCTGTTGAATTTGGTTTGCTAATATTTTGTTGAAGATTTTTGCATTTATATTCATTGGGGAATGTAGTTTTATACATTTTGTACATTTTTGTACATTTATAGTCTATAGTTTTCTTGTATCTTTGTCTGTCTTGCTTATCAGGGTAATGATGGCCTCACAAATTGAGTGGAAATGTTCCCTCTTCTATTTTTTGGAAGAGTTTACAATTGATTGGTGTTAATTCTTCTTTAAATGTTTGGAAGAATGTACCAGTGAAATCTTCTAGTACTGGGCTTTTCTTTATTGGAAAGTTTTTGATCACTGATTCAATCTCCTTGTTTGTTATTGGTCTGTTCAGGCTATTTCTTCTTCATTCAGTCTTGGTAGGTTATATATTTCTAGGAGCTTACCCACTTCTTCTAGGTTGTCCCAATTTATTGTTATATAATTGTCCATAATAGTCTTTTTGATCTATTCTGGCATTGGTTGTAATGTCTTCTCTTTATTTCCTGATTTTAGTAGAGTTTTCTTCTTTTTCATGAATAGTCTAGCAAAGGGTTTGTTGATTTTATCTTTTTAAAAAACCAACTCTTAGTTCTTTTATTTTCCTGTTGTTTTCCTATTGTCTATTTCATTTATTTCTGCTTCAACCTTTACTATTTCTTTATTTTTGCTAGCATTAGTTTTAGTTTTAGTTTTTGTTTTCTAGTTCCTTGTAGTGTAAAATTATGTTGTTTATTTGAGATGTTTCTTCTATTTTAATGTGGGTGTTTTATTGCTATAAACTTCATTTTTAGTACTGCTTTTGCTGTATCCCATAAATTTTGGTATGTTGTTTCTTTATTTTCATTTGTCTTCAGGTGTTTTTTCCTAATTCCCTCTTTGACTTCTTTAACCCAATGGTTATTCAAGACTGTGTTGTTTAATTTCCATATGTTTGTGAGTTTTCCTTCTCCTACTGATTTCTAGTTTAATTCCATTTTGATTTTAAACTTTTTACATTTGCTAAATTTTCATAACCTAACATTGATCTATCCTGGAGAATATTGTGTGTGTGCTTGAGAAGAATGTGTATTCTGCTGCTATGGGATAGAATGTTCTGCATATATCTATTAGGTCCATTTGGTCTAGAGTATAGTTTGAGTTCAGTGTTGATTGAACATACTGATTTTTTTGATGATGATCTATTATTGGTGAAGTGGGTATTATAAAAGTGGAAGTCCCTTATTATCATTGTATTGCTATCTATTTCTCCTTTTGGGTCTGTTAATATTTGCTTAATTTATTTAAATGATCCAATATTGGATGCATATATATTTACGATTATTATATAATCTTGATGAATGGACCCCTTTATGATTATATAATGACCTTTTTGTCTCTTGTTGCAGTTTTTGACTTACTGTCTATTTTGTCTGATACAAGTATAGCCACCCCTGCTGTCTTGGTTTCCATTTCCGTAGAATATCTTCTCCTGTCCCTTCATTTTCAGCTTATGTATGTTTTATGTTTTTGTGTTGTTTTTGTTTTTTTGTTTTATGTTCTTGATGTCACAATTTACCTCTTTTTATCTTGTGTATCTCTTAACAAATTATTAAAGCTATAGCTATTTTTAATACTTCTCTCACTTAACTTTTATACTAGCATTAAGTGATTAATACACCACTATATTGCAGTATTGGGGTATTCTGAAATTCACTATATTCTTGCCCTTACCAATGTGTTTGTATTTTTATGCCCTTGTGTAATCTTCTACTCTTGGGTATGGGAAGACCTATAACTTGGTTCTAATCAGTATAAAATGGTATATAAAGGTAACTATATGAATGTTATTACATGTACACTATCACTCTAAATAAGATTATAATGTCTATCTTGTTAGGAGACTCTCTCTCCTTGCTGGTTTTGAAGATACCTGCTGCCATGTTATGTGCAGCTTTAGGGAGAGGGTAATATAATTCAGAATTTATGGCAACCTCTGGCCAACAGTCATCAAGAAAATGAGACCCTTAGTCTTACAGCCTGAAAAGAATTGAATTATGCCCACAGTCACATGAGCTTGGAATCAATCCTTTCCCAGTGGAGTTTATCATGCAAACTCAGCCCTTACTGACACCTTAATGACAGATTTGCAGAGGATCCAGCTAAGCTATGCCTGGACACCCAGTTCATAGAAAGTGTGAGGTGCTAAATGTATATTATTTTAAGCTGATAAATTTGGGATTGTAATGTTACACAATAATAGATAACAAATCCAGTTTTTGATACCTGAAAATGGGTATATTAGTTTGCTGGGGCTGCAGAAATGAGGTACAGCAAACTGAATGGCTTAAATAACAGAAACTTGTCATCTCATAGTTCTGGAAGTTAGAAGTCCAAGATCAAGGTGTTGGCAGGGTGATTTCACCTGAGAGCTGTGAATGAGAATTTGTTCCTTGTCTCTTTCCTCACTTCTTTTGGTTTGTTGGCCATCTTTGGCATTCCTTGGGTTGTAGATGCGTTACCCTGTTCTCTGCCTTCATCTTCACAAGATGTTCTCTTAGTGTGCATGTCTGTCTCCATGTCCAAATTTTTGTTTTTTTTATAGGGACACAGTCATGCGGTGCTTGGGTGGCTCAGTCGGTTAAGCATCCAATTCTTGATTTTAGCTCAGGTCATGATCTCAGAGTTGTGAGATTGAGCCCTGTGTTGGGCTTTGCATTCAGTGCAGAGTCTGCTAGGGATTCTCTCTCTCTCCCTCTCCCTGTGCTCCTCCTCCTGCTCATTCTCCCTCTCTAAATAAATAAATAAATAAATAAAATTGGAAAAAAATAGGGACACAGTCATATTAGATTATGGCCCTTCCTAATGACCTCATCTTAACTTGATCATATGTAAAGGTTTTCTTTCTAAATAAGGTCACATTCAGAGGTTGGAGGTTAAGATTTCATTTTTCGGGGGGAGGGGAGACATCATTCAACTCAGAACAGTGGTTAATGCTGTATTAATGTCTAAAAATGTGGAAGTGGCTTTGGACCCAGCCAATGGGAAGACTGGAAGGATTTTGAGGACTATGCTAAAGAAAGCCTAAGTTACCTTGAACACTTAGTAGAAACTTGTACTTTGAGGACACTTCCAGTGAGGGCTTAAAGGAAATGAGGAACATGTTATTAGAAACTTGTGGAAGGGGAATCCATGTTATATGGTTGCAGAAAGCTTAGTAAAATTTTACCTGTGGTTATATGGAAAGAAAACACAAAAGTCATGAACTTGATTATTTAAATAAGCAGATATCCAAGCAAGGCATTGAAGGTACTGACTATTCTTGCTGCTTAAGTAAAATGTGAAAAGAGAAAGATAATTTGAAAGAATTGTTAAGCACAAAGGAAACAGGACTAGATGGTTTAAAAAATTTAAGCCACTCAAGATGGCAAACAAATTCTACAATTAATTAATGACCTCTGAGCAGAGTAAGCAACCATCAGAAAGAGATACTCTTGCCTTAATTGCAAGGGATATATAAGCTTGAAATCCTAGGACCTGGCACATTGGAGAAAGCCTGTCCCTAAATTAAGACAACACAATCAAAGCCGAACTGTGAGATAGAGTTGATCAGTGATAAAATAGTTAAACCCCACAATCTGGCTGTAATTCTTCTGTTTGCATCTGTAAATCCAACAAATGCATTTTATTTGTTTAAGCTAGTATGAACTGTGCTTTAGTGATGTAAAAATTAGGAGTAGTTTAAAATCAAACAAAAATAAACAAAAGGCCAATGAAAATTGTAAGTAAAAATAAAAGAATAAACAAGCTGTGTGTGTGTGTATATGTGTGAGAAAGTTGATAAAAATAAAAGATAAAGTATGCTATACCTATCACATTTCATAATCTGAAAACTTCTGCCCAGCAAAATATAGTTGGGAATAGAGTAATTATAACTGGAACCAACAAACAACTCCCTTTTCTGAGTAAAGAGAAGTCTTATGTTAAGTAATTGTAGAAAGCTCTGGCAATATCCTCAATATCCTCAAATTTTGAACAATGGGCCCTCAAGACATAGGTGGACCATATACCAGATTGAGATTGCAACACTTGGTAGATATATCTTCCCCTATTCTAATACTATTGTGGTACTTCTGGGAGACACAATTATTTTTCATTTTCTTTACACAATTTTTGTCTTTTTTAGTCTTGAATATTGGCATTAATCATGTTCAAATATAGATGAATGGCTCCAAACTGGGGTGGGAGGATTAATTCTAGCAAAGACAATGACTTTTCCATAGTGACTGAAAAAGAGAAGCAATATGTGACTGGATGTGTTGACAAAGAGCCAGTGATAGGAGTGCCTGGGAGGCTCAGTTGTTGAGCATCTGACTCTTGGTTTTGGCTCAGGTTATGATCTCAGGGTCCTGAGATCGAGCCCTGCGTAGGTCTCTATGCTTCACCAGTGAGTCTGCTTGAGTTTCTCTCCCTCCCTATCTCTCTGCCCCTCCCCCCAGCTTGCACATGTGTGCACGCTCTCTCTCTCTCTCAAATAAATAAATAAGAAAGAAAGAGCCAGTAACTTGAAGCTTACAAGAGATAATGCATGTTTTTAGAATCTGTTATAAAGATCTAAATTAACTTCCTTGGAAATCTCTCTTTCTTAAAGCCAAACTTAATTTTCAAGAAGAAATTTCCCAGAAATTACTGACGTGGCAGTTGGCAATACTGGCCATTGGAAACTGATCCAACCATGAGGTAGATAGGCTGTTACCTAGGCCACCACACAGTGCAAACACCTGGCTCAGTCTCTGCATGCAGACTTTTTAGTTCTGAGTTTTTAGTTCTCAAGTGTGAGTTTTTGTTCATAAAGTCAGTTTATTTAATAGATTAGTGGTTTATAATCAGCATAGCAATCCGCATGTGGTGAGAAGCACCTGTGAGGGAAGGCAGAATGGAGAAGCAATTTAGTAATACATGTAGGTAATACAATTACTTGATGATTTCTTATGGGAAATCCTTAATGAAAACCATTCCATTCCTTTATAGTACTATAACATAAGTTCATACAGTGTTCAGTTTAGGGTATCTTCTCTTTCCCTCCAGACCCTAGGAATACTTTAAACCTATTTATTATCTCTCTTTAAAGAAATAAGGATTGGTTATGAAAATAGATATATAGCACAAACCTAGCAAATTGTTATATAGCATTCAATGAGTGATTATAATTTTAAGATATTAGTTTTATTAAAAAAATGTTAGATTTATTGTTCAGGGAGAAATTTTAAAATGCCAGTAATAACCCATTTTAGTCTACTGTCCTTAACAAAACCCTGATTTTCTGTCACATTATTTTTAAGAAATAACACTATTCACCTTGCTGTTCTGTGAAAGATTTGCAATATCTTTTGTATTTTATATCTTGCTCCTTTTTTTAATTCTAAAATTGTGGCTTGTTTTTTAACTTAATAAAGAAAATTAAAGGAAAAAAAAAACACAAGGAAAGTCATTATCCTGGGTTGGAGTCAATACTATCTTTGCTATTCAAAGTTAGGAAGTAATCAGATGTTAGCTTGCAGCCAAGGAAACCAATTTATTTATAATGGAAGGAAACAAAAGCCAAAGGCAGGTAATGCATTAGGGCCTGAAAGAAGAACAAGGGGAAAAGAATAGGATTATTCTTTACTAGTTGCTTTTTACTTTTACTTGACAAATTCAAACTATTGTACTTCTCAATTATGGCACATAGATACATAGATAGATACATTATGAGCCATCAATCAACCAGTATATTGCTAATAAAGACTGTCAAGATTCCCAGTCTGATGAAGTATCATCCTATTTATGCTGTGCTAAATGTTGGATTTATTTTACCCAAAATAGAGTATGAGTATATCCAGCTTCTAAAAATAACTTGGTCATGTTATCTTGTTCTTTAATTTATGTGTTCATTCAATAAAATTTTTGAGTGCATAATATGTTTTAGGTAATTTTCTATATGCTGAATATATAATAGTAAATAAAATAGAAAAACACACTGCATTAATATAGCCTAGATTCTAATGTTCCCAAATACAACCAATTTGCCCAATAGTTTAGGTTTCAATTAAAAAGTGTTTATGGCACTGTATCTCACTCTCTAGCTCAAAATCAGTTTTTCTTGCAGTAGCTCTAAAACTGTTCAATAGATTGTGGTTTAGGTTTTGATCACTTATTGCCCAGAATCTTTGAATTGCTATATGGACTTTTTATTTAAATCTTTTTCTATGTTCTCTATTCTCTAGTCCTTTCTTCCTAGACTCAATTACATGATCATTTGAACTTAGGCCTCATTCATTCATTCAAAACCATATGTTTCAATCCTGTTTTTATAAAACGCATTTCTTTAAAAAATATAAAGTATTATACATCAAATATAAGGTGCAATGCTATTCCCATATTATTGAGACTCTGATTTATTGAGTAGTTTAGGCAAGGTCATGTGGCTAATAAAAGATATTGTTAGAATTTAAACTTATCATTTTGGTATTATATTCTGTGCCCCATCTAGTACACCTTCATTATGGTTGGGGTATACATATATTCTTTGGGGGATTCTATAGCCTTGATCTGGACTTCCTGACTATCCCCATCTGGTTGCTTACAAATTTAAAAAGTTGAGATTATTTTAGTCTATAGAAACAAAACCAGATCTAACAAAATATGTATAAGATCTACATGAGGAAAACCACACAATTATGATGAAAGAAATCAAAGAACCAAATAAATGGAGAGATATTTCATTACATGGATAGGTAAACTCAAAAGTTGTCAAGATGTTAGTTCCTCCCAACTTGATTTGTAGATTTAGTGTAATCTCAATCAAAATCTCAGCAAGTTAATTTATGCATGTTGACAAAAATGATTCTAAAGTTTATATGGAGAGACAAAAGACCCAGAATAGTCAACTCAATATTGGGCAAGAAGAACAAAGTCAGAGGATTGACATTACCCAACTTCAAGACTTACTATAAAGACATTATAATCAAGACATTGTTGTATTGGCAAAAGAATAGATCAATGGAACAAAATAGCCCAGAAATAGACCTACATAAGAATAGCCAACTGATCTTTGATAAAGGGTCAAGGCAATACAATGGTGGAACAGTTGTCTTTTCAATAAATGGTGTTGGAATAATTGGACATCCATATGCAAAATACTACTACTACTACTACCACTACCACTACCACTACTACTACTAAATCTAGGCAGAGTCCTTATATGTTTAACAAAAGTTAACTCAAAATGGATCATAGACCTAAATGTAAAAGACAAACCCAAAATTCCTGGAGGAAAGCATAGAAGAAAATCTAGACAACTCTGGGTTTAGTGATGCCTTTTTAGATACAACACCAAAGGCAGGGTGCATGAAAGAAATAACTGATAAGTTAGACATCATTAAAATTAAAAACTTCTGCTCTGTGAAAGACACCGTTAGGAAAATTAGCAGAAAACCCACAGGTGAGATGAAACTCTTTGCAAAAAACAGATCTGATAAAGAACTCTTATCCAATATACACAAAAACTCTTTAAGAAGTCTTAAAATTCAACAATAAGGAAACAACTAAACAATAAAAAAACCAAACATTAAAAAAATGGTCCTAAGACCTGGACACTTCATAAAAGATATAGATATGACAAATAATATGAAACAGATGAAATAATAATAGAGAAATAATAATATGAAAAGATGTTCAGCGTCATATTGTCATTAGAGAATTGCAAATTGAAATAATGAGATACTGCTACACACATAAGAATGATGGAAACCCAGAACACTGACAACATCAAATGCTGACAAGGATGTGGAGGAACAGTTACTCTTCTTTATTGCTGGTCAGAAAGCAAAATGGTGCAACTACTTTGAAAAACAGTTTGGCAAGTTTTTTTTCTTAACAAAACCGAACATTTTTTTACAATCCAATCTAATCCAACAATCACTCTTCTTTCTTTTTACCCAAATAAATTGAAAACTTATATCGAAACAAAAATCTGCACACAGATGCTCATAATAGCTTTATTCATAATTACCCAAACTTGGAAGCAACCAAAATGTCATTCAGTAGGTGAATGGATACATAAACTGTGGATGGAATATCATTGCCAATGGAATCGCTTTCCACACTAAAAAAAAAAAATGAGCTATCAAGCCATGGAAGATATGGATGAACCTTAAATGCATACTACTAAGTGAAAGAAGCCAATCTGAAAAGGCTACATGCTGTGTGGTTCAAATATATGGCATTCTGGAAAAAGAAAGTTATAGAGACTGTACAAAGACCAGTGGTTGCCAAGGGCTGGGAGATGAAGAAAGACGAATAGAGTATTTTTAAATGAGGGAAACTATTATGTATAATACTACAATGGTGGATACATGTCATTATACATTTTTCAAAACCGATAGGATGTACAATAGCAAGAGTGACCCCTAGTGTAAATTATAGAGTGATATGAGTGCTAACTGCATGTCATTGTGGGCTCATTGGTTATGACAAATTTACCACTCTGGTGAGGGGTGTTGATAGTGGGGGAAGTTGTGGGAATATGAGGGGAGACGGGTTATATGGGAATTCCACCATCCACTCATTTTTGCTGTGAGCCTAAAACTGTTCTAAATATAAACTTATTAGAAATAAAACAAGAATATGGTATTTCTGAAAACATTAGGATGAAATACTCTCCAAGAGATATGCTGCAATAAAAATGGTATAGAAAACAACAACAAAAGAAAGACATTGCATATTGGTCTATATTTTATCTTCTTTCTTTGAAAGTTATGTTGTCATTTAAGCATTTTAACATGTGAACTCAACTGAGATTAGACAAAGATTTGGCATCTATTTTATAAAATTATTAAACCAGTGTGTACTTGACTTCAAAAATGGCAAGTATGACATAAATACCTTCATCACAGACATACCCAAACTACTATAGGATACTTAAAAATTGCCATGATTACAAGAAAGCCACAGTAGATAGATGATAAAAGCATAGAGAAAAATAGAACCTACAATAAAATAGGTGCTGTTATAATATAGAAGTTGTATTATATTTAAAGGCTAGAGAGAAAAATATACATGTGACATAAAAATATACCAATTCCTTTGTATGAATTAAAAGTTACTTTGAAACTGTTTCATTAAATGGTTCAAACAATTCAAATATTTCTTTTTAAACTTTCCCATTGGGTCTTTTTTCCCCAGTTTCATTTAGATATAACTGACATATAACATTGTTTAAGTTTAAGGTGTACAACATGTTGATTTGATACACTTGTGTAATGCAATATGATTATCTGTGAAGCATGAACGAACACCTCCATCATGTCACATAATTATCAGTGTGAGAACATTTATGATCTACTCTCTTGGCAACTTTCAAGTGTATAATACAATATTGTTTACTATAATCACAGTGCTGTGAGTTAGATCCCCAGAACTTATTCATCTTCTAACTGAAATTTATGCTCTTTGACCAACATTTCTCCATTTCCTCCACCTACCTACCTCCTGCCTTGCCCCCTGGTAACCGCCATTCTACTCTGTTTCTATGAGTTGAAATTTTTAGATTCTACATATTACCCAATATTTGTCTTTCTTGGTCTGACTTATTTCACTTAGCATAATGCTGTCAAGTTTCATCCATATTGTTGCAAATAGCAAGATTTCCTTCTTTGTCATGGCTGATTAATATTCCACTATATCCATTCTTTATCCACATCTTTATTTATTCACCTATTGATGGAAACTTATGTTGTTTCTATATCTTGGTTATTGTGAATAATGCTGCATAAACATGGGAGTCCAGATATCTCTTTGATATCCTGTTTTCATTTCTTTTGGATATAGACTCCGAAGTAGGATTGCTAGATCATATGGTAGTTCTATTTTTAATATTTTGAGGAAACTTCATACTTTTTTCCATAGTGGCTGTACCAACTCCCACCAACAAAGTTCAGACATTTCTTGTCAAGTGAGATAAAGTTTTTGTGAAAGTTGAAGAGGCAGTTAACTTGTGGCAAAAATTGTAACTTTCAATGGAAATGTGCTTTAGAGAAAGCCAGTGGCTTTCAACCAATTTCTGAGAACCCAATAGATTAGTGAAGACGCTAGTGCAGCTACATTTTTTTTTTTTTACATTTTGTGGTCTGAACGATCCTTTAGTGTGTATTGTGTATACACAATAGTGTAGAGGAAACAAGGTCTTTCCAGATAGCTTTGGTGAGTGTCAGAGATCTGCTGAAGTTGACCTCATTACTCCTCAAAACTGCCATATATCAGAAAGGTTGTTCATTCCACAGTAGTGGTAAAAAAGCTCTACCACAGAGTTTGCATAAACTGCTCAAGGTCACACAATAAGCATGCAGTGGAATCAGAGTTTGAGTCTAGTTCCATCTGACTCCACCTATCCCAAGTTTACAAAGTTATAAAAGATCCATAAATTGAAGAGTATTGGCATCTAAAGGGGAAGTCACACTATATACAAATATAGTGTGATACTTTTCACAAATTACACAAGAAATACCTACAAAAGTGATTATCAAACTGCTGTATAGAATCCTATGGTTACAATGATTGAATCTTCCAACAAACAATAAACAGTTTAACTTCTTGAGCAAACAGTTCATCTTTTCATATATGGTATGTGGATGCTTTTGAAGAATTGTATTTGAAGGAAAAAAAATGAATTCCACTACACATAATTTGAAAACTACTGGATGATCTTGGTGAAGAAAAAACTGACATTCCAGGAAATGTTGGATTAAACAGGGGAAGAAACCTGCTTGAATAGAAGTTGTATTATTTTCAAAGTTCACTTTCAACAAACAGCACCAAATGAAATCCTTAAGATGAATCAGAATTGAGAACAAAGAACAAACACTGCTAAACTGCAAGGAGACTCTAACTGTGGGCATTATTGCTTGTGCCACAGACAATGTTTTCTTTTTTAGTAAGGATAATAGCTACCACTGATACCAGTAGCGATGTATTTGGAAAACATTACAAAAGTGACTCTGTCAAAGTGATTTGAGAGGGGATATTATGTCCAGGTAAAGCGCTGCAAGCTAAGAGAAGTAGAGTCAAAGAGAAGTATATGATTAAACCTGGCTGAAGTACTTTGACATAGCTAATCAAAAAAGACAGTCTAATAGAGCCAGCTAAGTACTTCTAGCTTATCCTTTCTCTGGGACTTTGGGACATTCTGAATTTTCGTCTATGTGACATGTGAGCTCATACTAGTCAGGGCTACTTAGCATTCCAGCTAATGTATCGCTTTCATAGTTTAGTTCATAGATGAGTTAACTGCTGATTGAATAGTTTCCGGAAGATTATTGATGAAGGCAATATGTATGTACTTGGAAGTATGTATATTTGTTAAGGCCATCATCTTTTAGAGGTAATAGAACAAAATTAACTTTGCTAGTCACAGTTTCATACCTGACATATTATGTCGGAAACCTAAGAATTATAAAAATGGTCAGGTCAATGATGTTTTATATTGCATTTCACTTTGTGTTTTATGACCAGTTATTATTATCATTATTTACATTTCCAAGTGGACTTTTTGAAAAATAACATGTTATAGCAAATGACAAAATAGCAAAATATGATTCAGTTTATTTCTGCTAAATTGTGAGCTTCTCAAGGTCTTAGACAATGTCTTCTTTATCTTTACCCTGACCTCAGCATCGTCCTTGGCACACAGAAGTTGCTTAACAATTTTTGCTGAAATGTATCAGCAATATATGGACATATATATCAGCTTTTCATTAATTTAGTGTGAATGGAAATAAAGCCCATCAAAATGATGTCAGTTAATTAGGTTGTTGACCTGCATATGTGGAAGATGTAGGAAGAGAAATTTACAGGCATTATACAGCTTCTAGGTTAAAATTCTTGCTTTGCTACTTAGTGGCTGTGAAATATTGGGCTAATTACTTCATCTTGAAGTTTTAGTTTTCTCATCCATAAAATAGTATAAAATAAAACCAGCCTCATAGGGTCGCTGGAATAATAAGTATATTATAATAATGTACATAAAACAGAACAGTACCTGTCCTTTGGTTAATTATAGTTTAAGAAAATGGTGTAAAAACCCTCAAAGGGCCGGTATAAGAGATTTTTTTTTACTTAAATATGTTTGCATATTATTCCTACATAGCTAGTGTGACTTAACTCTTTTGCTCCACACCTTCCCTAAAGTCAATTTTGCATTTGTAAAATTCTCCCTAAACACAAAGGAATATTTAAAAATCCAAAAGGACTCACTGCGTATTATGTAAGACTGATGAATCACTGAACTCTACCTCTGAAACTAATAATACACTATATGTTAATTAATTGAATTTAAATTAAAAAATAAATAAAAACAACCTTTTCCAGTTTAAAAAAAAATCCAAAAGGACTATGGATATTTTATTTTTATTTTCAGGAGAAGGTGAAGAAAACAATCATATAGCAGTTTGCACAGTACAGTTTCAAAAACAAATGAAACAAAACAATAACCCTTTAACCATTTCTGTTTCTCTAGCTTTCCTCTACCTAGGATAGCTGCCTCATTCTCTTTTCTTTTTCTCCCCCATCCTCCAAACTCTTCAGCTTCTCTAGTCAAGCTTATTCCAACCATCCCTCCCACCCCCTCAACAATGTTTCAAATCATGGGAGCTCAATAGCATTAGGAAAATAAAACTAAGCAAAATAAACTAGACCATCTACTGCTGCATAAGAGAATTCTCAGTCAATGGTGGTGGAGAAGGTGAGGGGAGGAAGGAATGTTCATCTTTTTATACGAACAAACATTTTCCAAAAGGTAAATGCAAGGATGACAGAGACTGGGGGTTGACTCCAAAACTGGTTCTCCCCTTTCTACTTCATATCAGAGAACATTGTGCACACCTCATTCTGCTTTTAGAAGAACACCCTGAGTGATGGCTGGGCCCATGGGTGCCCACCCAAAGGTGACATTTCCCAGGCTGTGTTACAGTAGTTGTGACCCTGAGACTAAGTGCGGGCTAATTGGATGCATGTGAAAGTGAGCATGGGGAATCTTGATCAGAAGAGGAATAGAGCAAAAGAAAGATATTGATTTTTAATATTAAATAAGAGAATTTATCAGCTAGACCTTGAAGGAAAGAGTTAGATCTCACAGGAAAAGAGACAGAGGTGAGAAAAAGCTACAATTTACTGGTTTGCTTTCTTTTGGCATCAAGAATGAGGAAAATCTACATCATAGTAGAGAATCTCACTAAGCTGAGTTATATTTGGGACAATCCTGCACTGGGAATCCTTCATGTAGAGCAACATAACCCCCAACTATAATGGTATATAAAGAGAAAATATATATGCAATTGAAATCCACAGTAATTAAGAAGTTGGACGTCAATGGTTCTAGTTAGTTGCACCTTTGAGGGAGGTCTGGGAGGAGTTTGGAAGGACTTTGTGCCACCAAGAGTTAAGGCCAAGGTCAGATGAAGCATTTAACTTACGTATAAACGATTTTAATCTTGAGCTTATGGGTTGTAGAGAGCTTCTGCATCCTGCAGGCCTGGCGCAGTCATGGGAAGTAAAAACCAAATAGCTTTACTAGTTGGTCTTGTCTATATTGCTGCTTGGAAGAAAACCCCAGGAACCAGAAACCCAGGACTGAGCAAGAGCAGAAGTTTCTCAGGTTCTGTGAAGTTTGGGCTGGGTTCAAGTCTTCCCCTTCATGATTTTCCTCCATGACTATGCTCTCTGGATTCCTACCATCTCTAAGGGGTAGAGTGGGCATGGGGAGGAGCACATGGAGTTAATAAACAGAGCATCAGGCAGAGTTCATCCTGTGTGGGCAAATCACAATATAGAAATATTCAAAATGCTCCTAACTTCCCTCTGTATTAGGGCAACACTGCATGCTAACCAGATACACTCCAATATGTTACTGGTTTATCGTAAGAGAAGTTGATTTACATTCATGTGAAGTCCAGTTGGAAGTGATGTGGACGGTGGAGAGGCTTGGGGAATCAAAGCAGGGTGGTTATGGACTCTGCAGTCAGAGTGCCTGGGTTCAAATTCTGGCTCACCGGGGACTAGTTCTGTGACCTTGATTAATCTTTCTACTCTTTGATTTTCTAACCTGTGAAAATAATAATTTTACATTATAATGTTAGGATAATATAAATTAAATAGCAATGGGATAATGATAGTACCTAGTTCATAGAAATGTGAATATTAAATGAGATAATTTAGGAAAAGGACTTAATACTATAACTGATATATAATAAACTTACTCTATTATATTTTCCTTAGAACAGATAATTGTATTTTTAACCTTTTCCTACAGTGCCAATATTTCTGTGTTTTTATTATCTCTTACTTAACTCTGATTGTAGATAGGAATTGCTCTATCTTAAACTGAAAAGAAAAATGTCCAGGAATAGATTTTTAGAGGCTTGTACATTATGCCTGCTGCTGTGACAGTCCTTTATGTCCTTCCTACTTTCCTAGTCAATGACACACAGTGTGAAGAATCTCTTAGGGAAAACAGAGAAGGAAACACTAATTAATGATACAATTATTTAACACTTCACCTCCTCTTTCTAACAGGCAGGCGT
This sequence comes from Phoca vitulina, assembly GCF_004348235.1. Classification (NCBI taxonomy): domain Eukaryota; kingdom Metazoa; phylum Chordata; class Mammalia; order Carnivora; family Phocidae; genus Phoca; species Phoca vitulina. The sequence continues at coordinate 14,404,223 of NW_022589727.1, read as the reverse complement.
CCTCCTCCTCAGTCCTCACACTGGAAGCTATAATTTCCTTTTCTTTTGATGTTGATTTTAATCATATTTTACTAGTGGGTGCATGTTCAGGGGTAAGGATACACTTTTACTCAATTTAATTGATAAACATTTATTAAGACCTACTATGTGTTGAGTACTACTCTAGGAACCCATCAGTAAACAAAGCAAAGATTCCTTTCTTTGTGGAGCTTATGTTTTAGGAGGAGGAGGTGCCAATAATAAGCAGTATAAAGTAAAACATAAGTAAATGCTGGAATATGCTAAGGGATGGTATATACGCATATATGCACATACACGCAAAGGAATGAAGCAAACAGAAAAAGGTAAAGAGGATGTGGAGCCAGGGATGGGAGTTGGTTGCAATTTCGCATATAATGTTCAGGTTGGGCCTCATTGAGTGGTGATAGTTGAAGGAATACTTGAAGAAGGTAAGACCCAGATGAGTCACTGAGGGAAGAGTGTTCCTGGCAAAGACCTTGAACCGAGCACATGCATGGTTGTGAGGGTGAAGAGAACAGGTCATTGAAACCCTTTTGGCAGGCCTGGAGATGAACTGCCTAGTTCTTCCTTCATGGAAGGACTTGCTGCCCAATGTGGAGAGAGTAGTCAGCAGGTGGACTCCAGCTGTCTGTTCTTTTGGGAGGGGCTTCAGCTACAGAGAGTCGCTTCTTGCACAGCAAGCCCCCAATATCACATTCTTCTCAGGGCAGCCTGCATCTGGGACCTGAGAGGTATTACATCTATCAGTGAGGGATAATGATGGGACAGTGAGGGACGGATGGGCGAGGAACACAAGGACGGCCTCCCTGCCAGGTTGGCTGAGGCTTTATTGGGCTTGCATCGAAGTTCATCTTTTCCCTCTGTCCAGTGCTGCTTCTTCCCCTTTCTTTCACAGGTTTTGATCTTCCGGAGTACCCACTCTGTGACAACATCGAATTAACGTTTTTATACCTTATTGCCCCCTGGATTATCTCTAGAATTTCATAACTTTTAAGGAGGGAGAATTGCATGGTAGGGAGATCATGTACTTTGAGTTACAGCTCTTTGACAAAGTTCTTAAACTCTGTAGTACTTAATTGTCTCACTGGAAACCTTGGGGGTAACAATTTCAACTCCCTGCCTTTTGTGTAATTAAATTATATAAGTAGATAAAGTTCTATGAGTGTCTTACACACAAGTACTGGACAGAGTATAATCATTATAATTATGCACGTACTCTTCATGCAATACTAGCCTACATATGTGCTGTGATCGATTTTTTGAACTTTTTAATAATGTATAACATACATAACAGAAAAGTGCATACATCCATAAATGAATTTTATAAGGTAAACATACCCACCCATGCAATCAGAATCTAACAAGTGAACTGGCTTTGGAAAGTAAACACCAAGGGTTAATTCTCCCATTTTTGACTTATGTGAAAATGGAGTCAAACAATATGTATTCTTTTACATGTTGCGGTTCATGCACTCTTCATTACTGTATAGTATTCCAATGTGAATGTTCCACAGTGTCTTTGTGCCTTCTAGTGCTGATGAGCATTTGGGGCTATTTCAAGTTATGAATATTATCGTGCTTATCTTTTCTGGAGAATGAATGTATACATGTCTCTTGGATATTTTCTAGAAGTGAAATTGGTAAATCAAAGTTGCGCATAAGTTTAGTGGATATCACCGCACGGTTTTCTAAAGTCATTGCATCAATTTTCACTCCCACATACAGTGTATGAGAGTTCTGGTTGTTCTGCATTCTTGCTAATACTGGAGAGTATCTTTTTTGGTTTGTTTAATTTTAGCTACTCTGGTGGGGGAGAACTGGTGACATCCTGTGGTTTTAATTTGTATTCCCTGCAGACTAATAAAGTTAAGCAATTTTAGCATACTTATTGATTATTTATATCCTCTTTTATAAAGATTCTATTCAATTCTTTTGTCCATTTTTTGCCCGTCCAGTTTACTGTCCTTTTCTTTTTTTCTTTTTAAAGATTTTATTTATTTATTTATTTGACAGGGAGAGACACAGAGAGGGAACACAAGCAGGGGGAGTGGGAGGAGGAGGCCTCCTGTGGAGAGGAAGCCCGATGCGGAACTCGATCCCAAGACCCTGGGATCATGACCTGAGCCGAAGGCAGACGCTTAAGGACTGAGCCACCCAGACACCCTTTACTGTCCTTTTCTTAATGCTTTTAGGAGTTGTTACATATTTTGGATGGAAGTCCTCTATTTAATGTATCAGTTAGAAACATCTTCCACCGTATAGTTTGTCTTATTTCTCCCTTAATGATGTCTTCACAGGTTCTGAATCTTAATATAGTACCTTTTAACATCTTTGTTAAATGACATTTATCTTTTTGTCTTATTTAAGAAATCTTTGTTCATACTAATGTTATGAACTGTTTTTCTATATTTCCTTCTAAAAACTTTAACATTTGACTTTTCACGTTATAATCTGTAATCCATCTGGAACTGATACGATGTTAAGAAAAAGTCAAGGCACTTAAACAATATGCATATCCAACTGACTCATTTATTGAAATACCTGTCTTTCCCCCACTGTACTGCAAAACCATCTGTGTCATTAAGCAAACATTTATGTATGTGTATGTGTGTTTTTTGACCCATCTCTTCCAATTTTCCATTTGTCTGTCTTTGTGCCATTACCACATTTTATTAATTGATATTCTATTTGGTATCATATATCTTTTGGTTTTTATCTTTTTCAAACATTTTCCTTGGATATTCCTGACCCTCTGCATTTCCATATAAATTAAAAAAAAAAAAAAAACAGAAGCAAAAACAAAACTTTCTGGGATTTTGATTGAGATTGCACGAATCTGTAGAGCATTTTGGAGAGCACTTATATTTCTAAAAATTGAGTATTTCAATCCGTCAGTGTGGCCAGCTCTCTAGATATTTAGGTCTTTAATTTCACTTAATAATGTCTTGTAGTTTGGGACACCTAGGTTGTTCAGTCGGCTAAGTGTCTGACTCTTGATCTCAGCTCAGGTCTTGATCTCAGGGTCATGAGTTCAAGCCCCACGTTGGGCTCCATGCTGGAGCCTACATCAAAAAAAAAAAAAATAATAATATTTTGTAGTTTTTTGTGTAGAAGTCTTTCATTTTATTTTTACTTCAGTATTTGATATTTTTGATGTTATTGTAATAATATCAGTTTTAAAATGCCATTTTTAATTTCTTTATTGCTGGTTTATAGAAACACAATTTTTTTATGGATTTGATGTTCAGTGACCTTGTATTATCGGTTATTAATTCTACTTGACTACCTGTGTATTCTTTTGGATTTTCTAGGTATATAATCATATCTTACGTGAATAATAAAGGTTCTCTTTCTTCCCTTCCAGTTCAAATCTCTTTTAATGATGATTTTTTCTTATTTTATTTCACTAGCAAGTACTTTCAGTAGATTGTTGAATTTATGTGGTATCCTTAAGTTAACTCAATTCCAATCTCATGGAGGATTCAATATTTCACTATTAAGTATGATGTTCTTGTAGGATTTTTGGTAGCTATTTATCAGATGAAGGTATGTTTCTTGATTTCTATTTTGCTTAGAGTTTTGATCATGAAGGGGGTGTTAAATTCAATTAAATGAATTTTCTGCATATACAGATTTGTAATATATTTTACTCTTTTTTATTCTGTTGATGTGATATATTACAATATTTAATTTTAAAATGTTTTATTACTCTTATTTTCCTAAAATAAACTTCACTTAATCATGATATATATTTTTTTAATATATTGTTCCATTTGCTGATATTTTGGTTAGGATTTTTGCATCTATATTTATAGAAAAGTTAATCTATATCTTGTTTTACTTCTAATACCCTTTTCAGATTTTGGTATAAAATTGTGTTTCCCTCATTAAAGTAGTTGGGAAGTGTTTTCTGTCTTTTTACTCCCTAGAAATGCTTGTGTAAAATCATTGTTATTCTTTATTAAATATTTGGAAGAATTCACAAAATATGTCATCCGGGTGTAGGATTTTCTTTAAGGGAAAGGCTTTAAAATTAAAATAATTTCAAAACAATTTATCCACTTCATCCAAATTGCTCTTTATTGGCATAAAATTATTTACAACATAATTTGTAGTATCTCCAGGACTTGTAATGATTTTTCTTTGATAACTCTTGCTATTGGTAATTTGTATTTTCTCTCTTCTTAATTAGCCTTGTACGGTTTTCAAAAAAACACACAAACTTTTGGTTTTGTTGATTATTTTTTATATTGCATGCTTTAAAAAATGTACTGAGTTTGCATTTTTAACATTTCTAAATTTTTTTTTCTTTTTTAAAAAATTAATTAACTAATTATTTTTGAGAGAGAAAGAGAGAGAATGCAAACAGAGGTAGGGGCATAGGGAGAGGGAGAGAGAGAATCTCAAGCACGTTCCATATTCAGTGAAGAGCCAGATGTGGGGCTGGATCTCAGGACCCTGAGATCATGACCTGAGCCACCCAGGCACCTCTATCCATTTCTTCTTTTAGTTCTGTCAGTGTGTGCTTTGCATATTTTGAAGCTATATTATTGGGAGAATATAGATCGAAGATTCTGATATCTTCTTGTTGAACTGACTTTTAATCATTTTATAATATCTTTCTTAGTTTTTAATCTCTAACAATGTTTTTTGCTTTGAAGGCCTACTTTGTCCAATATTAGTATATCTAAGCCAGCTAAATCAACTTTCTGTCATTGTTGTGAAGTACTGTATGGTATATTTTCTTCTACTCTTCTACTGCAGTCTTTTTGTGTTATATTTAAAGTGTGTCTCTTGTAAAGTAGCATTCTGTAAAGTTCATTGTTATCAGCCCTACACTTAATTTTTCATTGTTAATACTCGAGTGTTCGGCTCGTATGCATTTAATGCAATAAAGATAGTCTGTCATCTTATAATACCTATACTTCAGCCAGTCTGTTTGATAATCTTGTTCCCCATCCTTCTTGACCTCATTTTGTGTAATCAAAATGCTATTATTTATTACTTCCTTCTATTAGCTTGCTAGATTATATATATATATATATATATATATATAATTTCTACTTTTTTCTGGTTACCCTGAAGATTTCAATATGCATCCTTGTCATATACCAGACCAGTTCTGATTTTTAACTTTCAACAGACAGTTCTAAAACATTTGAACTCTTTAATTCTATTTAACCCCTTCACAACATTTGTACTACTTTGACACATAGTGTCAAATAAAAATATTTTAAGTTCTGTAAGTCATTAGAGATATTGTTTTTGGTAATCACAATTACTTTATGTTTAATTCTTCATATATTTGTCTTTTCTGCAGTGCTTCATTATTTCCTGCCTTTTTTTTTTTTTTGTCTAGGAAAGTTTTCTTTCTTTTGAGGAATTCCCTTTTGTCTGTTGGCATCGAATTCTATCATTAAAAAAATCTGGAGCACGTTTTAAAATCGTTTTTAAAGAATATTTTGGTGAGTACACAGATCTAGGTTAGCACTTATTTTCTTTCAATACTTAGATGTCATTCCATTGTCTTCTCTTTGAAGACATTTTTATTGTTGAGAAGTTGTTTTGAAAGTAGTCAGTCAGTTTTATTACTATCCTTTGAAGGTTGTTCCCTGCTTTAAAGATTTTTCTCATTTACTTAAGTGCTTAACAATTTTACCAAGATGAGCCTCGGTATGTGGTGTTTTGTTTTGTTTTGTTTTGTATTTATCTTGGAGTTTGCTGAGCTCCATGATTCTATAGGTTTATGACTTTTCAGTGAATAAACAAAATTCTTGGCTGTTATTTCTACAATAATTGTTCTACCCCATCCCTTTCTCAATCATTTCATGTTCTCTAAATTCATAAACATTATATTTTTTATTTTGCCCAACATGTTCTGAAGTCTCTCTTCTATTATCATTATTTTCTTTCTGTGCTTCAGTTTTGATATTTTTTATTTGTTTTTTGAACATGCTGTGTTCAAACTGCTATTGACCTATCTATTGAACTGTTAATTTTAGATATTTGAATTTTTGTTATGGAATGCTCACTGTTAATTTTTTTATAACTCTTAATTCTGCCTCATAATTCTTCATCTTTCATCATTTTGTCCATAATTTCCTCTGCTTTTTTAAACTGTGAAGTTATTCATTTCAACTTGTTCCACTAATGGCCAATGGGCGGGTCTGCTTCTATGGTGTGATTTCCTCAAAAGTCCTATGGTATTGTCCCTTAGCTTATCAGTCACTTACAAACAATACTAAAGGATCTCCGTGTGGCTCTTAAATGTTTTATTCTTCATAGCTCAAGAAGGCCTTTCTGATTCAAGTTATTGCACACCTGTCCTTCAAGGCACTGCTAGGGAGTCATGGGACTACAGAAACATAGGGCACGATCCTGGACTTTGTAGAGATTATGATTAAATCAATGAGAAATTACAGCATACATAAAGTAATTGTAGAATGATTAAGTGGAAAATCGTGTGATAGTAACTACAAGGGTAATAGTTGAGGAAAGAGAGGCATTCATGTGGGCTGCCGTCACAGCAGCAATTACAATAGTAATCTGGAGAGAGAACCCAATTCTTGCATAATATCTAGCAATATAACTTATGTAGAACTGCACTGAGAATAAATTGTCCCTTGTTTTATCCAGAATAGACCTCTTCTTATTACACCAGAACAGTTGCTGATGACATTAGGTTCTTCAACATTCGAATGCATATTTCTGATTTTTAGACTTCTAGTATTGATATTAAATTTGAATCCATAGGGGAGTCCCAGCCTCCTCTGGTTCTATTTCTTTTTCCATGTCTGTCATTAGCTCTTTGTCTTTATGTGCCTGCTCTTTCAGAACTGGAATGTGATTTAATTAATTGGTTTAAAAATACACTGTGTGTCATGCTGTGAATATTGGGTTTAAATACAATTGCAGTAGGTTGCACTAATTAATTAATTGGGTTTTATTTTACAAGCTTAGTGTTAAGGATGCTTGAACATAACATGTAAATTTATGCAGAATTTGCAAATCAGTATTTTGATTCAAGCATCCTGTCACACAGAAAAAAAAGAATGTAAAAAGTATGATGTAAGCTGTTATTTATTTATCCAGTGGTTTGAATTATCACCTAAGCAACTCTAAATGGGGGAGGGTTGGGTGGTTGGTATTGGTATGTAGGAAGATGGACTTGGAAACCTAGAACTTAGAAAATTCAAAGTTAATTTATTTCAATTTATTTCAAAATTTATGTAGTTCAAATGATTAAAGTTAGGAAGAAAGGTATGGATTGAAATGAAAGCTTTTCTGAGTTGGCTTTGAAGAACTTGTTTATACCATAGCTGTTGTTACTCTGTCCTCGGATTAACCTCAATTATATCCATTTACTCAGCCAGCATTTAATAAGCTGCCACAATGTGCCTCGTACTTGTGATAAGATTGGAGATAGGCAGATTAACAGAATGCAATCCTTCTTGAGGGTCTCATAATGGGAGGTATACATGTGCACATAATTAATTATAATGCATTGTGATAATGATGCTAATAAATCCTAGGGTTGCTAGCAGTTCTGGCTTCAGGTGATGTTCTATCCATTCCTAGAAATACAGTCAGTTAACAAAAGTGGGATCTTTACTCAATTAGTTAGGGATGCATTCAGTGACAAGTAGTAGAAAACCCATCTATAGTGTTTTAAACAAATAGGAGTTTATTTTTCTCACATTATAGAAGAGCCTAAAGTAGTGGTCACTGGCATTTATTCAGTGGCTCAATAACTAATCAGTTAACTCAATAATTAGTCAATGCTTAGGTCCCTAAGATTTCTTGGCCTTTATCTTCATGGCCCAAGATGGCTGCTGCAGCCTCAGCCATCAGTTCTCCTTCAAGGCACAAGAAGGAAGAAGAGGAGGAAAATGGTGTTTTCTTTAGTAAATTTGTATTTTTATTCAGGAATGGAGGCCCTTTTCCTGTCTCAGTCAGACTTCCCACTACACCTATTAGTCAGACCCAGGACTCAATGTTCAAGTTTACAGCAATCACTGGCCAGGAGCTATGTTAGTGCAGGGGCTGATTATCGGGTCATGATTTGTGTCTTGGGGCTGGTGAAGCTACTCAGATCAAGATATTTCTTACTTGCTATCTGTTTTTTTTAATCAGAGAAAAAAGAAGGAATTAATTGTTTCTGTCACAACTTTCACCTCTCAGAGAATATTAATAGAAGTAGCTTCATACCACACCAACATTTTTTCAAACCTCCTTTCATCATTTCTCCTGTTCCTCAGTCTTCTCAGACTTACAGTTACTACACAGCCTTTCTCTTTGTCTCTCACTCTCAGATTCCCAACCAAACCCAACTCCCTCTTTGCTGAAACCCAGTGCTGCTCTCTTGGCAATTGTCCCAATTCCCTTCCTCTCTTTCATCCACACAACCACAGCCATACTGATATCTTCAAACATATCTTGCCTTCCACTAAATAATCCTGTCTACTGCCTCCTTCGCAAAAACCTCATTTGATGTACCCAACTAAGCAGAGACCCCCAAGAAATAAAATCCATTCCTAAATTCTGACAGCCTTCCTTAGGAAAGTCAACATATTACTTAAATTCTGCACTACAAAAAATATTCCAAGAACTAGTCAGAAGGTATCCTTTTTCCTTAGAAAGGGAGAAGAACAAGAGGTAATGGGAGAGGAAAAGCAAAGAATACTTACATATAAATAATTTTGTTCTTGTTACATGATAAGTTCTGCAACAGATGTTCAAATGAATATTAGTTAGTCAGCACAGAGAAATAAAATGGCACATTGAATGAATGAGTGGCTGATTCCTTTGGAGTTAAGAAATGAAATGGAGTCCAGGGGATGTGTCAGGAGGAAAAGGTTCAGTCAATACAGGAACAAAATTACAGGTAAAATATGAAAAATAATTTGCATACCACTTTCTCTTCCAAATTTATTTTCCCTTCCTTTGTTTTTGTTTTTAAATATTTTATTTATTTGAGATAATGAGTGGGGGGAGCAGAGGGAGAAGCTTGGCAGGGAGTACAACTCAGGGCTCCATCCCTAGACCCTGGGATTATAACCTGAGCCAAAGGCAGATGCTTAACCAACTGAGCCACCTGGCCACCCCTTTATCTTTAATTTCAACCACTCAATATTTTCCATTTTGTTTTCTGATTAATCTGACTTTACTCAATCTATAAATCATTCCTCAGTCAGAAAAAAAAAAAAAAGATTAGATTTCATAAAGATTCCTCTACTTATTTTACCTCTCCCTTTACCAGTTCTTAATGAGATCTGTTTACATCAAAGTGCTTTTTAGGAGAAAGGCAGAATAATTGCATAATTTGCCCATGTTTCCTGTATCTCACATTTTGAGATACACCTCCTCTTAATTAATGAAGTACATGCATTTAATTTGGGGTCTATGAAGGCATGATGTCTTCATGGCTACCAGGTTTATAATCATTTCAGTTAAGGTGCCAATTTTGTAGGGATTTCTGACTGAGTTTATTGGAATCTGACTTCAATGAATTCCTACATTGACAATATCAGAAGTTTTCAACTGGGACTTAATTAATTTATTCATGCATGCAGTCATCAAACAAGTATTAAAGAGTTCTTACAGATATATTGAATTTGTTGGACTCAATATAGTGACAGCAGAAGAGAGTTTCCCCATGGCCCATTTCTTTCTTTCTTTCTTTTTTTTATTGAAGTATAATTAACACACAGTGTTATATTAGTTTCAGGTGCACAACATGTTGCTTCAATAATTCTATACATTACTCAGTGCTCACCACCATAAATATAGTCACCATCTGTCACGAAACAACGTTATTACAATATTATTGACTATATTCCCTATGCTGTACCTTTCATCTCCACCACTTATTTATTTTATAACTGATATTTTGTACCTCTTAATCCTCTTTATCTGTTTTACTCCTCTCCCACCCACCTTCCCTCTGGCAACCACCAGTTTGTTCTCTGTATTTAAGAGTCTGTTTTATTTGTGTATGTGTTTGTTTGTTTGCCTTGTGTTTTAGATTCCATCTATTTCAACCCTACTGGTAGACTAGAGATGTTCTACCCAATGGATGAAATATCAGGGAGGTCATGTATATTTTCTAATTACTCTGAAAAGAAAAAAAAAAGAAAAAATAAAGGCCTAAACCATGAACAACACCCTTCTACTAATCAATGTGTTTGGTTCAGTGTCATAAATAAAACTCGGAATTCATAACTCATCTGATTTTCTCTCTTGCCTTAGTTTACTACTACTTTGGGCCTGGAAATCTATAATGCTTGCTTGCAATGGTTCCTGGTGCCCGCAAAATGAGTTTAAAGAGAATGAGAGGAAGGATGCCTTCTTGCCTCGGGGCTTCTTTCACCTTAGTGTTTTCCCTAAGATTTCTTTGATGAGTAACCCTAGTTGAAAGTTTACAAAATATGGTTTACATCTCTCTTCACATAGACTTTCCTTGTTGGAGTGTCAAAGGCCCTCCAAGATTCCACTTAGCTCTTGGGAAAAAACTTACATATATTCTTGTCCTGCCATCTGTCAAAGTGCAGTTTACTCATAGTGCAGCCCCACCATTCTCTCCTCTTTGGCCACACAGTGACCATGGCAATGCATCATCTGTTTCGTGACTATCAGGCATGTGTCAGGTTTCACACCTCGGGTCCCCCCAAACTCCAGAGGACACACACATACAACATTCTTAAGGTGGCTCTCTGAAATCTCCTCTCTTTTCTCTTGAGGTGAAGGTGAAGCACCTGCTTCTCTACCCCACTGCTCTCTAAAAACCCCGTCCAAAGAACAGATTCTCTCCTGGCTGAGGCTGGAGGTCATCACATGTTGGGGAATGCAGCATATATGAGGGACAGGACCAAATTCCCTAAGCATGGTTCACAGGAGAGGCACGACACCAGGTCCTGGAACACTGTGGCTCTTGTCACTGTTTCTGTCTAAGCATGGGATATCAGACTAATCTGAAATAGGGTGACCTGCATTTGGTCATCGTTTGTTTGTGGTAGGTGCTCCGTCTCCCGTGGGGGGTAGGAGTAGAGTAAGCCTCAACTTTTGCTTCTTAGAAATCTTCATTTTAAGCGCTTGAGACAGACACCTAAACAGATAATAAAAATACAAGTCAAAAGAACTGAATTGTGGGGGCACCTGGGTGGCCCAGTTAGTTAAGCATCTGATCTCAGCTCAGGTCTTGATCTCAGTGTTGTGAGTTCAAGTTCCGTGTTGGGATCTACACTGGGCAGGAGCTTATTTAAAAAAAAAAAAAAAGAACTGAACTGTGGGGTATTAGACACTTCTTTAGTGGTCTATCATGTGTCCTCAGCTCTGCTTCTCATTCTGGCCACTGCTGTACCAACCAGATCTGTGGAGTCTTTGAGGCTTCGTGCAAGTGCAACGTGGCAGTGCCTCACTGGGGACCATACCCGTACCTGTCCTAGCTTCTCTGATGCTTTTAGGAACCTGCTTGATACAAGAGTGCGCTTAACAGGAGGGTGTAGTACATCCTGGGGCTATCCTTGACCGGTGGGGGATGAGAGTCAATGGATAAATGTTACACCTCACTCCTCCTGGCAGATAGTTCATTAAACTCCTCAGGAGGTTCTGTGGGATGAGCATGCTGCCCCTATGGTGTAGGCAACTTGATAACACGTCCTTATATGGTCTACCATCCTTTCCAGCTTTATTCGCCAGACCCTCAAATAAAGCCCATGCACTTCAACCTTTGTCTCAAACTCTGATATCAGGGAAACCTCAGCTGAGACCACTAAGAGAATAGAGAGTATAGGAGGAACAACTCACTTTAGGAAGTAAGGTGAAAATAAATACTTGGAAATAAGTAATTGCATGACCACAAATCTTTTTATACAGATCCACTAATGAGTTAACCTGTAACTAGTTCTGGAAATAATGTACCCAGGACTGGCTACATAATTTGTGAGGCCAGTGAAAAATGAAGATGTGAATTACTAAAAATTTCAAGATGGTGACAGCAGAGCATTGAACCAAGATTGGACTCTTTTAAATGCACAGCCCCGTGCAAATCAAGATGACATACTCTTGGAACTGATGCCAAATGCTTACGTGCATTTTCATTATGTCCCCAATTCCAACTCATTAGGAACTAGTAAAACATGTATAGTTACCTCTTCCTTATTGTTCTACTTGACCTGACTGAATTGTACTTTTAGGAAAACCCATTCTGTCTTCCCAGGTGGGCTGCAATTCACTTTTGTACAGGCTGTAGCAGTGTGTTGTTGAGAAGAACTTGGACTCCTTGCCCTACTCAGTGGCCAGAAATTTCTGCTGTTGTTTTCTTTCTAAGACTACTACTACCTTTTAAATTTCTTTCGAATGTCTGCTAAATATCCCTATAGGCTAGGCAGAGGGGATAAAAAGATTCTTGTACTCAAGGAGCTTACAGAGTAGTAAAAAAATGGATAAGTAATCAGAATGATAAGAAGTATTTGTAGAAAAATATGCACAGGGGACCACATGGAAACTACCTGAGCTAAAGACCAATGAAAAGGCAAAAGTGTGAACAGTAAGGGGAGCTTCCTGGAGGGTCTGGTGCCTAAGCATGTTTGAAGGTGAACTTGGAATAATTCATCCTGCAAAGAGGTTAGTTTGGGTCAGAACAGTCATTACGGGCAATGGAAAAGTTGTGGAAATGGAAGGTTGGAGTAAATGTGTGGAATCCATTAGGGCTCTTGCAGTGGGGAAAGGGATAGAACGTCGGCTAAAGTGTGAATTAGAGACATAAATGGGAGGGCTCCTGAGTGCCATGATGAAAATACCTAACTTTGTCTCATAGTCAATAGAAACTTAAGCTGGAGAATGACAAGATTAAATTTGTATTTTGGAAAGATTACTGTAGTGGCAATGATGAGAGTGGATTGAAAAGAGTAGGACAAGAGAAAGGGAAATTACTTAGTACTCTATTAAAATCGACAAAGTAAGAATGTGATAAAAAAAACCCAAAAAACCAAACACCCTGCCCCCCAAACTGAGGCAGTGGCAGTGTTGATGGAGAGGGTACATGTTTGAAGATTCTTAAGGAGATAGAATGGATAAGACTCTGATATATTGGGCATGGGGAGTGCCCATGGTTGGATGCCCTTGAAGCAGAGCCTGAGACAGGGCGTCAGGTGCTTATGCTTTATAAGACAATGAGTACTCTTCAAGCAGAGTAGAGAAGGGGAAAGAGCCCAGCAAAGACATGGTCTCATGTGAAGTTGAGGCTTGGCCTGTCTTCAAGAGGAGGACTCTTGGTACATAAACTGCACCACAGCATCGAGATAAAAGAGATGGCTTTTTACTCCGTAACAGTCAATATTGGGCTGTGGGCCACTCTGGAATGGCTACATTCACCATGAGGTGGCTCAACTCAGGACAATTTTCCAGAGAAAGGTGGCAGCTGTGAATTGTAATGGCCAATAGTCCCAGCAGTTTGGGGATGGGCACAGTGTTGGTAAAGGGGATTTGGGCAGGACACATAGTGCTTCCAACAGTTATGTAGATGATGACTTCTAGAGTTCCATCTTGGACAACTGAGTGTGTGTTGGTACCATTTCTTCACACGGGGAAAGAGAAGGTTGGGAAGAGGAAGATTTAGCTTTATACATGTTGTAGTTTACAGATCATCCAGTTGGAGATATTTAGTTGGTAGGGGGCTATATGGATCTTGGAAAGAAGATGGATTTCACAGTTATTGGGTGCAGTTCATAGAGGAAGTCATGGGTAAAATTATCTTGGGAGATTATATGGAGTAAAAGATAAGAGGACCAAGGGCAGAAAACGGAGGAAACCCAAAATTAATGTATGAGGAAGAAAAACAGCAGCCTTCAAAGGAGAATGAGAAGGAGTAAACCTTGGAATAGTCAGGCAATGTGTCAGAGAAACAAAGAGAAGGGAGTTTTGAGGATGTGGACACAATCAACAGACCAACATGTTTTGAAAACAATCAAATAAAATTAAGATAATGAATATTTTGGATTTACAACCAAGAGATTCTTTTTTCCTTTATTCAGTGCATTCTGTACAATGCTGATTTATTTCTTTGGCTTCTATCTGTTCTTGTGCTGACAGGAGTATGGTAGGAGAAGTGTTCTATGTTCATCCTTGTAACTGCTCATACATGCGTGTCATTGCATTATACTCCTCTAGGCATTCCAAATATTGAGTCATTACCTCATAAGTGAATTTAAACTTGCCACAAATTTCTTTTTTTTCTTTTTGATCTATCCTGATGATATTGATCTGTTGTCACTTGTCAACTATCAATGCATTTGTATCTGTTGGTTTGGATATCAGGGAACAAACTAACTTATCTCTTTTGGTTAATTTTCTTTTTTTCATTTCATTGGAACTATGATTCTGAGATCATGCTCCAGCATCTCAATCACTGTAAACTCTTTGCCTCTTTCTTGCACATTATGTGAGGTCTACAGGTACATCAGCATCTAATTTCAGCAACAAAGTTGTACTTAGTGTCTACATTTTTCTACAAACATATCATCTGTTCCATCTTTGTGAGAAGTTCACACATCTAGCCCCCAAATGCTTACATAATTTCATAGAACGCTTTTTAAAAGAAATTCAAAGTTAATTTTTGTAAATTAGGGCAATAAAGGTATCTTGTTAGAATAATTGGTACTGTGCTGTACCTTACTTGTGATTCCTTGGGGAAACACTGATTTATCATAGAGTATGTGGCTATCACGGTGATAACTTTAGGTAAAATAATTTATATAATCTATATATTTTCTTTGGAGAGAAAAATACATATAATGGAGAAGTTTAAATATCAAAATAATATAGAACAAATCATAATCAAATTAGCAGTACCTATAATAACTGTAGTTAGAATTAAAACTCTCAATAAATCCAAGCTTTTATGTGGGGAAAACACACATAAATAATTAAAGATGAGTGCCATAACTTTTTTTTTATGCTTCACAAAGAAACTCCATGTTACCTTTTCTTAGACAGTCTATTCACCTTGTATGAGGACATTAGTTCGCTATGGCAAATAAAACATCCCCAAGGTTAGTGATGTTGGTATTGAGGTTTTAATTAGGTTTCAATGTTTTAATTCAATCTCTGTATTGTCATTTTCCAGTCTGTTTGGCAACAGCGTGTAGGAAACAATAAAGCATGTTTTTTTTTTCACCAGGACTAGTGACCCAAGGTGTTATTGTGACAAGTAAATTCTGATTCTGTAGGGGGGAAATGTATTTTGCAACCCATGAATTGATTTACTTAGTAGAGATTTCTTCTGGTAGAATTCTACTATTTCAACTCACTTATATGTGGGTGCTTGTACCTAGTGGGGGGTTAACAGATAAATTTTAACTTACATTGTTGAAAACGTTTTTGTCCTCATTCCCTAAAACTTGGAGCAAATAAGGTCTTAACTAATTTAGTTGTCACAGTTCTTTTGGAAGAGTTAATTGGTTATTTGATGTCCAAAGGACTTTTGGAAAGACACATGAAAGACCCAAAATGATTGAGAATAAAAGTCTGTTTTATGTTTGACGGTTGAGTCTGGGTCAAATCAAACAACACTTTTTATGGTTACTTTTTTGGGCATGTAGTTTGTTAGTGTGAGAGATACAGAAATGCAACACTGCTCTGAAACATTGTCCAATCACTTCCTGATTGGAAAAGCAAAATTAATAAATATGCAAAAGTAACTTTACAAACAATAAAAGAGCCTATGTGTAGGCAATGCAACTGATTTTCATTAATCTTTCTTCCCTCAGAAAAAGTAGTACCAATATTTATAGCTATATTTCGTATATAAGTTCACCAGACTTTGGAGATCAGTTGGGTCCACAGTGAGAAGGGGAAATCTGGGTGAAGGGATCAAGAAGATAACCACACTTAGATGGGGATGATGTTGGAGGATGAGGCATTCCAGTCTAGATGTGAGCAGAATATGTACATAAAATGGGGAGGGAGCCATGTGACTACAGCAGACTGCTTATTTTAGATTCCTAAGAAGGAAGTCAATGTGGGAAGATCAGGAGGGACCATGGTCACATTCAGATGGATTCATGTGTCTGTGTGTTTACATTTTACACACTGAAGAGGCATTGGGAGTTACTGAGCACAGGTGTAGGCTGCTGAAATATGTTTCAGAAGAAAGCGTTAGGCCACCTAATCTGGAAAAGTGCAGCAGTCTTCAAAATGAGGTATTTTGAAGTGGAAGGTTCCATACAAGCTTTTCAAGGGCATGGTGCTAAGGGAATTAATTTCCAAACCCTCAACTTTCATTTTTACTTTTTTCCAAAAAACTCATCTGTGGTTGAGATGTCATGCTGGTTCTTAGCTCTTAGCTCTCCTTGAACCATGACCCTTCTCCCACTTCTCCCAAAAAGAACATTTCCTATCATCAATCCAGAGTCTCGTGCTGATGTACTGCTTGGGGCTGGATAAATCTCCTACATGTCAAACAAGGAGGCAATCCAAGATACTGTTGTGGATATTAAGAAAGGGAGAGCTCCTAAGGAGGAACCTCGTAATGAATTCTTTACAAGACAAGTGGTTTCCAATGCATTTCCTTCAACAAAATGTAAAGAAGAACCTAACCAGGTTGACACTTGATTGATTATTCACTTTGATTTTAATAAGGTGTGATTTTTTTTAATGTAAAACTTGGAGGTAGTTTAAATAATTGAGTAATTTACTACAGGGAAGAAAAAAGACTTTTATTCCCAACTATTTATTTATTTGAACAAGACTGCCAAATGTGCACTTCCACATATAAGTAAAATAAATAGAGTTCCTACAGAACTGCATCATATTCTAGCAATGATTATTATGATACATGAACTAATTTTTTTTAAAGTTTCATCTCTTTCCCTAAGTTATGTATTTCTGATAATATTCAACATTGTATATTTACCAGTTATCAAAATATCTGATGCGTTTATGTTGGTTTGACTAATTATATACTAATTATCAAAATATGAATTTTGTTAAAATATTTAGATCTTATGATTCTGGAAAATAGAAATATATGGATGGGTTACCAGCATAAGACTTTGTGCATAAAAATATATTACATAAGATAAAATTCTGCAGTGAAATGGAGTACAAATATGAATTCAAGGAGAAAAAGAATGATGTATAAAACAGTTTGGTCATGTATTTTTTTTTTTTAAAGACTTTATTTATTTACTTGACAGAGACACAGCGAGAGAGGGAACACAAGCAGGGGGAGTGGGCGAGGGAGAAGCAGGCTTCCCGCGGAGCAGGGAGCCAGATGTGGGACTCGATCCCAGGACCCTGGGATCATGACCTGAGCCGAAGGCAGACGCTTAATGACTGAGCCACCCAGGTGCCCCTGGTGATGTATTTTTAAAATAGATGTTGAAGGGTATCAGCTTGCTATTGTAACTTTCTATTGGGTATATTGAACTGAGCTAGGTAACCATTTTCCTTAAACAAGTCAATATTTACAGTATGCCCAAAATTACATCCTTTGCAACTACCTAAAGATATGTTGAAAAACTTTAGATGTCAACCGAAAAATGTGAAGAGCTGTGTATCTTTAAAAAATTATTTTTGGGAGAATGTGAGTAAAATATCTGGAGAGGCTTGTCCTAAAAATGCATTTGCATATCACACACATTGTTTGTTTTTACTTAGCTTGTATGTTTTCCATTATTAAAAATAATAAGGTTTTCTAAAAACACCCACATTCACTTGTTTCGTAAGATTTAGAAAATATCAAAGATTGTGCTGGGCGGCAACACAGGAAGGAGGCTGCTGGCGCTGGAGGTTGCTAGCTCCCCTCCGTCCCCTTCTTGGAGATCAACAGGGGCACAGGGAGGGCAGGAAAAGGAGAGGCACGCGGAGACTGTAATGATTCTTTCTGTGCTTATCATTTGGCTTTTTCCCAGTTATTTGTCATTCTATGGCTTTATCATTTTTTTAAGAATTATTTATTTGAGAGAGGGAGAGAGAGAGAGAGGTAGCAGGGGCAGAGGGAGAGGGAGAGAGAGAGAATCCTCAAGCCGACTCCCTGCTAAGTGCAGAGCCTGACACAGGGCTCCATCCCAGGACCCTGAGATCATGACATGAACCCAAACCAAGAGTCGGCTACTCAAGCAACTGAGTCACCCAGGTGCCTCTCCATGGCTTTACCTTTTATCTCCCGAACTGAACGATTCAATTTTTGAGAGCCCCATCTTTGCCTTGTATTCTTTTTTACTTTTCCTAACCAGCTACCATAGTCTCTGGCACACCATTATATACAATGTACTTTTATTTATTCACATCCCTCCTATTTCACGAAGAACATTTAAATTGGTGATTGATGGAGGGGTTAAAGGAGATGATAATGTCAAAAATAATACCCTGACCTTGAACAAACACATTGAAGGTAATGATTGTGCTGTGAAAAGAGAGAGGCAGAGGATGGAGAGCTTATTTGGATATACTGAATTTGTGGTGAACTTGGGGTCAGGGCTGCTGCTGGCATGGAGAGACTTCTCAGCAAATTGAAAAAGGCCCTCTCTAGGTCATCTCTTTCTGGGTCCATTAATTACATCTTCGGGTGAAGAAAAAAAAGCCCCCTTTCTTCAGGTAGATGCAGTCCATGTCAAGGCCCAAATTTAGCAAGAAGAGTCACCTTCTCCCCCCCCTTTTTAAAAAATTTTTAAAAAGATTTTATTTATTTATTTGAGGGAGAGAGAATGAGAGACAGAGAGCACGAGAGGGAGGAGTGTCAGAGGGAGAAGCAGACTCCCCGCTGATCAGGGAGCCCGATGCGGGACTCAATCCCAGGACTCCAGGATCATGACCTGAGCCGAAGGCACTCGCTTAACCAACTGAGCCATCCAGGTGCCCACCTTCTTCCCCCTCTTGATCAAGGGTCTTTTTGCAGTGCACTGACTGCACAGCTATGTTTGTACTTCTGCATGAGCTCATCATTGATAGGTAACACCAATTTATCCATATATATTTGCTTTGTTCAAAACCCGAGAAC
This sequence comes from Phoca vitulina, assembly GCF_004348235.1. Lineage (NCBI taxonomy): Eukaryota > Metazoa > Chordata > Mammalia > Carnivora > Phocidae > Phoca > Phoca vitulina. The sequence continues at coordinate 14,385,202 of NW_022589727.1, read as the reverse complement.
TTTATTCTGGCAAAAAAACATATATAAAGTTGTACTATAATTTTAGATGGTATTATGTATAAGGGTTTCTTGCTGAATTCATATTAACTTTTGTATTCAATTCCAGTAAGCTCTAGTTGACAAGTTAGGGAACTTCATAGACATGCCTGCCTCCAAATAGATACAGTATATACTTTATCACCCTGCCACAAACATCTCCTCCCCTTTTCTTTTGCTATGCCTAAAATTCACAATATCAGAACAAATCAGTTTGTATTTGACAAAGGCTGGGGTATTACCTACAGAAGGCAGTGATTAAATAACACATATTTTATCAGGAAAAGAGGGAAGATATCATGAATTAGTTTATTTATCTGTGAAAGGATTGTCCTTTAAGGAGTGTGATCCTGAGCAATGGAGAAAAGGCATTTATTTACTTATCTGTTCATTCAGCCAGCACACTATATTTTATGTTTTAGGCACTGTCATTGGTATCTCACTCACACACACACACACACACACACACACAAGCAAAACTTTTCTCCCTTCTTAAGGCACTGAGTCTGGTGAAAGAGAAAGACAGCTGTTCACAAATCCAGTACAATATGTGTGCGTGTTTCACAGAGGTATGCACCGAATACTGCGGCAAGGGGTAAATGCAGGAGGAGTCAGTTCTGCTAGATGAGGAAGGCACCACTAAGAAAGCATTATCTGAGTTTGCTATGGACAGAATGTTTGTGTCCACTCTAAACTCATATGTTGAAGCTCTAACCAAGGTGATGGTATTTGGAGATGGGGCCTTTGAAGGTAATTACGGTTAGATTACATTATGAGGGTAGGACCTTTGTGATAGGATTAGAGGTCTTATAAAAAGAGGGAGAAAGAGATCTCTCCTTCCACATGCTGCACAGAGGCAAGGCCACGTGAAGAAGTATAAGGGAGGGGACCATCAGCAAGCCAGGAAGAAAGCTCTCAGCAGAACCTGACTGCCAGCACCCTGATCTCAGACTTCCAGCCTCCAGAACTGTGAGAAAGGAATGCTTGCTGTTTAAGCCATCAGCCTATGGTGTTTTGCAGCCAGAGCTGACGAAGACCGAGCTGACCACTACCTGGGGGGTTTCTCATGGACTGTGGGCTGGATGTCTTCCATCTGACCCTTCGAACCTGCTCTCCGTCTTCTCTGTCTTGCTCTCTGCTCCACAAAAACCGGCCTGCATGGGCTACATCTGCAGGTCTCCCTGGTGCTCTAACTTCCTGTTGGTGAGCTCTGGAAGGAGATGTGGTGGAGGGCAGAGAGTGAAGTTGCGGTATTCATTCCATAGGCTTCCCCCCCCGGGCAAGGTTACCTCTGGCTGCCTGTCTCTTAATTACAGGTCACTGCTCCTCGAAGGTGGCAGTTCTCCAGGACTCTCTCCTTCTGGCTTCCACTTACTGCTCACTGTTGTGGTCTTTTGGGATCTAGGGAAGGTCACCCAACTCACACCATCCCGAGCCCCAGGGAACTGCATTATCTCTTTTGGTTTATCTACACCCTTCCCACACGTTTGCAAATAGTCCCTTGATTAGACCCTACTCAGAGTAGCTTAATTTGAGTGCACCATCTGTTGCCTGCTGGGACCCTGACTGATACAGATTGTAAATTGTGTGAAGATGTATCTAACTTACCCAATAAATGTTAGCTATTTTTAATATTGCATTGTGATATTTTAAAATGTAAGCCATATTTTTCTTCCAATACTACCTATTATTGCTTTACTTATCCAATTTAGAGTGGGTACAATGCTGATTTTACTGCTTCTTCAAAGGATTTGATATAGCCATGAGCAGAGAAAAAAATTTGGGGTGTAAAATGAATAGACTCCAAAGGACTTAAGATTTGGGACAAACTCCAAGTCAGACGAGACGAAGTTGAGAAGGAGGAGTTAGGGAGTCTCAGCTGGATGATCCCCCAGAAGGGACATTGTACTTTTCCCCCACTCCCACCACCAAAAGGGGTAGGAGAGGGAGGCCAGAGCCTCTGCAGAGGACCTGGGGCTTTCACCCACAGACACAATTATACTCAGGGAAATGACCAGGCCCCAGACAAGAAAGGACCATCTGGGAGGTCTAGACAAAAATGTTAGCGACTGTCTCACAGTTTTAGAACAAGGTAGGAATAACAGATGGATGCTTGGGTGGCCAAGAAGGGCATGGAAATAGCAAGAAAAGTTCCTAGGATTGCCTGATCAATGACCAGAAGCTAGATGAAGACAGTATAATTGTCAGGGATGCAAGCATGGACCAATGAACTTCACTGAATACCCTTGTGCTAGGCAGCTATCTGAGAATTTAGGCACAGACCCAAGGAGATGGTAAAGGGAAGGTGGATTCATGAACTGATTGATGGTAAGTTTTTACTTCCCAGAGAAATGGAGCTCAAAATAAAAAGTTATCTTTAGTTGTTAAAAAATAAGTTTTATTTCTTGCATGCTCAAGATTGTGGGCACTGAGTCATACCTGCTATTTATTTATACTTAGGTTTATTTATATTTATTTATTTATTATTAGTCCTATTAATAAAGTGAGCAGGGATGGAGAGCCCTCCGGGCAGAGGTTCCAGTATGTTCTACGATGAAGAGGCCTGAGAGAGTGGAACCCCATGCTGGAACTGGCTGCGTGGGCCGTTGGATGCGGTTGTAGTAGAAGATGTTGGTAGAGCTGCAGGCAGAGGGTCGCATTATGAATGTGACCCTCTGCAAAGCGAATTATACGTAGAAGATCCTCTGCTCATCACTAGAGCTTCATTACCGGGCCTAATTCTCCCCCACAAATCCTCATTTTACAGACAGAAGTTGAAGCTAAAAGAGTTGGCTAAGCTGACTTGGCTAGTGAGTGGCAGAGCCAGGCTGCAAGCCCCGGAGAGCGCAGTTCTAAACCGCAAACTCCCAGCCCCTGCCCTAACCTACCTTCTCAGGAAAGAACATGCGGCCCCAGATTTGGCATTTTATTAAGTAGATAGCAGAGGGAAAAAAAAGATTTACAAAGTTCGTGCTATAATGAGATTGGCACTTTAAAAAGAACGTTCTGTTAACAGCTTGGAGAAAAAGAGGGGAAATGCAGGACTGGAGGCAGGAGGACCAATTCAGAGGCTTTGTGATGGACCAGGTGAGGACTGCCAGGTCAGGAAAGGTGAGGCATTAAGGGGAGGACAGGAGGAATAGATACAGCATGGCGGCCCCAGGTGACTGTTGAGAGGACTTGCTGTTACCGGTGAAGAGGATGAAAGCATGTGTAATGGCAGGGGCGACAGCTTTGCCCTTGTTAATAATATGAACACTGAAAAATCGGCAACTATAGTCTCAGGAGAGTTATAAAGGAGGCTGGCATTGCCTCTCTAGGCTTTAAGGAGAGGTGACCTTGGAGTTGATACTTAGAGTGTGGTTAGAATCAGGAGTTCCAGGGATGAGAGAGGGGCAAGGAAGAGGACAGGAGAAACCAGTGGGCGAGAAGACAGGTCTGTCAGATTGATTTCCTGGTGTGTCTAGAGGAGTTTTATTCAAACAGACTTTACACCACATGTACATAATGATCTACAATTTAGTGGTACTTTTAAATTTTATTTATTTATTTATCTATTTATTTATCTATCTATTTATTGAAAAGCACTCATTAGCATTTAATGAACCTCCCTCCACATGGCTTCAAGCTACCAGGATGCAGCCCCCTCCCCTACCCCCCTTAATCTCCTCCGCTCTTCTACCAAAGAATCTGACCTTCACGATGACAGGCTGTTTGGGGAGCTTTCCCTTTCCCAAAACTTTGCAGTAGCCGGGGTGCAGCACATCAGTGATAGGAGCATCTCCAGTCTTGTTTTGGGCAGCATTTACCCGTGTCTGCTCACTGCCCCAGGTCCACAGTGTGTCAAGGTCGACAGTTGGGCAGAAGCTCTGGTTCCTCTCTAAGTGGTAATGACTCATACCAACTTTTCCAAAGTGACCTGGGTGATACTTGTCAAAGTTGATCTGGTGGTAAGGCACGCATGCCCCAGCATCACCCCCTTCCAGTGCTTGGAAAAAGGTGCTCAGTCATAAGGCCAGAAGGAGGTGGGGCAGGGGGCGAACTTGCCCATCTGCGCAGGGGTCTGAAGGATCGGTTTTGTGGCACATTCTGCAAAGGTGATGTGAAGGACTGGCCCTGGGGCCGTGTGGCCTCATCAGGGTGGCGCCGGAGCGCACTGGCCAGCATGTCTCAGAGATCCGAACCCCGGGCAGAACAAGCGGCCCCAGGCTCCAGGGCCCATGCTGGCCACCCTGCCCCAAGCCCCGCCACACGCCGCCTGAAGACCGGGCTACGGTCCAGGGTAGGTGGTTGGGGTGCAACACAAGGGTAGAGCTCGCCTGCACCAGTAATGAAGCAGAGGCACGAAAAACTATTGGTACTTTTTTTTTTTTTTTTAAAGATTTTTATTTATTTATTTGAGAGAGAGAGAATGAGATAGAGAGAGAGCATGAGAGGGGGGAGGGTCAGAGGGAGAAGCAGACTCCCTGCTGAGCAGGGAGCCCGATGCGGGACTCGATCCCGGGACTCCAGGATCATGACCTGAGCCGAAGGCAGTCGCTTAACCAACTGAGCCACCCAGGCGCCCCTATTGGTACTTTTTAAAAATGTAGGTTATGATAAGGTTTGTCAAAAGAACATTGCATACAAGAAAATGTATTGGAAAAGGTGGACAAGGGTATGTGTGGTTTTGCTGGTTCATGTGAGAATAGTTTTCCATTTCTTCCAGTATTGTGACTACCAACTTCCAGGGCAGACCTAAATCTATAGTGAAACAGGGCTTCTTCTTACAGAGAAAACAGAGATAACTAGCAATTATAATAGTTACTTTTGAGGCTCTTGGATATAGATAGATCTGGGGGGCGGGTATTGCGGAATAAATCAGAGTGCATGGGAACTCTATTTGTTCCTGTTAACACCAGTAACACAACAGGTGTCACATTGACCACCTATTACCTGTCAGTGACTATATCTATTATTTTTGACCCGCTCAACATTCTTTTTTTTTTTTTAAAGATTTTATTTATTTATTTGAGAGAGAGAACACAGGATCAGGGGCAGAGAGAAAGGGAGAAGCTGACTCCCCTGCTGAGCAGGGAGCCCAACCTGGGGCTCAATCCTAGGACCCTGGGATCATGACCTGAGCCAAAGGTAGACACTTAACTGACTGAGCCACCCAGGTGCCCTCCTCTCAACATTCTTGAAAACTAGGTAGTATTCCCATTTTGCAGAGGAGGAAATTGAAGCTGGAAGAAATCTCTTCTTGTTAGTAGGCAATGTAGTTTGAATTCAACTCCAGTTAGTTCTCCCAAATAAAAATTCTGGTCTTTTTCTTCTCTGTTGCGTTGTCTCTCTGTCAGTGAGCTGCTGCATACATTCTATGTGCTGAAATAAGGATAGATAATGTCATCAAAAATGTGAATCTGAAATTATTTTATGATTCTCCCAACATTTTCCAGTTTGGAAAAAGAAATTCATTCTGTGAAAGGATGAAGCACAGGCCCTCTTTTCATAGTTCCCTTTCCCAAGGCAGGAGACTCTGTATCTGGTAATACAGGGAACAAAATCCAAACCATGGAAGGAATGGGAGCAGAGAGGCAGTGCAGCCCATTTGCCTCGATCTGCTCTGAACTGTTCCAGCTAATGGATTTAGCTCCAAACTTTGCTTTTTAACTTTATGCTGTTATGTGAAAGAAGCTGTGTTTATTCTTATTTTTTTAGGTTTCCAAAAGTAGAATATTTGGTTATTTTAGGAATTGACAGAAATTCCATAGCATCCATCATGAACATGCTCCTAGGAGCAGAGACCAAAAATATATGCTTTTAGCAGATTTTGAGCCTTCATTTTGCCTTAGCCTACAAATTCCCTAATCCAACAGAACAGTTCTGAATTCTAGACTCTATTTTTGAATTTTGACTCTCATCTGGAAATCATTTGTTCTGAACTATATAAAGGAGCCTATTTCAAACATAATTTAGGTTCAGGGTATAATTTCAGGTCTAGCTTGCAAAAGCTTGTTAAAGTTTGAACAATCAAGTATTGAATTATACTCTCGCTTTAAAAATATAGGTATGGGTTGAATGCTCATTTATCATAAAAAGACTGCTATAAACGCCATTGTATGGCAGTGCAAAAGGGGGCTAATTAATTATATTTTTGATGACTTTTTCACATGATCCCTGTGACATTACTTGTGTGACAGGGACTGCTTGAGGCATATTATTGGGTTGAGACATTTAGTTTCTTGGGTCACGCCAAGGGGCCAGCAGGGAGTGGACAAGAGCTGCTATCAGGAGACAGAGGGTATAGGAAGGCCAGCTGAGGTAGGTCCTAACTGGAAAGCTGAAGGGGCAAGAAGCCTTTCTTCTCGATCCTTTCTCTTCATATTAAAAAAATGTGTATATGTTAATGGTTTTATACATACATGTATATATATTTGCACACTTATATATGGACATATATCATGTGGTATTGTTTCATTGGGTCACTCATTCGATTGGACATCTGCCTTCAGCTGAGGTCATGAACCCAGGGTCCTTGGATCGAACCCCACATTGGGCTCCTTGTTCAGCAGGGAGGCTGCTTCCCCCTCTCCCTCTGCCACTCCCCCTGCTTGTGCTCTCTCGCTCTTTCTCTCAAATAAATTAAAAAAAATAAAATACAAACAAGACGCCCCCATCCCACCCACCGAATCTATCTTACAAAATTTCCATAGCATTCCTTGCACATCTAATTTTTGACAGATATTCCTGCAATCATTTTTTTAAAATACATGGGATTCTTGTCTTTAGGTAAACAGCAGCAATTAAAAAGACGAGCAGCCATATGCACGTATCTGTATGACGTGTGCCTGATGAGGAAACTCCTTGTGAGCAGAGACTGTAAGTCAAAGAGTCAAGAAGCAGATAGTAAGAGACCTTCAGAACACAGGGCTGGGGAAGGAAAAGGCTAGCAGAGCCAGGAGGAAATTACTAATGTGTCTTCACAAAACTACTGGGATTGTTTAATTAAGTTGACAAATTCCTGATACTCAGGAGCAAGTCCTCCTCCGTCTTTAAAAATTCATAAATTAAAACACTTGAGCATGTAGTATGTTTAAGCTCAACAGGGAAAGTTTCGCAAAGCTGGTAATCTTGCTGCTTTGGAAAATAATGAGGTTGAAAAAGAACTTCTCTCTGTGCTACCTCAACCCCTTTGGTATTATCTTTTCAAAATACCCATGCAAATTTGTGTAATCTCCCTGATATTAAGGGTAGGTTAATTTTTCATACGGTACACAAGAAATGAAACACATGTCCCCTAGTAAACATTAGTAAAAACTGTTTGATTTCTTATGCAGTGATGAGAAATGATCTTAAATTGTCTAAAATATGTCTGTCCCACTTAATCTGGTATGAGAGTGATCAATAGAAAGGGATTTTGAAGATCAGGGTGCTGTTTTGGTGTTAAAAATTGGCAATAGCAACTATTTCTTGATAATGGACCCAATTTATCTTTCTTGAAATGACAACTAGATAAACTATTACAGGGCAAAGGACTTCAGCAAATCTTTAAAATTTGTTGCTTGTGACAGAGTACTTTTTCTATGCAGGAAGAAAAAAAGAATATTGTTCAGGTGAAATTAATATCATGGTCTGTGAGATACACATATTAATCAAGGTTTGAATTAGAATGTGGTCATAATAATGGATTGACTTGAGTTAGAAACTTTAACAAGTCATATCTGGGGCTGAATGACAAGTATATACTTGGCTTTCAGCTTTGATGGGAAATAAAGAAAAAGAAGAGCATGATAAGAAGTGGAGACGGGGAGGGTCAAATGCAGATTTGGAGAGTGGAGGGTAGGAGCATTGAGTCTACAAAGTAGATTCATGGAACTCAGGGTGGATAGAAAAAGATGGCCAGAAGGAAAAAAAAAAAAGGATGCATATTTTTTGGTTTCCCTTTCTTCTCTCTATTTTTTTCATTTCATGAATCAGTTAATATTCTTTTCACTAACTGTTGTGGTGGCCTGAGCGGTTGGTAAGATTTGCCTGCCTGAAACTATTGATGCATAATACATTATATGGAATAATATTCTTACTGTCCTTTGAGGATTGAGTTTCATTATCACTGGAGTACTTTGAGAGCATTAAGCTGCTTGATAGACTCTACACCTGGGGCGCCTGGGTGGCTCAGTCGTTAGGCGTCTGCTTTCGGCTCAGGTCGTGATCTCAGGGTCCTGGGATCGAGCCCCACATCGGGCTCCCTGTTTGGCGGGAAGCCTGCTTCTTCCTCTCCCACTCCCCCTGCTTGTGTTCCCTCTCTTGGTGTCTCTCTCTCTCTGTCAAATAAATTAAAAAAAAAAAAATCTTGATAGACTCTACACCCACTGCACATGGTTGTATATATCTCGTTGTATATTTACAGAGGTAGCTAAGCTTTCAACTCCCAACAAAAACATTGTTCTATAAAATCAAGCTATATCTCTTTCTGCTCAAATGTTGTGTCTAGCTACATTTAGACATGACATGTGTGGCTATATGTTAGCTAAACTAAATATATGTAATTGTAAACCATAAATGAAGATTTTGAGTTATAAAAGCCAAATCACAAATATCTATCTTCCTTTATTCTATTCATCTAAGTAAGGGTATGTATTTTTCAAAAAATAATACTAGCAGTGACCTTTTCCTGCTGAATGTATGACATTTCCATACTAATGGTAGGGCCAAGTCCTGTCTGCAAGAAGCTGGTTACTTATAATATTGTAGTTGATTAGGAAATATCAAATGTTAGAAAAGAGACAGTTAAAATGGATGAAATTATCGATGTAAAAATGATAGAAGAAATCAGATTGGCATAAATTGGAATAATTTAAAGTTAGCAGTAAGAAATCAGTAAATCAAAGTGAATTAAAGATAAAATAATTTAAATGAGCAAAAATTGGGTCATCAGAATTGTCTTTTTGTGTTTTGTTATGGTGAATACAAATAAGCTTTTTCATCACATACATAATGAATTCACTAAAAGAAAGTGCTTTAAATTGTTTGATTATGCTGATGGCTTTGTGTTCATCTATCTACACTTTTGCACGTTGCTTTTAAAAAATTCTGAATATTTTCAGGCTGATTGGCTTGGGTATGGGCTACAGTTACAGTTAAGGAATAAAACGAAGGAAATATTCCACAAAAGACAGAAACTCTGTCCTTGACCCATGATAAACTGGTTACTTTATTTATCACTGCTAATGATAGGATTAAGTTATCAGAAATCAAATCCTAGTTTTGAGGATCTGGAGCCTACCTTCTAGGAAGCCAGTGATCAAGCAAAATAAATAGTTTAAGTGAAAAAGAGAAATTAAAAAATATCAGTTATGGGTGAACCCTCTTATCCATTGTTTTTTCACCTCACCCCCATTTTATTGTACGTGTTTTTATAGTTTTGTGGTTGTCTTTTATTGAGGGTTTGGGATGTTTGAGATGGGGAGTTTTAAAGCCAACAATTAAAATTTGCTTCTGGATTTCATAACCTGAGAAATTTATGGATGTTCAGTGTAACAGTTTTGTCTTCTGAGTTTTTAATTCAAAGTGGCCAATCATCAGACACTCTAATTAGGTTTACTATTGGATAGGGGTGGAACAGCATTTATTTTAGAGTATCATGTGTTTTTGAACATGTATTAAGAAATCCAAGCTAATATGACCTTTGGTCCTACTCTCTTTTAAAAGAGGCTCCGTCATTATCTACTTATGGGTCAACCACCGAATTGAGGATCGTAGCCTTGTTTTATAGAATCCTCAGTAGGAATTGAAATGTAAGAAAATTTTCTTGTAGAGATCTGCATTCATAAAAGTGGATTTATTTCTGAAAATCCATTCTAAAGTCACAATCTCTGAATATTTCAGACCCAGTGTCAAGATTCTTAGTATCACCAACATCGGAGAGTATCCATAGCATACAGGCTCTGAGTTCCCGCAGAGGTAAGTCCGGATGTGAAATAAATGGTGCTTCTCAAATATTGATGTGCATACAAGTCACCAGAAAACTTGTTGAAATGTAGATTTGGATTCAGTTGGTGTGTGGTGGGGCCTGCAATTCTTCTTTCCTAACAAGCTCTAGGTGATGCTGATGCTGCAAGTCTTAGCTCCACACTTTATATAACAAGGGAATAAAGGCACTAATTACAGTTTGTCTGTCCTAATGGAAAGAAGCAGATGAATAATCCAAAATCCATTCATAATTGACTTTAGAATATTCTTTTGTACTTATCTGATTATGAGTTTATATTACATTTTAAAAATTTAGAACACTTTAATTGAAACATTCTAAGGAACAATTACAAAGATTTGGGAAGCCCTAGAATGTGGCAATAACTCCCCAATATGCTCCTCCTGATTTTTTTTTTTTTTTTGGAGAGGCAATTTAATTAATTTACATGCTGGTTCTTGACAATGTAGAGTTGCATTATTTTTCTCTTGGAATCTTGCCTTGTTTGGTTTCTTTTTAGTACACATTTAAGTTTCTGTCTTAGGGAAGGGGTTTGTTGGATTCTTTGTACCTTACAAGTTTTCTTATGAAAGTAATGTTAAAGATGATAGGTGGATTTCCAAGGCAATGCAAAAAAAAAAAATTATTTTGTCTATGTGATACTGGACTATATAAAACAGGTTCCAGGCTGTGAGAATAGGGAGTTTTGTAGGAGAGGAGCAAGAGGAGGAGGAAGAGGAAGAAGAAAGCAAGAGGTTGCTTCTCTCCTGGGTACAAAGCCAAACTTTGATGAAATTTTGAAATGGTAAAGTATGCCTTTGGCACTGAGCCATTGTCAAATATTCAGCTATCTTTCCATTTTAGCCCTTTCCACATGATCTCCCCGTGTTTCATGTATTCAAATTACCTAAGCTCGTATCAAAAGGAGTGATGCCCAGAGCCCCATGTAGAGGGTACAGACCATGCCATGCACACCCCCAAGGGACCGATTTCCTGGAATTGGGCAACATGCATAGACTTACCTAAAGAAACTTGTCTGAATGCAAATGCCCGTACCTGTCTCAAACCTACTGATTCAGAATCTCTGGGGTGGAGGCCCAACTGCATTTCTCTCAGATTCTAGAATGTGATGTTACATCCATTAAAGTCTGGGGACCACTAGCCTACATTTGGCATGTTATATACATCTGCTCTACCTCACATAATTGTTATTCTGCAGCCCCACACATTTAAAATCTAATTTCTTTAACATAGCTTGGTGAGGTATTGGTGAGGGGACAGATGTATAATATTCTCAAAAATATTCAGATCTTAACAGGACATTATTGGTAACTAAAATACAACTCTATTTGGCAGAATTTTAGGCATCATGACAGAGAGAAGGAATTTCTGAAAGAAGTATATTTAGGAAGAAAAGAAATATGTTGGGGATAGGTACAACCACATGGACAGGATTTTTATAACAGATTCTCCTCTGAAGTGAAATCTTTAAAGAGTTTCTTTTCTTATGAGAAAAGAAAATTTGATGTTTCTTTTTTTTATTATTATGTTAATCACCATACATTACATCATTAGTTTTTGATGTAGTGTTCCATGATTCATTGTTTGCGTATAACACCCAGTGCTCCATGCAGTACGTGCCCTCTGTAATACCCATCATCAGGCTAACCCATCCCCCCACCCCCTCCCCTGTACAACCCTCAGTTTGTTTCTCAGAGTCCATAGTCTCTCATGGTTTGTCTCCCCCTTCGATTCCCCCCCTTCATTTTTCCCTTCCTGCTATCTTCTTTTTTTTTTTTAACATATAATGTATTATTTGTTTCAGAGGTACAGGTCTGTGATTCATCAGTCTTACACAATTCACAGCGCTCACCATAGCACATACCCTCCCCAATGTCTATCACCCAGCCACCGCATCCCTCCCACCCCCCAACATTCCAGCAACCCTCAGTTTGTTTCCTGAGATTAAGAATTCCTCATATCCTTGAGGTCATATGATACATGTCTTTCTCTGATTGACTTATTTCGCTCAGCATAATACCCTCCAGTTCCATCCAAGTCGTTGCAAACTGCAAGATTTCATTCCTTTGGATGGCTGCATAATATTCCATTGTATATATATACCACATCTTCTTTATCCATTCATCTGTCAATGGACATCTTGGCTCTTTCCATAGTTTGGCTATTGTGAACATTGCTGCTATATAACACCCAAAGAACAAATGATTCAATCAAGAAATGGGCAGAAGACATGAACATTTTTCTGAAGAAGACATCCAAATGGCCAACAGACATATGAAAAAGTGCTCAACATCGCTTGGCATCAGGGAAATCCAAATCAAAACCTCAGTGAGATACCACCTCACACCAGTCAGAATGGCTAAAATTAATAAGTCAGGAAATGACAGATGTTGGCGGGGATGTGGAGAAAGGGGAACCCTCCTACACTGTTGGTGGGAATGTAAGCTGGTGCAGCCACTCTGGAAAACAGTACGGAGGTTCCTCAAAAAGTTGAAAATAGAGCTACCATATGACAGAAAACTTCCTGTCTTCCTTATGAACCAAAACATTCCCTAAATAGATACAAGCCCCCCACCCATCCACACACCATCATGTATAGTTACGTTTTAGTGATGAGGCAGCTCCATAGGTGTTAGAAATTTGGGGGCAGAAACAGCCATTTTTGTGGGTGGATGATTTGTAAATTATGTGATGGTACATAAGGGCTTTGTGGTTTCATGGTAATTTCCAGGCTACTAAACCAAGGTCAGCAAGGAAGTAGCTTGCTCCACAAATATCCACTTCTGAGTCCTTCCCATGGAACTAGGCAACAAAATAGTTGATGAAATTAAGAAGATATTGTGGCTAATAACAGTTTTTTATAGTTTTCTTTCTTTCTTTCTTCCTTCCTCCCTCTCTCCCTTCCTTCTTTCCTTCCTTCCTCCTTTCTCTTCCCCCCCTTTCTTTCTTTTCCTTTCTTCTTTCTTTCTTTCTCTTTCTTTCTTTCTTTTTTTCTTTCTTTCTTTCTTTTTCTTTCTTTCTTTCTCTTTCTTTCTTTCTTTCTTCGTTCTTTCTTTCTTTTCTTTCTTTTTCTCTCTCTTTCTTTCTTCGTTCTTCTTTCTTTCTTTCTTTCTTTTTCTCTTTCTTTCTTTCTTCTTTCTTTCTTTCTTTCTTTCTTTCTTTCTTCTTTCTTTCTTTCTTTCTTTCCTTCCTTCCTTCCTTCCTTCCTTCCTTCCTTCCTTCCTTCCTTCATTCCTTCTTTCCTTCCTGGTAAGAGGAACGCTATTTGTTGATAGGAATTTAGATTTACTATGTAAAATATGCTCACAGTTAATTGAGGGTGATTTATGGTTATAACCTTAAATGGAGAGAGGACAGGTCTGAGGTTGAGATGAAAAAATCACACACCTTAAGTCCAATTTTGATTCTTGCTAGGGCTCCACTTAGATATTATTCCCTTAGTCTGTATTTATTTCCTCCTCCCAGTCTTCATCGGTGAAATGGTAAAGTAATAACTACTATGCAGCAATGTTCTCTGGGAGTAATCAGTGTTTTTCCCAAGATGAAAAATAGTGGAATGAACAGTATTATTTTAATTTTAACCACATGCTGTGCATAAAATACATCATTAGGCAAAAAGTTTTGTTTTGTTCTGTTTTCAAATTCAGAAGTGGAATATGATGAGACACAGTGAAAATCCACTATTTTACAGACACAGTGAGATTAAAAGTTGAATATCTGTTATAGTAAAACTTCCCACACATTTAAAAAATAGCAAGAGGTTTAGGTGGTTTTTTTTTTTTTTTTGAGAACAGATCTTGCTGGTTCTTGGGAAGGGAGGATAAGGACCACTATCATTGATGGTAGACTCTTCAGAACTCTTCCATGAATGGAAGGGACTTCAGAGGGGGTAGAAAAGACAATGTGAAGATATGAGGGCTCAGTTATTTCCTAAAGTCTTTGTCAAGCTTATATAAGGGCTTCTAGTCCTCCAGCTAACTTGTATTTGATGATTGGTTGTGGTCTCACTCAGAGATAAGACTCAGAATTCTTGGAGAGAAGAGCTCAATGAGTCCTTCAACCTTCAACACCTAATATACAAGGTCTTTTAAAATTGAGAGTGATCTCTTAAGGGCAAACTGTAAGAAAGGCAATATTTGCTTAAAAAAATCTCCTTTGGGGCACCTGGGTGGCTCAGTTGGTTAAGCATCTGCCTTTGGCTCAGGTCATGAACCCAGGGTCCTGGAATTGAGCCCCACAAGGGGCTCCCTGCTCCACGGGAAGCCTGTTTCTCCCTCTCCCACTCCCCCTGCTTGTGTTCCCTCTCTCACTGTGTCTCTCTCTGTCAAGTAAATAAATAAAATCTTTAAAAATAAAAAATCTCCTTTAAGTAAACTCTAATGCCTCTGGGGATAACTGGGAGATTGGATTTGGGGGAGAAATTTGGCTAAAAATAAGTCAATGATTTGACTAGGCATGGGCTGTACCTTAGTTCCTTAGTCATTCTGGCATATTTCAAGTGCTCAACGGTCACCAGTGGCTAATGGCCACTGTGTCAAATGTATTGATATAGAACATGTCCATCATTGCACAAAATTCTATTGGCCAGCACTGAACTTGATCTTGTAGGCAGAATCACCCATAATGAAAGGCCTTTCTGCACCCTGAATGGGTCACACGGGTCTGACCTGGTGCCCATACTTTCTTTTCAACATCATGTTAAAACTGTATCTACAGGTTCCCCACTGATCACTTATCTTTTTATCACTTCGAAAGAAATGCAGTAGATATTTTTTGGTCGGATAAAACACACAGTTGGAATTTGTGCTGAGAGAGGGATGCCATGTTTTTCTTTTCCTGGTGTATCGAAATATAATCACCCATGCTCCAAATTTTCAGTATCTCCATGATCAGCAGGAAGAAGCTTCATTTGAAAGGGAGGTCCCAAACACTGGACTGTTGTAGTAATTGGGCTTCCTCTACTCAATCCAGCAGTCATGCAGGCAGCAAGAAAACAAACACTGAGCAACAGCTCTTTGTTGAGCAATGTCTGGGCACAATGGGGAGAGAAGATGAGATGTGGTCTTTATTCTAAGGGTATTCCTATGAGTCTGAGGAGCAGTTATCTGTAGTAGAAAAAGATAGGGACTTCGGGCTTCCAATAAACTTAAGTGTATATTCTAAGGCTTTAAGTTTGGAAAGGAAAAGAGTATTTACCCAAAGCTTCAGGCTCTTCTCTGGTGTGGCCCCCTCTTGAAGGGGAGCAGGTGAAATCTGGGGGTAGACATGCCAGAGGCCAGAGCTTGGGTGGAAGGTAGAAGCAGAGCGTGACAGCAGATTTGGACAGATTTTTTTTTTCTTTTCTTCCAAATACAGAAATTCTTTCTGGAAGCAGTTGGTAACAGCACTAGGATGCTGGATCTGGCCTGTAACATGAGATATTTTTATTTTTTTTATTTATAGAAACACTGAAAGGCAGTTTTTTCACCGGCCACAATTCTTCGTGTTTCTCAGGCTTCTAGGCGACTGAGAAAAACAACCAATCAACTAACTTTCTAACTTCAGATCAAATGAGAGGAAATCAGTGGTATTCCATCAGAGAATGAGAGGTGTTCAAATCATATAGTTCTTTGTTTTGGGGGAAAAAAATAGATGCCTACATAGAATTCTCACCATTCTGACAAATGTAAAGGAAAAACAAAATAGTGTGGAACCTATGAAGAGATTTGGGTACCAAAAGAAGGGATAAATAATACATACATAATAAATACATACATATTTCATTGTAGCTTTAGTCACTAAAAATTTCTGAACCCAATTAAATTTTATAAAATATTACATACATGACAATATAAGAAAGAGATGACATGAGATAATAGAGATGAAAAAGTATGTGGACCAAGATACATGAAATAATATAAAAGTTGTTAGGTACAATAAAGAAAAATGTTACATATTTTTTTGAAAGTGGAAATAAAATTTTTACCTGTTGTAGACAAAGAAAAAACAGGACTGACATGGCAGAAGATCAACAATCTCACAAGAGATTAATTTAAGAAGTTGCTTAGAATGCAGAGGAAAAGAAAAAGAGGTGAAAACAAATTAATGGAAAGATGACAAATAGAAAAGTTTAAACAACAAAATATGGAAACGTGCTCTTTTTCTGAAGAAGAATGAGAACAAATGATCTACTAGAAATATGCAAAAAGATAATGAGATAAAACATTCTGAACTAAAGAATAAACTTGACTCTGTAAACTCAAATGGTTCATGGGTTATCAAATGTAACTAAAAGGAACTGAGTATAAACACATCCTGATAAAAGTCTGGATATTGACGAATGAAAAAAGAAACCGACACATATCTAGGATCTAGAAAAACATTAAATACAATAAAGAAAAAACTGTGGATTTCAAACTTTTCCACAACTTGGAAGAAGAGAAAGCAATAGAGTAGCATTGCCGCCCCTTTGCAGTGAGGCATGAGGATGCGGAGGAAGTGACCTTTGAGTTGGGAACTGCTCAGGGCTGTTTGCAGCCAGGTGACTAGAGTGGAGTTCCAGGATCGGGGTGTTTGTTTTACCACCCACGGGGCAGGGTGATTCCCACCCTCGTCATCATTCCTGCAACCCATTCTTGGCGCACCAGGTTGAAGGTCTTTTATCAGGGATTTTAAGGGAAAGGGTTGTGTTGGTTTCCATTTACATGGGGCAAAGGAAAAGGAAAGACTGAACCGCTAGTATTCATTCCCTTCTGAAAACGGACAACTATCGGGAACTTTTAAAAGTAGTATTCAAGTTACTTCAGTGAGGTACAGGGAAATGAGCAGCATTTTAACAATGAATTTGTAAGTGGCGCTAAAAAAAAAAGTAATGGAAAAATGCAAAATTATTATAACAAAATTGTAATAATGAATAGCTTTAAAATGATAAGCAAGGTTTAAATATAGATTATAACAAAAAGTGAAAATAAGGAAGAGTCGAAGTGGAATAATGTTGGGCAGTTTTCTCATTCTGCATAGGAGAGGTCAGGATATGCTCGTCAATGGTTGATATTCATAATTAGAGAAACCAGGTTTCAATATTTAAAAAATGCAAATTTGGGCCCTTGGTGGCTCATTTGGTTAAGCGACTGCTTTTGGCTCAGGTCATGATCCCGGGGTCCTGGGATCGAGTCCCGATGCTCGGCGGGAAGCCTGTTTCTCCCTCTCCCTCTGCTTGTACTCTCTCTCTGTCAAATAAATAAATAAAATCTTTTAAAAAAATGCACATTTAATGCTTATAAAACAAAACCGGGACATTTACTTTTAAATCATAGGGTCAAAATTAAATAAAGTACAAGATAAGGGAAGTATAATAAATAGAAAGCATAAAACTAGATTAGAGGAGACCAGACATATGAATCATGAAAATAAATTTAAATACTTTGAAATTTTCTAATAATAGGCAACTCTCAGATTGTGTGTAAATATCAAAACACAGATGTCATTGGCAGGCAATATTGCTATTAAAAAGCTCCAAATATATTAAGAAGAAAGATAAAACTTTGAACATATATAAATTAAATTCACACACACATATATATATATGCATTTGAAAATAACAAAAACTTTAAAAAATTAACATATGAATTAAGATACTAGGAAAATAATAGAATAAAGCTGAAGAAAATAAAATGAAGGAATTAATAAAAATAAAGGCAGGAAATAATGAATTAGTCCCAAACCATAAAATGGAACTAGGTTCTTCAAAAAGACCAATAAAACAGATTCAACTTTGGCAAGTCCGATCTAGCTAAATATACATTTATTTAAAATTAGAAATTGGAGAGGTTTTATTTATTAATATTGAAGTGATCAAAACACTGTATAAAAATAATGGGAAAATTGTGTGGCAACAAATGGAAAAATCTAGAAAAAAATGGATCTTTTTCTTCATAAAAATTTAAACAGAAATTTAAAAAAAGGAGTAAAAGAATTTTCTTTTTTTTTTTTAAAGATTTTTTATTTATTTATTTGAGAGAGAGAGAATGAGAGAGAGCAAGCACATGAGAGGGGGGAGGGTCAGAGGGAGAAGCAGACTCCCTGCCGAGCAGGGAGCCCGATGCGGGACTCGATCCTGGGACTCCAGGATCATGACCTGAGCCGAAGGCAGTCGCTTAACCAACTGAGCCACCCAGGCGCCCCAGGAGTAAAAGAATTTTCAAGGAAACTGTTGGGTGTAGCTGCCAGTTCTGCCCGATTAGAAGCCTGGCCAGAGAACCTGAATAGCTGTGGAGGCCACCTTTCAACCCCACTGAGGCAGAGAGCAAAGTCAGCAGCTCTGCTCAACTGCTGAGCATACCTTACAGCCCCACCTTATCAGGGAGCCCAAATAGTGACCCTAGGCAGCCTGAGAACCCAGCCTACGGCCTTGTCCTGCAGCGGAGCCCAGCCATTGGTTTTTGTATATTCACTCTTATATTCCTTCTGGTTCAGTTTTTATTTCTGATTTTTTTTCTATTTTTTCCTTGAGATTTGGTTTCCTATCCTCTTGATATATAGTCAAATAATTTCAGAGCTTTTCTATTAAGATTTGTGCTATTTTCAAAGCTGCAGTTGTATTCTTAATTTTCTTGATATCTTTTAGCTCATTTTCACTTCCTTTATTGACAGATTTTCCCTCTGTGGCTATTGAAATGTCATTAGGTTAATTTTCATCATTTTTTGGTCAATAACTTTATATGGTTTAGATGGTACTGCTTTTCCCACCCCTTCCCATATCTCAGTGTTGTGGATTTTCTTGGGCTATTGAGACAGTGTTCCTGTGGAGAGCTCCTTGGATTGAGAATATTCGTTCTGTTGTTATGTGAAATACTCAGAATATGGCCTCTGGGTAGTTGCCTTTGTGTCTTTTACAGGTAAATCTAGATTAGAAATATTTTCTGTCCTCAACTGTATGCTTCAGCCCTCAGAAGGCCTTGCTTTCCAAGGTCGTGATATCAGACATACTGTCATCATTTTGCAAAATACTGCTTTCCAGGATTTGCTTCCTTTGGGTACCTCCACCCTGTACCTGACACTTCTGTCTTCTTGTCCTGTTTAACACTCCTGATTTATTATTTAGGAGGATTTGGGGAGTACTAAAAAAATTGTACTGTTGTCATCATCACATTGCCAGTTATTGGTTTATTTAATATTAAGAGGCTTACATTTTTGTGTATGTAGTGAACTCTATCAGTGTTTTTATCTCAGTTTGTTTAGAAAGGTGAAAACAAAGATATATTGATGTTTACTTGATGTCCCTATATTAGCATTTTGGGAATACAATACTGTTATGATTTTTTCCCTCCCACTACTTAGTAGGCAGTGTGAGGACAGTGATCATGTCTCCTGCATCTCTGTTCTTGTCACCTGGCACCTACAAGTAAGCACGTGTTGAAAAAAGTGAATTAAAAAGTTGATTAATGAATTACTGTTTTCATTCAATTAAGTTTTTATTCTTGGTCCACTTATGCACAATTTTGGTACACACCTTGTCACCCCTTTAAATTTCTATCACCCTTTTCTGCTTTCTTTTTCTTCTTAGAATACACTACTATCATATTATATCTTATTTATCTTATTTATTTTTTCTTTCCATCCTTTCCCTCCACAAGAGTGTAAACTTCACAGGAGGCAGGAATTTTATGTGTTTTGTTCGTTGCTGTGTCCCTAGTACCTAGAGAAGCTGGCAAAGAATAGATATTCAATAAATATTTGTTCAATGAATGCATGAAATCTTGGGATAATTATCAATTAATTTCCATTAATAATAATAATCCATTAATTAGTGGGTAATAATCCATTAATTTCACCTTTATGAATGAATTTTCATGATCCTCATTCTTACAAATGTGAGGTGTCATCAGTTGAAATCATGGAATTTCTAGCCTTTTAGAAACACAGTTGCAATTAAGGGAAAAGGGAAAACTGAGATCATATGTTTGTTATAAGCAGATCTAATTAACAGAAAGTAGCTCATTAGTTGAAAAAAGAAATTTTGTATTATTTGCAAAAATATTACATTATTTTATTGAAATACCCTAAGTTTAAAAATGAAGGTGGTTAATTATTTACATATAGTACTCTTTGCTTTACTGCCTGCCTTTGGGAAATGACTGACCACACAGTTTATTTTCTTTGCACTGAAGGGTTTTATTAAATGCTTTACTGGGTGAACATATCATAAGCATTTTAAAAGATTTCCATATTATGATAAGAGAGGCCTTACTTGGTTTTAGTATGTAACGCACATTCATCACATGTTGTTTTCTTTTGTGTAAACCTATTTGTAAGTTCATTGAGGCTGGTATTGTGTTTTAATCACTTTCCTATCTATAGCAATTGGCATGGTACCAATATATAGTATGTGCTTAATAAAAGTTTAAGAAATTAATTACTCTTACAAGTCTTTGCTATCACCTATGTTTTAAATAAATTAAAGTCAGTGATTTAGTCAGTCTCTTTATTTGAGCTGCAGTAAGATGTTGCAACAGTACACTCCTTATGGTGGCCCTGAAAATACATGAATCAGACCTCCTGCTAGGGGCAGCTCATTGACTGACAGCCTCAGGAGCTTCCCTCTGGATCACCCATCATGTTTGTCTGAGACCATACTTCTGGTGGGCCGCTCCCAGCCCAAGTATAGTGGACGTACTAAGGTGGCCCCTTTCTCTAAAACGTAGGATTCCTCCTGTAGGTGACTCCCCAGCCTATCATCCTTCCTTTTCTTTCTCCTGCATTGCACTCCCTCCCCTAATAAATCTCTTGCACATCTAGTCCCATTTTCTCAGTACTTCTGAATTAACACAATAATGCTCACTAACAGTTTATTTTCTCTTCAAGTCAACACAATGGATAGGTCAACACAAACGTGCAACATAATGTACCTTTGATATGTAATTTGCTATTTGGCTTGGAGCCATTGTTATCTGGTTTACAGTTTACACTAAAGAATCATGGAGGAAAAACAGTGTAGAAAGATAACATCTGTGTCTAAATGATCCCTGAGGCCAATATGCTATCTTTGATGAAAATATTGGGACAAAAGCAGGAAATGTCAATCCACCCATCTGGACAAATGCTATTGCTCTGATTCAGTAATAGATTTCTCAGCCTACTTGGAGATGGAATTGAAGGGGCATAATAAGCTCTAGAACAGGGAAGTTGAATTCTCAGGAAGTTATGTACGTGGCAGAAATCTCAAGGCTTCATGGAGTAACTAGTAAAATCATTCATTCATTCATTTTATTTTATTAAAAAATTTTTTTTTAAAGATTTTATTTATTTATTTGACAGAGAGAGAGACAGTGAGAGAGGGAACACAAGCAGGGGGAGTGGGAGAGGGAGAAGCAGGCTTCCGGAAGAGCAGGGAGCCCGATGTGGGGCTCGCTCAATCCCAGGACCCCGGGATCGTGACCTGAACCAAAGGCAGATGCCCAAAGACTGAGCCACCCAGGCACCCCCATTCATTCATTTTAAGTATTTTTTCAAATCTTATCTCATGAAACCATCTAATCCAGTCTGAAGTGTAATGATCCCATTTGATAGACCATCTTACAAATTCTTAATGAAATTAGTTGATGATAGAGAATAATGATATTGAAAACAACTAAGACATAAAGTAAAATTTCTTTTATATAGATTATAACTTTTTTTGAAATGTCAGTTAAGGAAAAAAACCCTTTAAATCCATGCTAAATATTTTTCTCTTTCACGTTTGTTTTACTTGACATTCTTCAGGAAAAAGGAAACAAACCTACAGTCTACAAAACAAATAAGCAAAATAACCCCTAAAAATCCATTAATTTTATAAATTTAAACTATCAAAAGTATAAAAACTAATCCTCAGTTAATATGAACTCCCTTGCAGTCTTTCTCCTTTTTGAGCCTCAGTCTTAGGTGATTTCTCTTTTTGGAGTGAAGGTGAGCATTGGATGTGATTGAGTTAATTATACCCCATAGGGGAGATTTATCAACCCATGGAACAATCATTTTCTTAGGTTGCAGTAAGGTAGCAGGCCTGTGAAGTTTGAAATATGTCTTCAGCGATTTGTATGGCTCCCCCTCTGCACTGGGAAACACTGACCTCCACATCGTAGGGAGTGATCAGAGCTGCATTGCCAGATAGCATCAGGCCCGGATAGATGAGCACCCTTCTTCTTCAGAGGTAGTGTTGTTGAGGTGATTCTATTTCAGGAAATAATTGAGGCAACTCTTCAATAAAAGGAGAAAATCTGGTTTATTTTGCTACTCAAGGTGGACCCTTCTATATCCAGATTTCACGTGGTTAGCTTTCAGAAATGAGCCATGTTACTCTTTGTACCTACAAAAAGAGGGAGTGGGTGGGATATTGACATTTAATAGAAAGAAAGGACATGTTGCAAAATGTTTTGTTAAATCCAGGACACTTGACAGGCTTCAAGGCTATGACAATCAACAATCTCATCTTCTACATTCAGTAAAGAGTCATCTTTCTCCTCCCCCAGATTCTCATAACCTTTTTTTTTTAGAAAAGATTTATGTATTTATTTATTTGAGAGAGAGAGAGAGTGAGGAGGGGCAGAGGAAGAGAATCTCAAGCAGACTCCCCACTGAGCATGGAGTCCAATGCGGGGCTCAATCTCAAGACCCACGACTCATGAGACCGTGACTTGGATAGGAAACAAGAACCTGATGCTTAACCGACTGAGCCACCCAGGCGCTCCTCTCTCATAACCTTCTTAATCAAATTGGAAATTATTGGTCATACATTCTGTCATGCAGCCTCCTTCAAAAACATGTCTTTATCTGCTAGTTGTCTCAAGTTCTATCCAGCGTCCCATTGCTTTTCAGTGTTTCCCCCACTAATCAGTTCTGTTTGATTACTGCTGTTTCTACTCTGTACATTTTTCTACTGATGAAGTTAACCTTTTCCTGCAAACAGTCTGTGTCCCAGTGACAACCCATCAGTCTTTTTATTTCTTCACCAGTTCTTTTTGTATTTTCCCCCCAACTTGTGAAACTGACAAGAATTTCTGTTTATAAATGAAATCCTACTTGGTTTCCTGACTTAAACTATTATAAAATTATGACTTTAATTCAGACATCATGCACAGAGGATCATCTGTATGTTATATTTTGCACAAAGTCTAGACTATTCTGGAGTGTAGTGGTAGGGAACGGGAGCTAATTTGGGAGAGAAGAATAGTGCAGCCAAACTACGAAATTCTGTTGTTGCTGGTGAAACCAGGTATTTCATCCCTTTATGAACATGATGCTCTTTTTCTTTTAATACAAATAATAGAAATGATACTGCCTATAGCAACCTCCTTGCCTCCCACTCCTTCAACATTTACACATCCCGTGCTCCTGTAATGGATGACAAAGCCTGTTACTCAGCCAACAGAGGAAAGACAGAATTTCAAATTATGAATAGATCTATTTTCTCCTAAATTTCTGCCTCTTCAGCATTTTAAAGATACTCATTCTTCATTGTGCCCATATCTGGCATTAATCTCTAAAACACAAATCCTCTTACTGTAGTTTTCTTAAAGAAAAGTAGAAAGAATGACACATGAGATGTCTACATTGCTTTTCTATGTAGCAGGAGCCAGAATGCTCTTTGAATTTTGGCTGCAATATGGTAAAGTCTGCTTGCTTTCAATTATTCAAACCCATTTAAGTTTTTCATGCCAAGTTGGATAGGTTTATATTTCTATTTTCCCCATTCTGAATGAGACTCTTCGGATGAATTATAGCATCCCTAGGCTACTGCATGAGAAGGTAGCTTCTAAAGCCTTTTAAAGAGTTCATGTACTTCCAGGTACGGGATCTCTCCTTGTTACTGAACTAGATAGCCCTTCCCTTTTCCCTTTGACTTGGAATAGCTCGTGCTAGGTACTGTCACCCAATGATGCCGTAGTCAGTAGATTTTCTTTTAGAAAGAGAAGTATTACCTGAAGCAAGCTCTTTTCCAAAGAAGAAACTCACAGGTCACAACCTGTTAACTGACAAAGCATAAACAAAAAAAGAGAAAGAGAAAAAAAATCAGGAATTGACGAGCTGATTTAGACCTTGGCAGGCTGAATCTACCTATATTGTTGTTCTGTGCACCAGCCAGTGCATGTGCTGGTCCACGTGTGTTATTTATTTATTTTTCCCGTAAAGCATTAGCGCTGATTGCAACAATTGAGTGACTTGGTTGGCAGGGGGAACTGTGAAATAACGAAGTCTGTGCCTGGCTGGTCATGTGCATAATGCCGAAGAGTACTAGCCCCCTTCTGCCTATGGCTATGTCAGCTGAGCTATCCAGAAACATTTTTTCTCTCACTGATTTTTTTTTTTTTTTTAATTTCTATTAAACCAGGATTGGGGACCCAGCAGGTTTGGAATGATGCCAGCATCCTGTGGAGTCAGAAGAAAAGGTTGAGAATAGAAAGTATATTGACCCAATTTATTGGACAAAGTGCAATAGAGGTGACAGAACAAGCTACCGAGGTGTTTGCTCTGGGAAGGCTTTTTAGAACAAGAGATTTGGGACAATGAACTACAAATGGAGCTGGTGGTCAGGTCAAAGAAAGCCCCTTTCAACTCCTTTTGATAGAACAACTTCTTTGGATTGCTGGCAGACTAAAATCTTCACATTCTGTTAATTTTTTTATACTATTAATTGCAAATGCCTATTTGAAATAAGGGAGTTTCCAGCTATTGTCTTGGAATGAAATGACTTCTGGAAACAAAATTAATTGGTAACAAAATTAATTGGTGTATTTCTTCCTTTGCGTATATGATAGTTCCACAAAAAAAAAAAAAAAAAAAAAGAAATGAAAGGCCTTGGAATAGGTTCTCTTGCTTGCAAAATATATTAAAATGTGCCTTAAGAATAGTATATAACATAGAAGACCGAAGTCACTCAATGTGCCTTGTGAAGAGTTTTGTGAATAAACACATTTCATGATACATTAAATAGATGTAGCTAAAAGTCTTGCTCTGCTCTGTCTTCGGATCAATCCATCTTCATACCACCTCTCCACTCAGCTAATGTGTAACTTCAAGAATCCATACAGACTTCCCGGGGCGCCTGGGTGGTTCAGTCATTAAACGTCTGCCTTCGGCTCAGGTCATGATCCCAGGGTCCTGGGATCTAGTCCTGCAAGGGGCTCCCTGCTCAGTGGGGAGTCTGCTTCTCCCTCTCCCACTCCCCCTGCTTGTGTTCCCTCTCTCGCTGTCTCTTTCTGTCAATTAAAAAAAAAAATCTTTTTTTTTTTTTTTAAAGATTTTATTTATTTATTTGAGAGAGAGCACATGAGAGAGGGTGAGGCCAACACAGGCATGTGAGCCCTCTGTGGCCGTGATTGTTTGTGTGCTGTGGCGCACGCAGGGTAAGGTCGGGAACGCCCAGGTCTGAGAGGGGGAAAAGTCTCCCTCGCCTTGTTGTGTGCCTATGCCTCAGGCATCCGGTCAGCTGAGAAATGGCTCCTGATGTTTCTAATAAATTGTTCCTTGTGACGCTCACCAGAGAGAATGGCTCCGTGTGCGGGAGTGTAATGATCAGATAACATCCTGCTTCAAATGTATATGCGGGGTGTTGTCTGATCCCAGCATTCCTGCATAGGATTTGATTCTATCTCTATGTAGTTTCGGGGAATGGGTCATGAAGTACCTTTGCACAAAAGCTGATCAGAGAATGAGATTTACTTAAGATATGTAATTATTCCGGTGCAACCGGAGTTGATTTGTTTTTGTCCTCTCTTGCGTAAAGAAGTATCGGGATATCTTAATGCTTACATTGTTAATCAGTAACAATATATTTTGATTGTAAAGAGTATATAAGATGTCAAGAAATAAACGGCAGTATGCAGTTGCAAGTGCTGCCTTTGCTCTGCATCCCCTGTGTCCTGGTGATTTCGCGACCCTTACCCAGGGACCCCAACGCACTAGACGTTGACAAGAGGGGAGGGTCAGAGGGAGAAGCAGGCTCCCTGCCGAGCAGGGAGCCCGATGCGGGACTCGATCCAGGGACTCCAGGATCATGACCTGAGCCGAAGGCAGTCGCTTAACCAACTGAGCCACCCAGGCGCCCCCCAAAAAAAAAAAAAATCTTAAAAAAAATAAAAAAAGAATCCGGACAGACTTCTCTGGGAAAGCTCCTATAAAGACATTTGGCCATCTCTATCTTGGTGAGCAAATCTTCTTCTACCTGTGCATGGGGAACTTTGAGAAAAGCACAGATATAAAACAAATTTGGGGAGAGTGTTAAGAAAATAGTGATTGTGGAAAAACAGTATGCATTAAAGAACAAGTCATGACTACAACATCTAATTTACTTTTTCTACTATAGCTAATGGGGCAGAGAAATTCAATCCTATTGGGGCAGAATATTTGATCTAATGTTTGAAGATAGCCTATTGAGCAAGAAGTACATAGGAATATTAAGAAAAATCTAGCTGTTTGAATTATCATAGCCTAACAGTGCTGATTAAGAATTAATAAACTAGAGGGTACATAGGAAGGTATATAATTCAGAAGTCTTTTCTTTTCTAACCTAGTTAGATATTTTTAGTGATAGGTTCAATGCTTATCAAATTTTCAGGTGATTCATCGTTAAAATTGTTAGATTAAAATAAGTATTTTTAGAAAGATTTCTACAAGGAAAAGTTCGATTAAAATTAATATGATTAAATCAGCAGAGATGATGTAAAGTCCTACATTTAGGAAAAAAATAATTGCATGAGGACAGGATTCAGGAGGCTTAGCATGGCAGTGGTAGTGTATGTGACAATGTCCTGCAGGTTTTATCCAAACAGAAGATTAACATAAACTCTCTGTGTGCTGTGTCTGCCGGAAAGGCCAATGCAATCACAGAAGTGGGCAAACAACAGAAGGGAGGCAGGCATCCACATAGTGTTCATCAGCACACGTGTGAAATATGGTGTCAAATGCCTTTTGTCACAGAGGGGCATAGATGAGTTAGAAATTAGTCCAAGGCATGCAAAATGACTTATGAGAATTCTAAAAGTCTTCACTACTTGCTTATTCAGTACTAATGGTGTTTCTTAGCATCTACTATTGCCAACCTCTACACCATCTCCTTTTGTAAGCATTGCTTTATTTAACTGCCATCACAGCCCCTTGACCTGTAGTTCTCATATTCATTATCATTTCACAGATGAGGAGCCTGAGACCTGCAGTGGTTGAATGACTTACTCAAAGTCACCAAACTACCAAGTGGCAAAGCTGGAAATTGTATCTGACTCCATTCTCCCTTTCTTTAGCCTCCGTGCAATGTAACAAAAAGAGCTTTACTCACTTCCATAGTTACTTTAGAGTGAAATACAGGGCTGTGCTTTCAAGGTGCATATACTCTGGCCCCAACCTACCTTTCCAGATGATTCTTGCTACATCCTTTGATCCATACAGTGCTCCGGCCAAGCTAGATGAATGTTCTGCTGTGTCTTAACCCTTGCTCTTTGGTCTTACTAGTTGCTCAACATGGAGGAACCCCTTTCCTTGGCACTCCTGTCCAACTCCAACTGAAATGTGACTTTCTTTCTGAGACTTTCTGACTCCTTAAAATAAATAGAACAGTCTCTCCTCTGAACCTTTAGAGTTCTTAAAAAACAAATCTTTTGAAACTAATAATACCCTTCTTCTAATACTCATTTCTGTACATCTTTTAACTCTAATAAATAATATGCTCCTTGACAACAAGGGCTATGACTTTTGCCTTGTTTCTCAGAGGATTCAGTTTAGGCTTATTCCTTACACCTATTAGTGGTTCAATAAATATTTCTCAAATGAAAGAGTAACATGGATGATTGTAGTGGGTGACCTAAGGAAAGAATACTCTCAAAAATATCACAAAAGTTGAGGTGCCTGTGTGGCTCAGTTGGTTAAGCATCTGCCTTCGCCTCGTGATCTCAAGGTCCTGGGATCGAGCCTTGCGTCGGGCTCTCTGTTTGGCAGGGAGTCTGCTTTTTCCTTTCAGTCTTCCTCCGTGCTCTCTCTCTCACTCAAATAAATAAGTAAAATCTTTAAAAAATATATCACAAAAGATTCAGTTGGATGAGATACCTATTGAAATGTAGGTTGGCATTTAATAAGTTGATTTGAAATCTGAGAAGTGTGGAGCAGAAGGTTATTCAATATATTTGGTTTTCCAAAGGAATTGTCTTTCAGTAGAATGAAATGTCATCTCATCTTGTCTATCGTAACTGGACTTATATTTGGAAACAGTTTGAATCAGACTGGGGAAATCTAGAATTGAGAGTATAAGTGTCAGTTCTTGGGATTGTCCTTATGTTAGAAAGTATAAGTTGGCAGATGTGGGGTTGGAGAAAGTGACAGATTTCCAAGTACAAGCCTGATGAGTATGAATATAGAAATCAAATCTCAAACATGACTACTAAGCCAAGTGAAATAGATGTCTTTTGCACATGACAAATCAAGCTGCAAGTAGAATCCAAGATTTATGGTATCCAACCAGGCAAAGGATTTCATATATTCACAGTATGTAACATAGGGTAAGAGCATAGGCTTGGAGGCTTCCTTTGTACTCTAAACAATGCTATCAAAATGTAAAGGTTTATTCATTCAACAGTGAGCTGTTGAACCCCTTGTGTGAGTTCAGGCTGCCAGAAGAGAGGAATGCATCTGATGATCCTAGGAGAGGTGATGGGGCATCTTCCTGGTGGTTTCCTAAGGCTGTCCGTAGTAGCACGACC
This sequence comes from Phoca vitulina, assembly GCF_004348235.1. Lineage (NCBI taxonomy): Eukaryota > Metazoa > Chordata > Mammalia > Carnivora > Phocidae > Phoca > Phoca vitulina. Next base: position 14,356,495 of record NW_022589727.1, on the reverse strand, counting down.
CCAGTTTGGCCTTCCGCCTTCTACACACTGTCAGCCTGTACACAATCCATCTCTCTGGCCAAAGATCCACGTTATCAAAGCTCCTGAGATTAATTTACAAAACCAGAATGCCTTTTTATTACTTCACAATAAGAGAAACAACTGCCACGCAGCAAATGGGCACATCTGTTACATTTATCCTCATCAGCAGAACTACAGAGGAAGCCGAGCTACAGTTAGGTTTTGGGGTGAACCCGGAACTTGAATCACAGGAAAGAGAAGATTTGAATGTTGATGCAGTGCAGGGAAGGTACCCGGATGCATCCATCTTCGCAAAAACATCAGCACTGCAAAGGGGTTACAGCACTTGTACACGATCAGCTAAGATGGCCTTTTCCCGGGTGTGTTCCCGAATTAATGCCTACCGGTTCGCCTCAGTGACTCCTTGTTTTTGCTGACGTGGCTGGCTAGTCTTTTCCTCTGAAGGATGCTTAACAAGTCAGCTAATAGAAAATAAAAGAAACTATCTGTTGCTAACATCTCCTTTCTCACTTGAACCTCAGGAAAGAAAGGCCAACACTGTAGGACCAAAGGTAAATTGTCCTTATTCTACTTTACCTTCCGCTGTGGAAAATTCACTTTGAGAAGAGTTAAGCAAGGACAGTGCAAAAGGGAAAGGAGTGAGCAAGGTTAGTGCTTGGAGCAAAGGAGTTCTAAGAGTTCCCTGGGTGACCGATGAGGTGGCTGTGTTGAGTGTGTGTTAGGTACCTGGGATGGGTTCCCATTCAGCTTCCTAAGGGGATAATGGGCCTCTGATGGTGTGACACAGAGATGTCAGTGGCCTGATCACTAATAGCTGAGACCTTGAGACTTCTGGTGACAGATAATCTGTGCCCAGGACTGGCCTGGGAACAGAAAGCTGCCCTGCCTGCTCATACAGTATCAACACTGTCCTAAGTAGACTGGACAGAAGGGTATATCTGAATGTTTTGGCCATCAAGACCCCTGGGACTCTTGCATAACATTAGAGTGGTGGAGAGTTCCCCTCCCACCGCAACAAATTACTAATAGTTAATTTTCAGTCAACCAGATATGTGCATGGAGGCTTAGAGTTGACTGATCTGATTTTGCAAACTAAAAAGATAAGTTCATTTTTATTTTATGATGGTATTAAATCTTGGCATAGGAGATCAGCATTTATCTTATTTCTTAATTCTTTGGAGAAAATGCACAAAAGGAAAATACCCAGCCTGCCATCCAGAAAGCACCGTCTTCTGGGGAAGATATACAAGTCGATATGTCATTGAGTCGTGATGATACTATTGTTAAATGTTATTTCGGAAATTAAGTATAGGGCCTATAGGAGAAGTTCCTATTCCACAGCTGGTTAGGAAGAGGGAGGGAGCACATTCGTGAAGCCTCCCCTTACCGGAAGAAGATGCCCTAACCCTACATGAAGTCAGGGAGCAGTTCATATTTATGTTCCTGGAGGAGGCTACATTTGACCTTTCTTGAAGAAGGAAGGGAAAATGACTTACTAGGAAAAGGGATCTGCAGAAATTCTGTTTGTTGTAAGGCAGTGCAAGCCATTTGCAAGTGTCTAATTTGAATGAATAAAATCTCTGCAAATATATATGAAAATGACATTGGTCATTCAGTGAGTTGTTTATTATAGCGATATTTTTTTCTTCTATGTGGACCCATCCATATTCACTTATCCAGGCAGCAAAGTGGATAATTAGGGATGGCTGGCTTGGATTATGGATGTTGTTTCTGATTAGGAAACTCTATAGTTATTTGACCCCTTATAAGGCTTGAATCTAAAATATTGTTCTCTTAGCAAAGCCAATATATGAGCCAATCAAACCAATATGTATATATATATAGTCTATTCACCTGTTAGAATGTAGTGAAATAATTTTTTGTAATCACTGTTTATTGATCCATTGCTTTATCTCCTTTTACTCTTCTATTGAAAGAGCTGTTGTAGTCTAAAAATGTAAAATAGTAAAAGTAATACAGAACCTGAAGATTAAATTTGAAGCTTCTGGGTTCTGTTGTGGGACATTTCCCCTTATTTTATAATGCCTTTTGAGATGATTATTATTTTATTTCTGTAGTACTACTTATTTTCTCAATTATTCACATTTTATATTGCTGATAAACCAGAGGTTTAAATAAAAGTTTGATGGGTAGGCATTAAAAATTGCAGAAGTTGGTGAAGATCCACTTAGAAATAGCTGGGGGAGTGATGCAAATCACGAAGGAACTGATGAGAAGACAAAAGTGCAGTATATGGTGAGGTCTTTGGCTGTTTAGTTTGCCCTCAGTTGATTAGATATTTGAAAACTTTATATTTAAAAGCTGGTAAGAAAAATGCAAGGATAAAGATAAAAGCTTGGCATATATCTGTGATATACTCAGACTATTACGAGGCCCAGATAGAGCTGGGAAATACTTTAGAAAAATGCTAAGAAAAAAAATAAAAGATGCATTTAAGGATGCATTTAAGTTCTCTTTGGAACAAGAAGAGTTCAACTTATATTTTTCTCTTCATGGCTTTCTCTGCATGCATAAAGCTGATTCTTGTTGCCAAAGCAGCTCCTGCACTAAACGTCTCACCTAAAACCTAGTGTAGTGTTTTCTATGATTCCATTTTGCTCTCCTCCAACGGGTATTAAATTAATGAAAACATACGTCAAAAACAGACTGAATTCAGGGCAATTAGGGATTTCAAATCTGAGAATTCTTTGCAATTAATATATCAAGTATGATACACAGAAGTGACCATGGTGGGCATGGGGAGTGGTGTGGGGAAGAGGTGTGAAGAGGAAAATAAGAGACGGGATGAGTCACCCTCCCCAGCCATTCTCGCCGGGGTTTCTCCAATTATCCAGCGAGGCAGGAATGTTCACACAGCCTTATGTAAATATGTGAAGGTTTTTTGTTTTGTTTTTTTTTTGTTTGGCTTTTTGGTACTTTTTCAAGGCAATTCATTTCTAATTCATTTCTATGAATAATAGACTATTTTTTACAGTTAATCCAATAGAAATGGTATCTCCCTCAAGGTAGTCTGTGGTGTTTCCATCAGGAAGTTCTGTGTTCTCTAGTGTTTCCCTCAGAGTGGTCTAGAGTAGCATAAATTTGGGGAAAGGTAGATTAAATAAAATTACATAAATTTGTGTGTGTGCATGTCTCAGGGATTTAAATACATTAATGGAAGCATTTTCCAAATGTATTTTCCATGAAAACTGTGCCACATATTTCCTGTGACTAGAGTTCAGTGGATCCTACTTTGGGAAACACAGGTAAAGTTACAATCTGCAAAGTAAATTTCCAAATAACTTGTTAAAATCTTAATACGTATAATTAAGGAGAATTCAAAATATGCAACATATTATTTAATTTTTAAACAAATGACAGTATATAAAACATGAAAATGAAAAACGAATGTAAAATGCTATTTCTTAAAACTATTGACTGTGAAATAATTTGGCTTCACAGAAGTAGGAGAGAGTTGTTTACTGAGTTAAGAAAAGTGAAGAAAATATGATTCCTTTTATTATATAGAGATATGTAAATTGCACAAAGAAACTAGTTTCCTTACTTGATTTGAATATCACATTTTATTCCTGCAAAGTCATTCCAGTGCCTGGTGTCTATTATAGATGAAGTGTCACAGTGCCTTTCTGGTCTGGAGAATTCCAAGGAAAATAGTCTGTATCAGTGTTCCCAGTACAATATTTTACAAAAATAGTTACACAGACATACACAAGGTACACAAACAGATATACACACATACAAACTTACACTTATTTTGAAACACATATTTTAAAATTTACAACATAAATTGTGCATTGTACAGAATGGGGAAATTCGATTTCATTTAACCCCTCTTTGTTTTGTTTTGTTTTAGTATTTTTGACTTTATAAAATCCTAAGGCACCATTGTGCATTATGGGAACACTGCATTATGGGAAGGACCTGAACGGGGAGGACGCCACTGATTTCTTGGTTAATTTTCAGCCTCCAGATTGAATAGCAACCGTATATACCCCTTTCAGAGTTGTGCCTGAAATAGGCATCTTTCCATGTCTGGATATGCACTCCTTACATAGACTCTGATTTCAAATATTACTTACAGTTTCATATGGTATGGGCAATAACGGAATAGTAAGTTATCTAATGTGTTATTATCTGATAGAGATTTAATTCTTTTTACTCTATTTATTATTGGTCATACTCTTTTAGGATTCTCAACAAATTTCTCTCTTTACCTTTAGGAAATCCTTTATTATTTGTTGAGCATTGATCACAGTTCCTGGCTCTCATGGAAGAAACTTCAGCACTGCCCTGGAGTGTTTTCTGGAAGCACCTTTAATAATGTCAGAAATGACATCATTACTGTTCTGGGAGGAGTGTGTTTTTCATGAACTTGTGTTTCGTCATCGGTACAGTATTGATAATGGCAGAAAACAAGTTATTTGTCGAAGGTAAGACTTTTTAAAACTAAACATTTTATGATAGTTGAATATATTTTGAAGAAGCAGAAATTTTGAGATAGTCTCATTAAGGCGATTTCCACTTTGTTTAGAATCAAATCACTAAAGTAATTGGTAATGCCCTTTCAAAGAGAGAAACAAAGTATGCACTCTGTAACATGATTCATCGCTTTCCAGAGAAGGCAATAGGAACGTATAGTTGTTTTTTTATTTTTTTGAGTGTCTCATAATTGTAATTTACACATACAAATTCCACAGGCATATGTCACCAACAGATGGTATTTATTAAAAATCCACATGCATTCTTGGACGGTTTAAGTGTCATTCTGCCTGAAGGCAAAGAAACCAATTAGACGACCTTTCAAGGTCATTCTACTTAGAACTTTCAAGAGTATGTATGATGCGGAACTGTCCCACTGTTTAAAATGTGTTTATTTTAAATATACGTACAAGTCGAGTATGTTTGATTGCAGGTGACATATATCTAACTTGAATCAGAGTAATAAAAAAAGTACATGTATTGGCCACTTATAAAAGGGTGTGTCCAGCATGGGCATTAGAAACAACTGAATTCAAAGACTGGAATGCAGTCAATTCTCCTTTTCCTCTCTGCTTATCTTTGTGGGTTGCTCATTCTCTCTTCAGCAGATGGACTTCTTCCACATGGAAGGGAACATGGGTCCAGAAACTGATGTCTCAGTCATCAAAGAGAAGTCCTTGCAGCCAGCTCTGTTTAGAAACCCTGGGCACAGCTTGATCCCAGAAGCAATCACTGTAGCCAGCAGATGTAGTATTAAAATTGACTTCCCTGGATCATGGGCCTTTCACTGGTCATGACCATATTCACACCAGGATTAAGAAAGACAAAAGGAGATTCCTGGGATCCTGAGACTGTCCCACCTGAACTCCCAAGTGAATGTTTTCACCATTACAAATGGCCTAGAGACAGTTTTAGGAATATTAAAAATAAGACTGAATATTCTCATTTTCCTAAGAGTCTATCAAGATCAATATCTTCATGTTGTACATATCCCTGATCCTAGTCTTCACCAGAAGTCCAAACCCCTCAACACATACATGATTGTCTTTATGTACCTCCATTTGGCTCTGAACACCCTCTGATCTGATATAATCTCACACAACTCCCTGATTACATTCCTTCCTCCTTTGATCTCCCCACCCCCTGCCCTCACTGCCTATTCACACATACTTTCTGGAAGTTCTGTTATCAGTAAGGTTCTGTTATCATCTGTAAAGGTTCTGTTATCAGTAAAATTGTGTATGATCTTTAACTTCTCCAAACATTCCTTTTCCCTTCTGGTTCTCTTGAAACCTGACCATCACTTGAGGATGTTGGATTCCTCTACAGCCTCTCAAATGTTTTTGTTTTGGCTCTTGTTTTGTCTCTCTCACACCCCATATAACACAATGGCTAAGGATGGTGTAAATGTTCTTTTTCTTTTATTACCATTCAAGTTTATTCACCCTTCCTTCCCCTAAAGCCTTAGCTTTTTAAATGGAACTTCCCCTCCTTGTTGCAGTATTGACCAACTGCCAGGTAACTGCCTTATTTACTGATAATTTTAACATGATTCTTATATTTTTTTCCCACCACCTGTCTTACCCTTTCTTTTGATGACTTCAGCATCATGTGGATGACTCAGCCCACACTCTGGATTTTTACGTCTTTGAGTTTCTCACTAACAATGATTACTCCCTCAACATCAACTCAGATATCCAAGCCTATGGAGGTACTCCACAGATTTTCATTTTGATAGCTGTACCTGATTCTCTCTTGCAAGTAATCCACCATAAACTCAGCATTCCCTGTATTTCTAGCTCATCAAGTCTAGTATCACCTGCTTCTGCAAATATTTAGCTCTTTAAGATTTTCCAGTCATTTGACTATTATTTTTGTTTTTGTTGTCATTAATGCCCCCTTGTCCTTAACATCTTTCCTTAGTTTAGATGCTATAATTCATATAAAATATATCCTCTTCCCTATAATGTCAACTCCATTATCCCTCTCCCACCACTGTATTCACAGGCAGAGCCTCAACCTCATTAAACTCACCTTTCTGCCTACTCTATGCTTGTTCTTGAGAAACTAAATGTTGTTGAAGCACAACACTCCAACATGCTGATTGGTTTCACTTAAATTTATGACAGTATATCTCAAGTAGGTTTCAGGGGTCCCAGGCCATTTTATCCTACTTTTCTGTCAATTTGTGGTCCCATCATCCTCAAGAACTATGAGATATTTTTTCTCCTCAAAATCTGTTTACTCATCCTCAACTAATTATCTCATTTTGTTTTTCATGGAAAGAAAAAATTAAAAATCGTTACTTGATCTTGTTTCCATCAAATCAAATAACCCACTTGCATCTGCATTGCCATATTCTGCCTTGCAGCTGCATATGTTGTCTTGTTTTCTGCTGCTAATCGTGTCTGAAAGGTTTCTGCTTGTGCTGAATGCTGTGTTGCACTGTTCAGATCCACCTCTCAAGATTAAAGTACTTATTCCCCCAACCTGGAGTAACAACTCACCCCTCTCTTCCCAAACAAGACTGCTCTGGAGTCAGAGTGCCCGTGGGATAGGCTGAGACCTCTGTTATGGCTGCATTAATGTTCAACTCTTCTCTCGGTCCAGTCCTACTTTCTTCAGCCCCCCACAGATTTGACCCCAAGGACACTCCCAAATGAAGTTCTTGCAGACATCTATCTGTCTAAGTGTTTCATAGGGAATCTGGCCTAACAGAAGTGGTGCCTGGAGTGGTCTGAGGGTCTGAACCTAAAATAGGATTTAACTGTCACCAGCCAGTTGCAATGAGGCCCAGTGAGGACCCCATCCCTTGTGGTAGGTAGAACATGGGAAGCTCTTGGTACACTGTAGTGGTGCGATCGTTAAAACATTTTTATTTATGATGAACTGGGACAATATACCCATAGAAAGAAATGCATCGTGAGGCAATTTCTCAGGTGCCTTAGAAATTTGGGAGAGGTGGTAATTATAAGGATTATGGAATTTGATTTTTGTTGTTGGGAGCAATTCATGTATCTGATAAATTAAATTAATGGCTAAGTGTGGAAGCCGGAGGACCTCTTGGGAAACATAAGAAGAAACTCAATCTCCTGCAGCTAACAGGGAGAAAAAACAGAGGAGCAGGAACCAGGACCTAATTATAAGAACAACAGAACACCCAAGAAAGTGGCATTCTCAACCCTCGCAAGTCTTATGCCAAAGTCAGGGCCCTAGTTGGAACAAGTGGAATGCTGAGACTTTGGACAGAGACATCTGGATGGATGTCCTTGAAAACACTGTAATTCAAGATTTTCATGAACCATCTGCACTTGCAGCAGCACTTTACGCCCTCTTGATTCCCATGTGCTTGAAGATGATGAAGGGCCTCTGCTTTGCAAAATGGTACATGTCCCCATCGCCATTTTTAGGATATAGCCAGACCTCTCCTTCTGACCACCAGAATAGTAACTGGACTGAAATTATAACATGAACTGGTTGGAGAGATGAAATGCCGAGCCTGCAAAGGGTGGAAAGATGCTGTACCAATAAAGAGCCAAAGGACCAAGCCAAAATGCACAGGAGGAATCTGGAGACATGTATTTATAGGACTGGGTCATGAGAGTACTGGATCAAAAGGACCATTGCAGAACACTGGAGTGGGAAGAGTTTGTGGAACTCTTGTGGCTATGGAAGCACTCTTTAATATTAAAATATTCAATCACCCAGCAAGGGCCCTGGAGCTAACATTTTGCTACTTTGACTTTTGAAATTTTGAAGAAAGTACTGGCCCGCTCTAAGTATGATAGAAATGCCAGAAGTGCTATAGAAAATGGTAGAAGAAGGCTCAAAAAGCTTAAGTAAGTAAGGCTGAATATCTCTTTCCAGATGGCTGTGTTCAAAGGGAGAGTACAGCGCCTGCTAGCATTGTGAGGAATGCTTTAGTAGGAGGGCCCCATGCATTACCAAGAAGGTAAGTAGCAGGTGTCTTCTACAAGCCAAGACTGTAAGTAAGGGAGGTCCACTGATAGAAAAGAGAACGATAAGACCTCAGAAAGTAGAGGCCAAGTGACAGCTAGTCATTTGAGGCAAGGAGGGCTCCCTGAAAATAGATTTTAGGATGGAAAATTTAGGGTAGAAGTTTTGTTTTTATGCTAATTATCTCTCTACTACTGTATTACAAGCTATTTGAGGGCAGAGAATTGCTTGCCTCCTTCACTTGTATATCTTCACTACAGAAAATATTGCTGGACTCATAAAAGGCTTCCAACAAATATTTTGGAAAAGAGGTCATTCTAAAAGGGTGGCTGTGGGGGGGTGGTGGGGTGGGGTGGGTAGAGACACCACTGGTGCTGGAGTTTTTGTGAGATTGTTAGGCACTCTAGTTTGTAACTTTCATATGTTTTTAACAGTTTGGCAAAAAAATGACTGTGGACTTTTAAAAATTGGAAGCAGACTTATAATTTATAACCTTTAATAAAGGCATCTGTTATAATGTTAACTTGTGAAACATTTACTTAAATTAAGCTTTATGTAAGTTCTTTATTGAGAGGCATAGCGCTGGTCAAAGACAGCCATCAGGAGTTACTTTGTGACATGGAAAGATAGTAGTGATGATAATTTTTGTTCCAGTTACTAAAAAGAAGCCTTGAAAATTAGGAGAAAAAATGTTGAGCTAGCTGGATAAATTTCCTGGTGAAAAAGTACAGAGAAATTTAAACCAGTATTTCCCAAACTATGTTCCTGAAAGCATGAATTTCGTGAGTGGTTAATCCATATTCTGTGTTCAAAGTCTTTATAATTGCATCTATGTTTGGGAAACACCACCTTAGGTTTTGTGTGTTAGGTATAAGGTAAAAGAGCACATATTAACTATTTGATCTTCAAAAAAGATAGCTATTTGTATTTCCAATGGGTAGCATGATTTTTCATGAAGCATGATTTGTTAAAGAATTAGGGAAAGGAAATCTAAGGTTATGATTAAGAAGAACTGAGGCTAAATATAAAGTCAATTAATTGGACCTAAATTTTTTAGATTTCTTTATATCTTGTTTTATATAATTTTTAACAGTTGAAGTGTTTAGTGTGTCTGAGCCGAAGGCAGATGCTTAACTGACTGAGCCACCCAGGTACCCTAAGACAAAAATAATCTTGTTTATAATCTTCATTCATCTCTTTAAAATGATCACGAATGCTATTTAGACCCTTTTAGCAAGGCAAAAAAATAAATAAAGATCATCAAGTGATAGAATTTGCTTTCAGCAAGCTCAATCTCCCTCTTTGGTACTGCTTTACCACCCCCACAGACCTCATATATGTATATGGTCCCCTCCCTTCACTCCTCAACAACTTGCTCAAATGATTTATTTCCATCATGGTATGCATTAGAGAAAACAGTGTAAAACATGACCTATTCTTGGAGATTTTCATTTTTAATGAATTAATGTTTTAAAGAGAATGGTGGAATTTTTATATAAATCAGTAGATGAGGAAGATAAATGGAGAGAGCAATAGGGATTGTATTCACAACCTAAAGTTATATCGTGTAAGAACTTTCTTTGATGTGGAAGTCAATTCCCCCCTCATGGCAAGCATTCTATGTTCACACTGAATTGATTCTCATTCACTTGAGTCTTGGGATTGAGTGGATTTTGCTGTGGGCCCTGCCTCATAAAACAGGGATTCACCTTAAATTTCTCAGAGTAGAAAATTTTATAGGGTAGTGCTGCAGAAAACTAAGCAACTAGTAGCTAGGCAACCAGGAACAATTGTAAGAGAAGAAAATTTAGAAAAAGCCAAGCAGGTATTATCTATACAATATTTGGTATTAAGAGATCTAAAAGTATTATCCTTTGTTTGTTAGTAAAACTTGCTTGTGATACTCAGTGCCTCTCACGTACACCTTTATATGAAATTTATTTTATCAGATTATCTTCCATCAGGCCTTTTGATTACCTAGGGCTTTTTTCCAGAATTCACTTAGCTGTTTGGTTCAGGCTACCTTGATAAGAACTGTAAATTATTATATTGTAAGCATTGTCAACCCAAGAGTGAAGCATTGGACTTGATGGGACCATTAAGCATCTGTCACAGCCTCTTGGTAGACAATACAATTCAGCCCCTAGGGATAACACTTGGCCAGAAGCTGACAGCATATCTAGTACCCTGCTTATTGCAAGTCGACTGCATCTGCCAAGTTAGGGAGAAGGAGGTCCAGGGTGCTTAGAATCCAATACACTAGGAGGGACCATTTGCCTGAAAACAAGACATCCTACTTTTTAAGGCCATATGAGCTATATTCTAGTGTTTTATTGGGGGCACTTTTGTTTACCAGTATCATTAAATTGGCCCAAACTAGGGGGGGATGAGACTATTAGGGCATCTCCAAATTCCTCTGAGGAGAGGAATGGAACTAGATATTTGAAACAATCAAACATTATTCTAATATCCTTGCTTTGTAATGTGGTTTGATTAATTCTTTCCTATCATTACAGTCCCCTTTCCTCTACTTCTTTAGTCAATGGCACCGGCATCTGATATCTCCCTTACTTTCTAGCATATAAATCAGGGACCCAAGGAGAGATTTGAGGTCCAAGTTGCAAAATTTTCAGCCAAGTTCTCATATTGACCCATCTAGACTCAAGGGTTCACCTCTGAATAAATGGCTATGACCAGAGCATGAGGTCACAGAATGTAGGTAAGCTGTCTCAGGAATCATAAAATGTATGTGTGTGAACAGAATTCCCAGAAGTGAATGTGAAGGAGGCAAAAAGACTGGTATCCACTGTGCCTTGCCACCTCACCATATTCTTTAGATAAAGATGAGTCACCTCATTTTGTTCTCTTTAAGAAGAGTAATAGCTGGGATATGTTATGTAAAGATCATAATAGCCTTACGTAGAAATTCATTTTCATTTCCCACATCAAGTTTAAAGTGACTCTTTCTTTGGAAAGAAAGATTGCCCATTTCACCGAATATAGTGACTAACAGTGAGTAGCAATTGCAGTAAACAGAACAACCAAAGAAACACATATTGAGGCTACAGAAAGATGCAAGCCATACCTATTTATTCCTGGACTTAACTACTTCTATCATGCCTACAGTTAATGATAAAGTTTCTATTTCAGAGAAGACTGGACCCCAAAGGAGAAGACCAGTATGTATAAACACAGACCATCCACGTAGTTTAGATATTAACCACATGATTTAAGATTTTACTCTATTTTAGGCAAGAGGAACTGGAAGTTGTTGTAGAAACCTTCAGTGCATTCCTTATGGTTCATTTTGTATAAGTAGGCATAGAAACTATATATGATTCTCAAAAGGGTGTGGGTTAAACTCTTCCTGACTCTTTATTTTGCAATATTCATAATGTCACAGTCTAAGGAACCCACTCTAGGTGCTATTATATATTGATACCTAAACTAATTGAATCAGACTGAATCTAAAGCCCAGAGTGAATGTAAATGAAATGGTGCCATTTGTGTAAATTGAGGGAGAATGCTCTCCTCCAGAATTAATGGCTTAAAGAAGTTTATTTTCATCTGGGAATGCTATGGTCTAGACTAAATTATACAACTTTCCGGTTTGGTTGTGGAGAGTGGCTAGAGAAAGTTTGCACACAGAGGAGTGATTTTTGGATAAGTTTTAGATGGAATGTCTCTCTACCACAACCATGTAGAGCGTTGTGATTTCAATTATGTAATGATGAGTGTGTAATCCCAGACAAAGATAATTATACATGCTAGAAGTTTTCTTTAAACCTCTGTACTTTGGCTTTGCTAAAATGGGGTAGCATGTAAAGGCCACTTGAGTATATTGAGGTTACGGACAAATAACAATTTGCCTGTGCTTTAATCTATGTATTTCTTCAGAGTGTGGTCAATTGGCAAAACAGACATACAAGTCTAAGAACACATGCCAATATAAATACAACACTCCAACAGTGAAGGTTGATCATTTGCCTAGAGTAGAGGATAAATGTTATGTTTGAAGGAAATATTTCCCACAAAGATCTAGGGGACAAATGTCCAGCTTCCACTTAAGTCATCAATATTCAAATAATGCTACCTCATCTACTCTCTTTGGAGGGTCTGCCTAAAATGCTTTCCCCATTGTTCACTTAGCTCTCCACCAAGACAAACCTATTTGTCATCATTCTGAACACTGAAACATATGAAGACACTTACGTAGCATCAACAACGAAACAATAGCCATGTGTGTGTCAAGGAGGAAAAATTAGAAGTTCTGTTTCTCTCTCTCTCTTTGTTCAAACAGGGAGGCATAGATTAACAAAATTAGTCACATCAAATTTAATCTTAATTCCATTTCATTCTTTTTCATCCTGCAAAATTTGTGTTAATTTCTCTCACAATGCCTGTCCGTGTTTTTATTACCAAAGCAAAGCCTATCTTATTTTAAAGCTTTTCTAATGTATTCTGGTCCCTATGACTCTGGGTCATATGTACTTTAAGAGAATGTAGCTAAAAATGTGCCAACTCTCAGTTACTTACATTCCTAAGGATAGGATATTCTTTGTGTCCCAAACTACCTACTCCTTCAAAGATAGATGCAGATTTTTCCCCACAGGCATCTAAAGTCCAATTGTAGGTCTTTTTGACATCTTACAGCCACGTATTTTCCCCTTCTTCATCCACTCTTTAAAAGGAGTGTCTTGGAGACATTCTGTTCTGTCTTTCATCCCTGCTCCTTGCTTCTCATGCCCTAAATATTCTAGAAACTCCAGAAAGCACCTCTGTCACCTTCCTTTTCACCTGGGTCCGTCCTTCTAGTGGCATTATTTGAGATTCTGTGTGACCCATCAGAGATGGCTATTTTTTTTTTTTTTTTTTTGAGATGGGGGCAGAGGGAGAAAGAGAGAGAATCTTAAGCAGGCTGCATGCCCAGTGTGGAGTCTGATGTGGGGCTCGATCTCACAACCCTGAGATCATGACCTGAGCCAAACTCAAGAGTCTGATGCTTAACCGACTGAGCCACTCAGGCACCCAGAGATTGCTATTCTTGGTTTTATTTCACTGTCCTTTAAAAAAAAAAACAACATACATTTCCAATACACATTCTCAGTCTACATTGCTATTGTGAATTTTTGCTACAAGAGCACACAGACTTTCATCTGCGAGCTTCCTGTTTCATTCCCAAAAATATTTTCTTAAACATTTTATTTTATTTTTATTTTTTAAAAATATTTTATTTATTTATTTTAGAGAGAGAGAGAAAGAGAGTGTGAGCAGGGGGAGGAGCAGAGGGAGAGAGAATCTTAAGCAGACTCCACACTGACTGTGGAGCCCAGTGGGGGGCTCAGTGTCATGACCCTAAGATCACTACCTGAGCTGAAACCAAGGGTCCAACGTTCAATTGACTGAGCACCCAGATGCCCCTTTATTAAACATTTTAGACTTTTAAGTGATTAGATCTTTATGTAAAGGACTACTTCAGATTAAAATAATTTAGACCAGAGAGTATAATTGCTTTCAAGATATAAAGATTCTACCTAGTGCCAAATGAAACAATAGTACTTCACATGCATATTCTGTAGTTACTTTATAAATCAAAGTATAAAACACCTAGATTGTAGCTTGTTATTCTTTGGACTCTAGGTTTTTCCCCTTAAAACACATTTGATTTTCTTTTTCTTAGGCTGGCACTCTGGCAGAATCTTGCATTAGAAACAGTGATCTCTATGGAGATATAGATTATAGTTCATGTTAAAATATGTTTGCTGTTGACACCCTTTTGGCTTAAACTGGTGACACATTTAGTGGAAGCTAAGTGTTATAGAAGTTGCTTAAAATGATTTTAACAAGAAAAAAATGGTGCCATAAATATTATAACAAAGAAATTTTTTTTTTCAAATATTAATGTATTTTAGCTCTTGACTACAGAGGTAGAAGAATGTGGTTTCTGAATGCTGGTTGTTAAGCCTCATGCAATGGCTGGACCACTCTGAAGATTTAAATCAGGATGAGACTAGCACAGGGTTTGTAGAATGTCCCACCAAATCTAAAGATTGTTTTGGTGATATGGAAGATCCCTGAAAGGAAAAGATTAGTTTTAGAAACCTCCAGAGAAGTTTGATTTTTCAGAATAAGGATTTTCTTTGCTTGTTTAAGTTTAATCTTGGACCTCCTGAATATTCCCTTCCCTGCTCTAAAATTTCCTGTCTGGGAGGGAGACTTCTACAGATGTCCCATCTTAAGGATATCTGTGAACAAGCACTGTTCCATGACTAGCTAACTGTAGAGACCACTTTCAAGAATGTTCTAACATTAATGAGCCCATACTAAATAAATATGCAGCTTCTTTTCCACGAATGTCCTTCAATTATCATTAGAAGCTTCAAGTTTTAGTAGGGTTTTTGGGAAGCTATACAATGATTAAATTTTCTTTCTGTAAAGTTTTAAAATTCATATCTTTCACCATCATAAATTAAGCTACTTTAATTTTTGTCTTTGGTTTGTCTAAATGAAATGGACATTTGGAAGGCAATGATTTTCCTGCTCATATGGATGTAACATGACTATTTGACCAGCACTGTAGAGAGAGTTCAAGTATCAGATAGAACAGTCTTTAGGTTATCATCAAAACCTGATATCCTGTTATTATATAATTGAGGCCACAAGGTTGTCAATATCAAACACATCCATTGCTTCCTTAAATCTGCAACCTGAAACCAAAGCCAGAATTTTAAGTCACAAAGACATCACTGATAGCACGTGGGAAATTTTCAAAGCTGTGCCAGGGGATTTAAGGAGCATTGCTTCCATTAATCTTGCTGAAAGTCTCATGACTAAATCCCTATTCATTGCTTTTAAGATTTGTTCAAAAATGTCTCAGCATACAAAGTATGGACAAGTTATTCATTACAGCTTTTACTTTATAGCATTCTGAAACTCTTTCTAAGTAATTTAGCACTGACTTTCCTCTTCTATAAAAGATCATAAAATACTTTTTGCCTAAATGAAAGATTTGCTTTTTGATAACATGAACTTTTATGAAGAGTGAAAACTAGCTTTTACAGAGAGCTTGACTGGAAGGAAAACAAGTAGTAAAGTTAAAAGAAACTACAGCAGGTCTATTGATGTTTTTTACCAAAAAAATGACACAAGCTTAGAATTTCTTATTGCTTAAAAAATATATATATAAAATATATCTCAGTATATATATAATATAATTTTATTAATTATTTGTAATTATATTAATCATATAGATAAATAATTATATATACATTATATATACAAAATCTCAATCTCAATCTCTACCTATAATTACCAGGGTAGTTCATGGTCTAGTTGAGGATATAGAAATATAAAGCATAGTAGAGAAATGTAACAAAGAATAAGAAACCTGAGAAAGAAAAGGATTTGAGACACAGAGTCATCTGAGGTTTTTGGATTATAGTCCTAGTTGGGTAGTGTAAGACATAAAGCTAGAAAGTTATAAAGTCAGATTTAGAAGGCTTTTTCAATGCAGTGATAATCCACACTTCATTTTGTAGGTATGATATGGTCAAGATATGATTAATAACATCATAGAGATATTATTAGGAGAGATAATTTAGGAGATTTCATCAGTGAAAGATTGGCATGAGTAGACAAGGAGGGCAGGCAGGTCAATAAGAAGGCTATTTCCAAGAACAAATAGAGATAATACAAATCTGAACAAAGGAATTGCCAATGAAACACGGAAAAAGAAATAGACTGAAGGCACTGATGGGATGTGCTTTAGGGAGAAAGAAGAGTCAATAATGACTGAGGTTTTTAGCATACAGGGTTGAGATATGGTGGAAAAGGCAACCCAAAGTTGAGGCAGAAGATAGTAGTTTCTGTTTTGGTTATGAGAAGCTAGAGTTCTCTGAAGTTTCTGAGTAATTGCTGAGTGAGTTTTGGGGCTGTAGATACTGATTTTGAGACATTAGCTCATAAATTGTAGGGCTGATGAGCTCACCTGGAGAAATAAATTAAAAAGAAAAGAGTAATAGAAAGGAGATTGATGGGAGAATCTTGGTGGTGGCTGAAGTTAGAAAAGTAGTCAGGAAAGGAGATGGAGCAAAGTGGCTAGAGAAAGGAAGACCAGGAAAAGTGTTATCATTAAAGCTATGGAGGAAAGTCGTCAGGGGTCCATGGGGCAACATAGTTGAGGAGGATGAAGCCATTAGTTTTGTTAACTATGAAGTCATTGGTATACTTACAGACAACATTTCCAGTAGAGTGGTCAGGACCAGACCAGCAGGGGATTCAGGAGTGATCACCGAAATCAATGATGAGAGATATAAACAGGTGGAAGGAGGTAGTATAGACTTACCCTCCATAGATGTTTGGAAACGGAACCAAGGAGACACATGAAGCAGTATCTTGAAAAAAGCACAGATAGAGAGAAAGATTCTATGGGAAGAAGAGGGACCTGAAAGTTTTCGGAAGGTATGTGGGGAATGCTGTGGAGGGAGAAAACCCTTTGATATTTCCATTGGTTCAATATTTAAAAGTTGTAAAGTTCTCTCTCTTTTTCTCTATCAATATAATGTCATGCACAGGATGATTTAGATCATAAGAACTGTTCAGGGAACTACCCGTATCAGTTAGGATAGGCAATTACTGCTGCAGAAACAGCCCCCTGCCTCCAAAATTGGTGTTTTAATAAAATAAAGTTTATTTCTTTGTTCTGCTTTATGCTATTTGTGGAATGGCAGGGCATTCATAACATTTATTCAGGGACCCAGAGTGGCGGGGGCTCTATCTTGGCAAGTACTCATAATCACCACTGTGGGAGAGAGGGGGGCATCTCACACAAAGTGTGAATCTCACACTGGGTTCTTAAAACTTTCTCCAAGAAGTGACATGTATTACTTCTGCTCACATTTCATTGGTCAAGCTAGTCACATAGCTTGCTGACTTCAAGTGGTCAGGGAAGGACAACTCTGCCAGGTGCCTGGAAGGAGAACCAGAGATTTTGTGAACATTTGTAATGATTACAACACTGTCTTACAAGCTTAAAAGGGAACTGTGGGATATAGAGGAACTGGATGAGGGAGCAAAATGGGTTGAATTAATTACATTATCCAATGCTATTATGCTTCTTGAAATGCATATAATATTGAAATCATTTCATAGGAACACCTGTGAAAAGGAGTGCTTCATAATTATTTCTGAATGCTTCTAATAAAATGAGACAATTAGCCTTCTCTAATGTATTAGTTATGATTAGTTTCATCTGCATATGACAGGCAAAAATATAACAGGGGCTGCAATAAGATGCAATTATTTTTCTCTTAGGTAAAGGTCTGAATAAGAGTTTCCAGGTCCTCCATGACCATCGAGGACTAGGGTTCTTCTACATAGTTTCTGTATCATCTTCAATGTTTGACTTCTATTTTGTGGTCCAAGTTGCCTGTTTCATCCAGCTTAAACCATCTCATTTCTATGCCAGCAGCACGGCTCTCCCTAAAAGTTTCACTACCACTTCTGGATATATTGCATTGGCCAGAACTTAGATACCCACAATGAAGGCTAGTCTATGTGGTCTTTATTCTGGGTACCCATGTGCTTGATTAACAGCTGGGGGCTCCATTTCTGAGGAGAGGAGAGGAGAGGAGAAGAGGAGAATTGGTACCACATGACCATCCATTTTACATACTTCATCATGCCTGTGTGGAGGATCCTCCCTTCTGTTTTGGGCTTTCCTCCTATTTTTAGCCATTCTTAGCATGAACAGGAATCGAGAACTCCATGCTCCACATCAAAAATGACTCCCTTGGAATACATATATATTTTGGAGCTAGAATGTCTTCTTTAGCCTCTTATTGAGAATGGAATAGCAGTTAGAGAGGGAATGAGCATCAGTATTGGTTTGGGTGCATTTTATGCCCACTTCCTAGCTTCACTGAACTCACAGCTCTTGGTGGGAAGTGATAGCAGGCTTGGGAAGGTTTGGCCAGAACTTTCAGTTGACTACGAGTTTAACTAATAATGTTCTATGCAGAACTGGGCTCCACTTGGAGTTCTTGCTATAGAATTCCAAAGAGATAGTGCGTAATGGAGAGTGATAGAGGTTCTTTTCATTTTTGCTTTACTCCCATTGTGGGAGCTGTGAGATGGAACAGAGTTTACCACCAAAAGAGAGAAGAGATAAAGTGCTGTGGAACTTCAAAAGCAGGCAAATTGGCAGTTGCACTTGACCCAGGGTTAGACCTGGCATAGATTTCAGGAAACAGTAGAGATCTTTTGCTTCGTACTTTTGTTTTTCATTTGTTCCTTGTTAGAGCCTCTCCACTTCATACACCAGATGTTGAACTTACGATATTATTGTGTTGGTAGCAGTAACACAAATTTGAATCGTAGGAGAATGCATTATTCAAGTGGCAGATGAGATAATCCTTGCCAAAGATGTATGAATTAAACATGCAGTAGCCGAGGGCCTGATGGAGCTCTGAGTCAGGGAAAGTAAGAGGATGATCGGGCAACTGATAGTGGAGATTCCTGAGAATTTAGGGTGCACCTTCTGTTGTTATTTTGTACTTTAAGGTAGAGTAATGATGGTGAATGGGAAGCAACATCCAAAACTGAGGATTTTACATTTAATTAGGCATTGGATTGTAGTCTGATTGAAATCAGAGGAGAGTTAAAAGATGCATATAAATCAATGTTAAGGGAAAAAAAAGCAAAGGTGAACACTGCCCTTATTTCCAAATTAATATTTCTGTTCACTTTCTGCTGTCATCTTTAAATCTCCTATGACATTATAAATCCTTTTTGCCTATTAAATAAAATTTATTTTCCTCTAAAGTTTGTTCAGATTTTTATTTTATGGATTATATGATGAAATTCAGTATTGATTATTTTCTTTTTGTATTCCTGACCAACTCAAATCCTTTTTAAAATTGCATAGCCTTCCCATGTCTACAGCTGTATCTGGATGTTAAATAGCCCTTCTTTTGGACAAACAAAAATAAATTAAGAAAAGATACTACAACAACTTCACCCTGGACCTGATATACTTTTAATTTTAAGACATTTTTAAAAAAGATTATGTGACAATGTCTATATGACAAAGAAACGTTTGAAAATAAAAGTTTGTTATAAGATGTCAAACCATCTTTTAAAGTTCAAGGACGTAGAGCCTTAACATATTTATTTATCCACAGCTTATGCTGGTTTTATTTTAAGTGGACGTGCATTAATAAAAGATAGCTATTGTTTATGCCAAATCATATCTTTTTCCTTTATACAGTAGAGAAGCAAAGCAATCTATTATTTTAGATAGTTGTTAGTAGAGAGAAAACAGATCAGTCATATTACAATATCAGTTTGTAAGAAGAATCTTGACAAGAAATTTTGCACCAAAATTGATAGTACACTGTGGATAGTAGATTATGATCTCCAGTGAAGGAAGTATGAATAAAAATCAAACAATACGAAGTGATATCAAGCACCGCATTCTGCATCCACATTTCAGCACTCTACTTTAGGAATAGAATTGATTTAGGTATATGTACCTGTTAGAAACAGGTTGGCATAGCAGATCGCTCAACTGAACTGAAAGGAAGTATTAGCAAGTAGATAGACTATGGGTGAAACCGTTTATTCAGTTATGAGAGCAAAATATGACCTATTCCTAGTAAAATTGTGCTCTCCATATGTGTTTGTGTATGTATGTGAGTTTAAATATTATGAATGGCATTTTTAAGAATCTCAAAGTAAGCCAAAAGATACTAAAATTGCAAAAAGGGTCCTGAACTGTAAGATATAGTTACTTTGGTATCAACATTTCCATGCAGATTTTGTATGAGCAGGAAGAATTACTGGGTCTTAATAAGAATGAACTAAATCTCTTCCCTCCTTTGCTCTCTCTTTTGAATTAATTTGTTTTGGCTTGCTAGAATCACAGTGCAGACCATAAAGAATGGAAGGGCTTGGCATGTACCATGTTTTCTCCACTGCATTAATTGAACTGTAAATGAGATTTTGGTCAATAAAATAAAACATGCTGCCCAGAGCACACAAAGAAAAGCACAAGAGAGATTCAAATGCTTAGTAATGTGAGGAATGAACATAACATAAAGCTTCTGCCATCAATCAATTCAAATAAAGTATAGGATGTACTCCTTGTTGATCTATTCCCATAAGCCATTTTACAAATTCTTAGGCAGACATAAAAAAACAAATTTTAAGAATTTGATGTGCTTTCCTTCCCCCAAACATAGTTGGTATTCTCTAACACTGCTCTTGGCATAATTCATCACGATTTCAATATCCATGTAGATTATCCCTTCAATACCCTAGACTCTTAATTATTTGATCTTCTCTCCTCTTAACAATTTTGACCAACAACTTCCTTCAACCTCTTGCACTCATGATCACACTTTGGGTCTTAGCATTCCCAAAACATATGACTCCATAATTCTAATTTTAAGAATTCCATATTCAAACTACCACCTCTTATTTTCCCAGCTCACTTCCCCTGGTGCCCTTATTTCAACAATCTTTTTTTTTTTTTTCCTCATTGGTGCTTAAAATACATTGATTTCCAGCTCTCTTCATGACCTTTTTCCTCTCTTTCCAGCTTAAATCTCATTGCCAGTCATAATCACTCTTTTGTATGTATGTTTGATGCCCTTGGCCTCTCTCATTTCCTCATACTCCTCTCATTTCCTCATACTCACCTCAATCCTGGTTAAATCCCATTCTGCTTACTCTGTGGCAATACCAGTCATAGCTCAGTGTGTCTGGAGGAAAACACACACCATGGTGGGTTAATCCCACTTGAAATTCTTGATTATAGGCACAGAAGGAATCATGAACTCAGAAATCACATTGTATGCCCCTTGCCCACTTCCTCTTCCTCTTTCCTAGGCAACTGCTATACCTCCTCATCCTCTGGAACTCCGAACACTCTTCCCTTTCCTCCATCCCAACTGATAATCTTTCTTATTTCACCAAGAAAATAGTACTTCAAGAACACCCTACCTCCTTCACATTGTTAAATCTGATCATCATTTCTCTGTTGACCTACTTGATAACTTCCTTCTTCTGGAGCCACTTCCTTCACTTGACTTCCAAGACACCATGCTATCCTGGTTTTCCTTCAGCCTTACTGACCACTCCTCTTCATTCACTTTGGTGCACACCACTTCACTGCCCAGCCTCTTAGCGTTGGAATGCTCAGGGATCAGTCCATGGATCTCTCTTCTGCTTTCATTCATTCTTTTGCGAATGTCATCCAATATCATGGCTGTATATACCAACTTACGCTGAAGACTCCGGTATTTATCGTTCTATCCTGGCTGTTTCCCAGAACTCCAGGCTTTGTAGCTGCTAGCTTACTTGGATTTTTCCCTTGAATACATAATAGGCATGCTGATCTTAACATGTTCAAAACCAAACATTTGATTTCAGTCCCCCTTTCACCAAACAAGCATGTTTTGCCTCCCATGCCCCCCATTTCAGTTAATGGTGACCCCATCCTTCCAATTTTTCATGTCAAAACCTTTGTAGACATATTTGAGTCTTCTTTTGCTGACACACCCCAGGCCTAATCTGTCAGCAAACAGATTGTGAATTCTACCTTCAAAATTTGTCCAGAAAGTAAGCACTGATTCCTGTGACTACTGCTGTCTTCTGGGCCACTCTGTTCTCATATCTTGCCTATGTTATGGCAATAACTTTCTAACTGCTTCTGCCTTTGCCAACCCTTTCCCCACCTTCAGTCTATACTCACCACCGTAGCAGCCAGGGAATACCTGAAAAAAAATCTGTCATATTGTTTCGTTTCCCTTCTTAAAACCCTGCATGACATGCTAACTCATTCAGACTTAACACCAAAAATGTTAAATGGCTGATTACTTCAGTCCGGTGAAGTAATTTCCTCTCTGATCTCATCTCCTGCTACTCTTCCCAGCTCCAGTCCACTGCAGCCACACCAGCCTCCTTGCTGTTCCTATAACACACAGGCATGTGCCTGCCTAAAAGTCATTACAGCCGCTTGCTGTTCCTTCTGTTTGGGAAATCCATGCCCTCACGTCTTATAGATCTTCCCTCAAAGATCAACGAAGTTCACCCTGAGCAATTTGGAGTCTTCCTCTGAAGCTTCCTGAATTCTTGTCCTTCTATTTTTCTCCAAAACATTTTCATCTTCTAATATATGTGTATGTGCACACACATATCTATCTATCTATCTCTCTATCTATCATCTATCTATCTATCATCTATCATCTATCTATCATCTATCTATCTATCCATCCACCTATCTATATATCATCTATTTATAGTTGTTCAGGTTCCTCCATTACAACACAGCAAGTTCCATAAAATTTGAAATTTTTCTTTTTTGTGTATTTGTTTTCACTGCTCTATCCCCAGGAGCTGGAGCAATATTTCCTATATAGCAGGTGCTCAAGAATATATGTTTAATTCATTAATTAATTCAGTGCAAACAATAATTTGTATATGATATCAGGAAAAATGATACTTTCAATATTATAGCCCTTTTGGAAAAAAGTGAGTTTGGCAGTGTGAATCTAGATCCATGACATCCAAACACGGAGATCCCTGTTAAAATTTTAGGGTCACCTTATTGCTGAAGGCAAAGAATAACTTCTGGGTTGTCCATATCTTTGTAAAAAGAAACTCCTGTATTCTCTTGGTGTTTGTTTCTGTGCTGCTTTTTACTCTTGTCCTGCAACAATTTTTTAGAGCAGTGTTTCTGGTCAGACACATTCTAACAAATAACATCTCTTTAATTGAACCTCCTTGCCTTCACTGAGGAGGAATTAAGTGCCCAGGTTCAGGCTGGTAGCTGCTCTGGGACCAGGATTCAGGACCCTTTCCTGTTTATTTTTAGCTTCTCTGATTGTAAGTGCTCCCTCCATCAAATTTAAGGAAAATTTAGACCCATTTGGTAGGGAACTCTAAAGGTAGACACAGAAAATCTATTCTCAGGGAAGCGATTAGATGATAATGGCATGTCCCCATTTGGGTGAGGGCGGGGACAACATCTTTCTGGTACATCAAATCAGTGATCAGCAGTAACAGACTAAGCCTTTTTATTACACAAATGAAACAGAACTTATGAAAAGTGTGACTATTTTTTCTTAAATCATCTACCTTGCTGTGACACTTACCTTATAATTTGCTCTTCTCTTACTCACAAAATTTTCCTCATTAGTCCTGTTGTTCTCTTCCTCATCCTCATTTCTGGACTGCTTGTGTTTGTGCACATTAACTCAGATTCGGCTTCTTGCTGTCTAGAGCTGTCTTTTTTTCTACTTTTCTTGGAAGGTCTTGGTGCCTGGGGCATCGTTTGCTAGAGGGCTCTGCAAATCTCAGGCTTGCTTTCAGAGGTATAAAAAAATGTTCTCTTGGATATTTATTTCTTCCAACTGGCATTATTCTTCATATTGCCACATACTAATGGAAGAATCTGAAATATTTAGATTCATTATCTCTATACT
The DNA here is from genome assembly GCF_004348235.1 of Phoca vitulina. NCBI lineage: Eukaryota > Metazoa > Chordata > Mammalia > Carnivora > Phocidae > Phoca > Phoca vitulina. Next base: position 14,332,532 of record NW_022589727.1, on the reverse strand, counting down.
AGAAAAATGGAGACATTTTTTCTAAAAGTCTTTCAGTGCTCAGTTGTCATTTGATTGCCAACTGTTTCATTCTGTCTGCCTTCAGCTACTAGAGCTATTGAATGCTGTAACACTTCTGTGCCTTTATGCTAAGAAGAATTCTTCTATCTCTGCTTCTACTAAGCTCTATACTTTTTCTCATTCTTCCTTCTCTGTTATATTTGATTTGGGACGCTCATCTTTGCAACCTGAATTGCTATCAACATAGGCTTTCCAGAGGCCCAAATCCTACTTATAGCACCAATCAACTCATGGGAGAGTTCATGAGAGCCTGCCACACTGTAAAACTAGTTGGTGTGTGTGTGTGTGTGTGTGTGTGCAAGATAAAAAAAAGAAAGTCACACAATTTCAGAAATACCAACTTCAAAACTTTCATTAAAATAATTCCCCAAGATTATTTAATTCCAACCCATGTCTTGCTTTAGCATCCTCATGCTCAGGATGGCCTTTTCCATCTTGAGTCTTACCCATAGGGCTCCCATCACCCCCGGTGGCTTCCTGCTAGCTATTTCATATGGCCCTTCTGGCTAAGAAGTACTTTGCCTCTCTGCTTCCTTCACTTTTTACATTTAAACCTCCGGATTTTTTTTTTTTTAAGATTTTATTTATTTATTTGAGAGAGAGAGAATGAGAGACAGAGAGCATGAGAGGGAGGAGGGTCAGAGGGAGAAGCAGACTCCCTGCCGAGCAGGGAGCCCGATGCAGGACTCGATCCTGGGACTCCAGGATCATGACCTGAGCCGAAGGCAGTCGCTTAACCAACTGAGCCACCCAGGCGCCCAAACCTCCAGATTTTTAAATTCATTTCTCCACGAAGACTTCTTCACCTTCTAAGGGGACGATTAGCTAATTTATCATCAAACAACTCATTTGTGTTAATAAAAGGAAGCCCCAGAAGACAGATTCTTACACCCAGGGCCCTGAAGCCCTACTTGAGTAACAAGTGCACTTTCCTGGAAATCTTTTAGCTATAGTGCATTACTTTTGTTGTCAAAACTGTAGGTGTAACTAATAGGGGCGCCTGGGTGGCTCAGTCATTAAGCATCTGCCTTTGGCTCAGGTCATGATCCCAGGGTCCTGGGATTGAGTCCCACATCAGGCTCCCTGCTCGGCGGAAGCCTGCTTCTCCCTCTCCCTTTGCCCCTGCTTGTGTTCCCTCTCTCTGTCAAATAAATAAATAAAATCTTTAAAAAACCTATAGGTGTAACTAATAGTAAAAATAATAACTTTTCATATATACTGAGCATTTCCTAACTGCCCAACTCTCTGTTAAATGCTTTATAACCTTTTTCTTAACCTTCAAAATTACTCTAGAGGGAAAATAATTGTTCTAAACCTCATTTTACTAATGAAAACTGAGATTAAGGCGATTAAGCAACTTGGCAAAGGTCACACAGCAAGTTTGACATAGCATACCTTTTAATCCCCACAATTACTCACTTGGCTGGTGCAGAGAATTTAAATAATTTGGCATGTATCACAAAGCCAGTATGTAACAGATTCAGCACTCAAAATCAGTCTTCTGACTGAAAATCCTTTGGATTCTTCTGTGATATCTATAGTTTTATTACATCATACTAACCTTATAGAAAGCAGTAGGCCCTTTGAAAGATGAGAAGATGGTATCATTATCTAATGTCACGATAATGCTGTGTAACACAACCATAACACTTCAGGGACATACACAATAAATGTTGATTTGGCTCATCAGTCTGAGGGGTTTGGTTGATCTGGGCTAGGTTGGCTCACTTGTCCACAGTCAGCTGTGGGTCATCTAAGCAACTCTGCTCATCCTGCCTGGGCTAGCTTATGTGTCTGGAGTTTGGCTGGCTGTTAGCAGATCTAAATAGTCTCATCTGGAATGACTGTGCTGAGTCTCATTATGCAGCAGGCCTTAAATATTCCCATGAGAATCTTAGAAGAGCAAGGAGCAGAAAAGTCCACTCATGCAAGCACTTTTCCACCTTCTGTTTGTGTTACATTTGCTAAAATCTGTTGGCCAAACCAACTTAGGTGGCTAAACCCAGAGTCAGAGGAGGAGAGCCCTGAAAAGTTTATGGAGAAAGCCGTGAGTACCTGGAAGGGTGAAGACTTGGGTCATTTTTTTGCAAACTAACACAAAGGTCTAGCAAAGCTTTAGCAGAAACAGAAAAGGAACTCAGGAGTCCTCTGAGGCTTTCTCCTCAAGCAATTTACACTCTAAAAAAAGTAACATTTTCTTTGCCATTTTGTCACAGCTTTAATGTATTTCACATATATTGCCTAGTACATTCAAGCTCTAGAAGCCAACACTTACTAAAAATTGAACGTGCGATCTTTGGTGACATAAATGTATTTAGGCTCTTAATTATGGACCATAAAATACACATCAAATTTGAATAGTATGAAAGCAATGTTGACTGAATTTATAATTCTCTTTCAAATAGAGTGTTGGCCCAACTCACTGTCTAGTGATTTCATGGTTTAGAAGTTTGTTTTCTCGAATTTGATGCAGCTGTTCTCTCTGAATGAAGGACCACGGGGAAAGGTGGATAAATACATAAAGCTTCTGAAAGCCATCCCAGATCCCTCAAAGTCAGCCCTCTGCTTGATGTCTGGGTCAGAAGTATAACAAAGTTAGTCTTGGTAATTGTTCATGAGTTTTCAGAGACTCATTATCAACACTCACAACCTGGTTTCAGTCCAGTTGAGCTTTATGAGGCTAAATTCTAAGCAGAATCAAAATGCATGAGAATAAAAAGCTCAGCCCCAACACTGATGCTTACAACCAGTTATATGTAAGGTATTTGTAGGACCAATTAACGGTGTTTTATTTCTTTGATTTAGCAAAACACAAAGGCATTTGATATCACTCAGTTTTTTTTCCTTTAATTCACAGGCACATAACACTAAAGCAAGCCCATACAAGTGAAGTGCTCTGAAGTTATGTAAAATATCCAGCCCTGCTGTGCAAATCACTTGCACAAATCACTAGTTCTAAAAAGTTTTATTTCCCCACAATAATGTCATGGATTATATTCCCATCTGTCACAACTGTTCTGTGTCTTCATTTCTATTTATTTCTTCATTCCTCTTCATGTCACTTGAGAGATAGTCTTCCAATGGACTGAAAGGAGTATCTGAAAGGAGTTTAAGCTTACATGGGTGGGTAGAGGGGGATCTGAGGAGTGGGGAGAGCAAGGCATCTTAGGAAGGAAAATTCCCCTTTTTAATATCAACCACATTCACTATTTTCCATGTGTGGCCTTATAGACCTCTCATTACTATGGATCTCAAACAGTATTAAGTAAAAAATGACTTTGATTACAGTTTCTTACCATATGCTTTTCTCTTTTACCTGTATTTTAGTTCACCACCAACATTTCTTTAGAATTATCAGAGCTAGATCCAGAGCTAGAGCTAGAGGGGTAGAGACAGAGGGGACAGCAGTTCAGAAGCCCAGGGGTATTTTGGAAGAAGAAACCACAGAAGTTAGTGATGGATCATAAATGAGGAGTCATGAAAAAAGGGAAGGAATCAGATATGCTTCCTCACTTTCTAAAATAGACAAAGAGAAGGGTGTTTCGGTGGCTCAGTCAGTTAAGCATCTGCCTTCAGCTCAGGTCATGATCCCAGGGTCCTGGGACCCAGCCCCTCCCCAGCCCTCAGCAGGGAGCCTGCTTCTCCCTCTCTTTCTCTGCTGCCCCCCACTCTCTCTCTCTTTCACTCTCTCTCAAATAAATAAATAAAATCTTTAAAAAAAATAGACAAAAGGAGGGATAGAAATATCACTAACTGAGATAAGAGAAAAAAAGGAGGGGTGGGTTTTAGCGAGACTATCAAGTGTCCAGTTTAAGATACGTTTGACTTAAAATGATTTAGAATCATCCAAATGGAAATGTCAAAAAGGGATATTAGATACTAACGTCTGGAGCCAGACATAAGTGCTGAACCCTACAGTGGTATACTACCTACCTAGCCATCCCTCTTCTCTATAGAAGCAAATTATTTTTAGTAATAATTCTGATATAAAACAGATAATAAAAATAACAAAAAAATACAAAAAACCTCATTTTTTATTGAGTGTTTATATTCAGTAAAAATAATTAAATATTCTAGTGCACAAAAGGAAAAGTAATGGGACAATATTTTTTAATTACATTAATGCATTTTTTGAAACAAAGGGGAATAAATTATACCTACCTATTGTTTTGTTACCATAATGGATAATAATATTACAGTTTTTGTTTTTGAGCCTTCTGTAAATTCATCAATGATCTTATGAAAATATGTGTTTTTATCACATATTTTTCACTTGAGAATAGGATGGGGAAATTTATCAATATATCTTCCTCCCTAGATGATTTATTCATTTTAATTTCACAAAGTTTTTTCACATGAAGCAAAAGATATACAAAGAAAACCTTAAACATAATGGTAAGTTTGGGACAGATTCATAAAAATCCCATTTCATAATAAATTCTAGAAATTACAATAATGTTTATGTCTTTGTTTTTTCAAGATTAATTCCAGTTATTTTTACATATTTCTGCAGTCAAAAAACTGCAAACACAAATTAAAATGTCAAGTAGTCACATAGAATGACAACTGAAATAACTCAATTTCTATTTCTTCATCTTTGCAATTACTGTGCTATCATTGGGTATTTGGAATCTGCTATTTAAAATCAGGAACACGCAGTACCTTTGGATTTGGACAGTGTACTTGAATCGAGCTCAAGCTATATTTAACCTTTATTAAATTATTCTTGAAACTAATGTGTGTAGGTGAGTCCAAGTAAATCAGGGGCTGACTGTATAAGTAAGAGTTTCCCCAGTTAATTTCTATTAGAATATTGTTTATTAAAATGGTATGAAATTAAAATGTATTAGTTTGAAGCTTACGTATATATTATTGAAACTCAACATAACCACAGCAATTGTTTAGAACTTAATCTATCAAGCTTTTTTCTTTTTTTCAGGGAGGAGTATTTTGTCATTGATACTATTTAAAATTTCCAACAAATGGTGATAATAAATAGCGCACTGACTTTTATTCCGTTTTGATATTACTTTGAATTATCTACACGTGAAGCATCTCTTTATTGCCTCTAGTGGGGCAGATTCTCTGCCACTCCAGTTTTGGTACGTCATTAGGTCGCTAATACAAATTTGGGAATTAACAAACTTTGGATAGCACCACAGAAATTTTTCAAGGAAGTTTTTAGTAAAAATGAAAGTAGCTCAGGACAGAATCATGGGGATCTCCAAATAGCAAGATGGAGGAGGAGACCAGGAAAAAATGATTGGAGAAAGAAAAGAAACATCAAAAGAGAGTGGTATCACTGAAACAAATTAAATAGGGTATTTCAAGAAGATAGAAGTGGTCATCTCTGTGAGATTCAGCTGAAATATCAAATAGGAGGATTGTTGAAAAAAAGAACCATAAATTTACAACGTGGAAGCAACTGGTGACCTTAGGAAGAACAGCGTCATTAAAATATTGGAATTAAAATGGACTTAGTATAAACGAGTTGTAGACTATGGTTGGATACCTAGAATTCCCAGTGAATTAACAAAATGGAAAATGATGAAAACAGATAACTCTTGTTCATTTAGTAAGATGCTCACACAGAAAATCAACATATAAAATTTCATAGCTTTGTCACTCCGTAATGTCAATTAGAAAATAAAATGAAAAAGTCTAATAACAGCTACCTAATTAACTACCTGAGTATAAACCTAGCAAGAAATATGCAATATATGTATAAAGAGATATATAAAACTTAACTGAAGGATGTAAAAGAAGACTAGAACAAATGGGGCAAAATAATACATTCTTGAATGGGAAAGCATAATGTCACAAAGTTCTTAAGTCTCCTCAAATTTATCTATAAGTTCAAAGCAATCTAACTCCAACTCCTAACAGGATTTTTTTTTTTTTCTAACAAAGTGATTCTGAAGTACATCCGGAATATAAAATATGGAAAATAGCCATTACATATTTGAAATGGTACAATCATGAGGGACATGCCCCTAGCAGATATCAACTTATATTATAAAGCCACTATAATAAAAAATGGGTTTATTGGCAGAGGAATAATAAAATTGACCAGTGGAACATAATAAAGGCTCTGGGAAGAGACTTAATATATCTGAGGAAATTAAATGTATGGTTAAGTGAGTCCTTCAAATCAGTGCTGAAAGGAAGGTGTGCCTGATGCCACTGGAGCACTGCCTTACGTCTTCTTGGCCTGACCTCTGATTCCAGCCCAATTCCTGGTGCATTGTTCTGCACAGGTTTCAACCTTCTTGATATTGGCTCCTTTTTGTAAGTGTGTGCTGAGTATCTCTTGTTTCCTCTCCTGAGTCTTATCTGATAGTCCTACTTGAGTGCAGTTTACCTTGATCCATGCCACATGAAGAGGGATGGGAGCAAATGAATGAACACTTCTCTTTTTTGAGTTTCCAGTGAATGGTTTTGAGTCACACGTTGCAAAGCGCCTGAGTACAACCCTCACTGAGTCACCTAGTCACCTCATCACCTGAAGCTGTGGCGCATTACATAATGCTTGAGTTGGCTTTCAGTCCTCTGTTGACCCCCATCCCTCACTCCTCCTTAAGAATATGCTCTCAAAACATAAGTAACCTCTGTCACAGGCTCTGGTTTGGGGAAGGAAACTAGACTAAATCAGTTGGACTCTGCAACAAATGTTGAGACACTGTTCAATGAGAAAAAGAATAAAGATATATCTCTACACATAAACAAATTCCATAAAAGACAAAAAGTTAAATGTAACAATAAAACCAAGGAAAATATGAACGTATTTGAAAACAATAAAAGTAGTAAGTGGATGCTCTGTCTTTCTACTTTTTCCTGTGTATCTTTCAGCCTCTCTTTGTTATTTGTTCAATCATCCAGATATTTGACAAAATGTCATGTTTGCTAAAGGTGCCTTCCCATTTTCAGTGTTGTTACAGATTTTTTCTCTTCTATACATCTTCCTTGTATTGTAGTTGGATTTTGGGTGGACATGGAAATAAATGCATGTATTTAGTCTATCATCTGGATCTACAATATTTTCAATTCTGCATCAACTACTATAGTTGATTTTGCAATAACTTATATCTCTTGTTAATTCCATAGAACTGTATTAAAAAAACTAATTTGAGAGTCTCTGACAAGTTAAATTATATCAAACCATGATGATTTTTATTCACTAATTAAGCTATTCTCAATTGTCCTGTTGAGACAAAAATGTCATCTGATGTTGCACTGTCTTTATCACAGCATTTTAGAGCTGGAAGGCCCTATGAGATTGTTGAGGCCTTGGATATCTAGTGTATAGCTTGCTGACCAAATTAGTCTATGCTGTGCTTGCAGTGGCTTCCCTGAGAGTCTTCCTATTTTTAAAAATTACATGAATTAGTGTTCATGTGCTAGTAGGCTAGGAATTCCTAACCATCTACCTATATCAACCATTTAAAATTGCCTAATGCAACACTGAATTAAATAGTAAGTAGTAATTATTATGTGCTTTAGTTTAATTTAATAGAATTTTATAAAGAATTTATGAAAAAAATAAGTAGGCATACAAAATCTTCCATATGCATTTTGCTGATCTTTTAACTGTATGTATTGTCTATGCTAAGCATATATACTCTATGTTCATCATTCTATAAGTTATAATATGATATGCCTTTACATAGATAACTGTTCAAATGCTCACCATCAAGCATTTTATGTTTTTAATAATCCAAACCCTTCATTTAAAATATGTCTACATTGTGGCCTTGAGAGCAAAAGATTTTTCCCAGATCTCACTGTTCTGAAGTCTCCATATTCTAATTCAAAAAAATCAATTACAAAATTTGATTTCTTTGCTTTATTTATCCAGAGGTAGATAATTTTTAGTATCAAGTGTGTGGTATTTTATTAAATAGGGACACTCATAGGACAATTTAGGCTCCAAAATTTTTACAAAAATTTTTATTGCAAAATAATTACAGATTAAAAAGAATTTGCAAGGATAGTACAGACGGGTACTCTGTGCCCTTTACTCTGTTTCCTCCAATGGCTACTTCTTACATAACCAGAGTACAATATCAAAACCAGGAAATTGACATTCGTAAATTGTGTGTTCATAATTCTATGTCATTTTATCAGATGTGCAATTTGGTATAACTACCACTGCAATCAAGGCAGAAAACTATTCCTTCACCACAAAGGTCTTCTGTGTGTTACCCCTTTATACTCATCCCCCTTCCTCACCTCTCCATCTTCCTCTGATCATCTCTAACCCCTATGCCCACTAATCTGTACTCCATAGCCATAATTTTATCATTTTAAGAATGTTATTCAAATGGAATCATACAAGACATGACCTTTTGAGATTGGCTTTTTAATTTCATTATGTACTTGAGAACCATCAAAGTTGTTGCATGTATCAATAGTTCTTTTTATTTGTTTTGTGTTGCTTTGTATGGTTCATCTTTCTATCCCATTGTATGGATGTACCACTGTTTGTTTAACCATTCATCCATTGAAAGACATTTTGGTTATTCCAGTTTTTGGCTATTGCAAATAAAGCTGGTATGAACAATCATGGATGGGTTTTGTGTGGATATATGTTTTCATTGTCTGGGATAAATGTCAGGAGTAAGATATGTATGTTATATGTATGTTTCATTTTTGTTTTTTAAAAAGAAACCTTCTGTTTCCATTTTACATTCCCACAAGCAATGTAGGAGAAATTCAGTTTCTCAGAATCCTTGCCAGTATTTGGTATTGTCACTATTTTTTATTTTATTTGTTTTGATAGGTGTGTATCTCATTGTAGTCATAACTCATATTGCATTTCCCTGATGGCTAGCGATGTAGAACATTTTTTTTGTGCTCATTTGCTATCCATAGATCCTCTCCTGGGAAATATTTCTTTATATCTTTTGCCCATTTTGTAATTGGATTGTTTATTTTTATTTACTGTTGAGTTTTGAGAGTCCTTCATGAATTCTAGATATGAATCCTTTGTCAGATGTAGTTTATCAATATTTTCTCCTAGTATGTGCTTTCTTACAAACTATATCTTTCACTCCTTTAACAAAGCAAAAGATTTTAATTTTGATACTGTCCAATTTACCAATGTTTCCTGTTATGGATCATGATTTTGGTATAAAGTCTAAGAACTCTTCACTAAGGCCTAGGTCCTGAAGATTTTCTCTCATATCTTTTTTTCTAAAAGTTTTAAAGTTTTATGTTTAATATATAAATCTACGATCCATCCAGGTTAATCTTTGTGTAAGGTGTGAGTGTTAGATTGAGGCTTACATTTTTCGCTATCCCACACTGTCTTGATTAGTGTAGTTAAATAAGTCATGAGACTGGGTGAACCAACTGTTAGCACTTTATTTTTCTCTTTCAAAATTATTTTAGCTATTCTGTTTCTTTGTATTTTCATATGAATTTTAGAATAATCTTGAATATATCTAAAAAACCTTGCTGATATTTTGATCAAAATTGAGGTAAACCTGTTTATCTAATTGGCGAGAATTGATATCTTTGCTATGTTGTGTCTTTCAATCTATAAACATGTTCTGTCTTTCCATTTATTTAAATCTTTGATTTCATTCATTAAAATTTTGTTGTTTTCAGCATATAGTCCTGTTGATGTTCTGTTTGATATACACCTATTTCTTTCTCTCTCTCTTTTAAGCTATTGTAAGTGTTAATTTTTTTTGGTTTCCATGTGTTCGTTGTTAATAGACACAATTGATATTTATATGTTGATTTTATACATTAACGTGACATTGTTAATTTCACTTATTAGTTCAGTTTTATTTAAGCCTCATGATAATCACCAAGGAAAAGCCTATAGTAGATACACACACACACACACACACACACACACACACACACACAGAATCAAAGCATACCACGTGGATAATCATCAAATCACAGAGGAAGACAGCAAGAGAGAGAGAATGAAAAAAGAAACTGAAAAATGGCCAGAAAACAATTAGTAAGGTGGCAATAGTAAGTCCTTACCATTAAATGTAGGTAGATTAAATTTTCCAGTCAAAAGATATAGAGTGGATGAATGTATAAAAAATAAGACCCAGCTATTTGCTGCTTACAAGAGACTCACTTCAGCTTTAAGGACACAAAATAGGGTGAAAGTGAAGGGATGGAAAGATACCCCATATTCAAAGTAGACTTTAAGTAAAAAACTGTAACAAGAGACAAAGAAGGTCTTATATAGTGATAATAGGGTAAATTCATCAAGAGGATCTAACAATTACACATATATATGTACATAGCATTGGAGCATGTAAATATATTAAGCAAATATTAACAGATCAGAAGTAAGAAATAAATAGTAATACAGTAATAGAAGAAGACTTCAATACCCCACTTAAATAATGGACAGATCATCAAGACAGAAAATCAATAAGAAAACATTGGATTTCAACTGTAATTTAAACCAAATGGACCTAACAGACATAAACAGAACATTCCATTTAACAGCAGCAGAATACACAGTCTTCTCAAGCCCATATGGAATAGTCTTCAGAGTAGATCATACCTTAGGTCTTAAAGCAAGTCTTAACAAATTTAAGAAGATTGGGATAATATCAAGGTCTTTATTGACTATAATGGTATGAAACCAGAAATCAATAGTAGGAGGAAAAATGGAAATTTCACAAATATATGGAAATTAAGCAACATGCTCCTGAGCAATCAATGGATCAAGAAAAAAAAATCAAAATGGAAAAATAAAAAAAAATGAAAATGGAAACACAACCTATTAAAACCCATGGTATGTATCAAAAGCAGTTCCAAAAGAGAAGTTTATAGAATAAACACCAATATTAAAAAAAAAGAAAAATCTCACATAAATGATCTAACTTTCTACCTCAAGGACTAAAAAAAGGAAAACAAACCAAGCCCAAAGTTAGCAGAAGGAAGGAAAAAACAAATATCAAAGAGTACAAACTTTCATTTATGAAATGAAATTCTGGAGATCTAATGTACAGCATGGTGACTATAGTTAATAATAGTGTCTTCTATACTTGAAATTTGCCAGGAGAGTATATCTTAAGTTCTCACCACACACATACAGAACAGTAACTATGTGAGGTGATGCATGTGTTAATGACCTTGATTGTGGTAATCATTTTACAGTGTGTACTTATCAAATCATCATGTTATACACTTTAAATATATATAATTTTATTTTCCAATTAAACCACAATAAATCTGGGGAAAACATTTTAAAACTTATAAAATAAATAAAATTTATATTTGGTTCTTTTTGTCTTTTTATTTCTTTGCCACAGCTTTCTTTTTTCCATATGTATTAAACATATCTGTAATTGATTGTTGATGCATTTATGATGGCAACTTTAAATTCTTATTGGATAATTTGTAATCTGCATCATCTTGGTTTTAGAGCTGTTGAATAGCTTTTTTTTTTTTTTATCCAGATGGAGATTTTCCTGGTTCTGGGTATGACAAGTAATTTTTGACTGAGTGCTGGACATCTTGGAGGTTATGTTGTGTGACTGACTCTATTATAGCAGACTTTTTCTGGCACTGCTCTAGGGGGGAAGAGGGATGTTATCTCTTTACTAACACGTGAAAGTGGAGGTCTAGGTTCCTTATTTAACTTTCATTTATAACCAGGGGAGGAGAAATCTCTTACATATTGCAGGGTGCTATGGTTGTTCAGAGCTTCCACTAGGTCTCTGTTGATATCATGCTGATTGAGAGGCACATGGGTGCCTTGTTTTTGTTCCCCATGTAGCCTCCCATGACATTGGTTGGGGGTGGCCTCTTTCCTGCTGGCTGGTAATAAAAGTCCAAACTCTCCATTACTTTTTCTCTGATGCCACCCTAGCATGCAAGGGGTGGGACACCTCACTACCATCAGGTGGGGATAGAAGTCCAGGCTCTCCATGTGGTTTCCACTGACACCATGGATTTGGCATGTCATTACTACTCAGTGGGAAAGTCCCAATCTTTACTTGGCTTTTGCTAACACCACCACAGCAGAGGAATTATGATGCTTCATTATAACCTGGAGAAGGAGAAGTCTAGTCTAGTGGCAGGTGGGGTGGAAGCAGAGTATTTCTATGGTATTTGGCTGGAATAAGATAATTATTGTCTAAAAGTTTTCTGTTTTTCTAAGCTACCTGTTTACTGGTCCCTTGAATAGTGAGAGCAGGCTTTCCTGGGGCTCCTTTCTGTCTATGCCTATTGGTGTTTCCAGGTGCCCATTTCTCCAGCACCTAGTCTTGGATATATGAGGCAAAAAGAAAATGAGAACTTACTGCTATGTTGTTCTTTGAGTACCCAGGTTCTTAGCTGGTCTGCCTTTTTCTCTTCATTTTTCAGAATCTTCGTATGTCTGTTTTATATATAATGTCCAGGGCTTTTAGAAGGAAGCAGAAGTCTTACATGATTTATTTGAATTAACAATTCAGAAAATAATAGGAACACAGTACTGATAATTTCTGTCACTTAAAATGTTTCAGCTCTTTCTCTTTGCTAATACTGTTGCCCAAGTAATTACAAAGAGAAGGAAAAAGACAAAAAGACAAAAAAAAAACAAACAAAAAACGAGCAGAAGCCAAACCGAAATATCCGACAACTTTTTTGTTTAAATGTATTAACAGCCTATGATAGGCATTGTTTATGGACTGAGCCAACAGGAATTCCCACCCCTTTCTTACTGGTTAGAAATGTAGAAACTCACTTTTACATCCTTTTCTATAGCTCAGTTCTGGCTAATGCGACATAAATCTTGATGGGACCTTCTGGGAAAGCTTGTTTTCTTGCTATTAGAGGCCAGATATAGCTAGTTCTACCTATTTTTCCCTTCCCTCCTTCTTTCCTCCTTCCTTCCTTCCTTCCTTCCATCCATCTTTCCTTCCTTCCTTCATTCCTTCCTTCCTTCTTCTTTCCCTGATAGGGAGGGATCAGCCATAGCTACCATCTTGCAACCTCAGGGAAAGGTCAAAAAATTACAGAAATTCCATACCTTGTGTCAGTGATTTATAAGCTTTTTCTGTAAAATCCAAGATAATAAATATTTTAGGTTTTGTGGGCCATGCCACCTCTGTCACACATATCAGTTCTCCTGTTCTATAATGAAGGCATCCATACACAATATTTGAATGAATGGATATGGCTGTGTTCCAATAAAACTTTATTTACTAAAATATATGGTGAACCAAATTTGGCCAATGGGATGTAGTTTTCCAATCCTTGCTTTATATCATTCAGCAGTTGAACAACTGTCAGTAACTATGTAAGTCTAGATTTCTTGTTAAGGGAGAAAAATTGAGCTGTATTTGTTTAAGTCATTGTAGTTGGGTTTTTTATTTTTTTACTTGTAGATGAACATATTGCTGATCCAAAGCCTATATGCAATATCTTCAAATTTCCCACTAGAGTTCTTGTGAAGATAAGAAAATATTGAAATTCACAGCACAGAAAATTAAAAGCAACATTTCCAAAGCATTGCATTAAACAAATGATGGCCCACTTAGGCATTTTTCACTTCAAGGAAATAGCAGCATCTCTCAGGAATAAGATAGAAGGATATTTTGTCCTCATCTGTCCCTCTTTCCCTGTCCCAGGTAATCTAAGTAATTCATAAAACCAGACCACTATAATTTTGTAACATGGATACACTAACCATGATAGTTTGAGTTCTCTTTCTGTCTCTGCTTTCTCCCACCCAGAAACACACAGATAGGAAATTTTCCAGTGGAAAATTATAACTTTCAGAAAGTAATGGGACAACAAGTGAAGTGATGTTGAAGGTTTCTGGAAGAAGGCTTAGTGTTTGCTTCTTCCATTCTGGGGATGGAGTGCAGTTTCTAAATGTATTGAGCTCTAATCAAAGACAATAGCATTACCAAAACCGTGAGATGGAGCTTTACATTAATCAAGTGAGCAAACACATTTTTAAGGGTCTAATAATAGTTAATGTTGGTAAGGTTACAGTAAAATTGCCACATTGCTTCTAGAAGTGTAAATTGGCATCATTTAAAAAAATCTGGTAATAAGTATCAAAATTTGGAAGAGTCCACAGGCTTCAATCCATTTATTCTGCTTGTAGGAAACTTACTTATAGAAATAATCACTGTGCAAACAAAGCTTTAAGTATAAAGAGTCTGTAACAGGAGTTTCAACATTAAAAACTTGGAAATTATATATTCAACAATAAACAAATGGCTAAATTAAGTACTATATATACATGAAAAGGAATTTCTTGAGACCACTCAAAAAGTTTCAGCAATGAAGGAATGCTTAAAGTATGATGTTAAATTGAAAAAGCAAAACATAGGTCTGTGGTAGGAAGATGTTCTGCTTTTGCATTAACATTTTTGTGTGTTCTTGCCTAACTTTTGTGTTTGTTCTACTGTGATCACACTGTCAGACTCATTCTGTCTCTATTTTTCTACATATTTTTTTAATAGACACCCATGTACCTATCTACACAAAAGAAGGATGAGAAGGAATTGCAACCATGTGTTAGCAGAGTCCGTTGTTGGGATTTCACATGGTCTTCATTTCTTTCCTTAGGATTTTTGTTTTCTTAATTTCAGGTAATGAGCAGACATCAGGAAAATAATTTTAAATTAAATGAGAGGCACGACTTAAAAGAGATTCTGCACGTATGACAAAATACAGCTTGTTAGCCATTAACAAGTTTCCAGTCTATTTATATGTCTAATAGAGAGCTAAGCATTTTTGTTCACAGAGAACAAGTTCTTGGTTTGTATTCTGTTACCTTAGAACTTTTCTTTTAATTCAACATCTCCTCTCCAATTTTAAGGTCAGAGGAGGGGGAAGTGAAAAAAGCTTCCCCTTGATATAACTTTCTCTCCATCAAGTTTTAAAAATATCCCAATATCATCCATAATAGATGTGTTCTTTAGAATCACACATACTGAAGTGTTGCTTCACACTCTAGCCCATTACTTCCCCCAAATAAGTTCATGAATAGATCCATAGAATAGGAGTTAAAACCTAAATAGATTTCAAAGAATAGGATTTAAAAACCTTAGGTCTGCCATCTTTGGAAGTAGTACATTCATGTATTCATGCATTCCTTCATTAATTAAAAAAATATTATTTAACAATAATGTCTTAGATATGACACCAAAGGCACAGGCAACAAATAAAAATAGACAAATTTGACTTCAAGGAAATTTTAAAAATTATGCATCAAAAGAGTAAAAAGGCAGCCCACAGAATCAGAAAATATCCTTGCAAATCATATACCTGATAGGGACTAATATCCAGAATATATAAAGAACTTCTAAATTGTTTTGACAACAAAATCCCGAACAACCAATTTAAAAATGGGGAAAAGACTTGAATAGACATTTCTCCAAAGATATATGCCCAATAACCACATGGACAAATGCTTGGGATCAATAATTATTAGGGAAATGTAAACCAAAACTGCAATGAGACATCACCTCACACCCATTAGGAAGCCTACTCTCAAAAATCCCCAGAAAATAACAAGTGTTGGTGAGGATGTAGAGAAATTGGAAGCCTTGTGAATTAGTGGTGAGAATGTAAATTGATGCAACTACTACAGAAAACAGTATTGTGATTCCTCAAAAAATTAGAAATAGAATTACTATGTGATCCAGCATTTCCACTTCTGGGTATATATCCCCCAAAATTGAAAGCAGGGTCTCAAAAAGATATCTGTATATCCATGTACATAGCAGCATTATTCATAATAGCTAAAATGTAGAAGCAACCCAGAGTGTTCATAGGTGGGTAAATGGGTAAACAAAATGTGGTGTATATGTGCAGTGGAATATCATTCAGTCTTGAAAAGGAAGGGAATTCTGACATATGCTACAGCATGGAAGAACCTTGAGGACATGGTTAAGAGAAATGTGCTAGTCACAAAAAGACAAATAGTGTGTGATTCCACTTATACAAGGTACTTAAGAGTAGTCAAAATCAAAATCATAGAGACAGAAAGTAGAATGGTTGTTGCCCGAAGCAGGCTGGAGGCAGGAATGGGCACCTTTGTTGAATGGATATATAGTTTTAGTTTTACAAGATGAGAAGATGACATGGAAGGTGGTGATAGTTGTACAATACTGTGAATGAATTTAATAACTGAACTGTACACTTAAAAATGGTTAAGATGGTTGGGACGTCTGGGTGGCTCAGTCAGTTGAGTGAAAGACTCTTGGTCAGATTGTGAGATCGAGCCCTGTGGCAGGCTCCACACTGAATGCAGAGTCGGCTTGAGAGATTCTCTCCCTTCCCCTCTGTTAGTTCCCCCACTCATGCTCTCTCTCTCTCAAATAAATAAAAATATTTTAAAAATTGTTAAGATTGTTGAATTTTATGCTATGTATGTTTTATCACAATAAAAAGTAACAGGGAAAAAATGCGAACACCTTCAGAGAAAGATCCAAATGAATATGTGTTCAAACCTCTATAATACAAAATCTCTGTAATACAAAATTAGGAAAAATGAACGATTTTGATTAAGCCTATGTTTAATAAAAAATAAAACATTTCAGTAACTTATTATAAGATCATCTAAAAAAAGTAGATTGTAGGGATGCCTGGGTGGCTCATTTGGTTAAGCATCTGCCTTTGGCTCAGGTCATGATTCCAGGGTCCTGGGATTGAGTCCCCCATAGGGTTCCTTGCTCAGTAGGGAGCCTGCTTCTCCCTATGGCCTGCCGCTCCCCCTACTTGTGCTCTCTCTCTCTCTCTCTCTCTCTCTCCCTGACAAGTAAAATTAAATAAAATCTTAAAAAAAAAATTAAAAAGTAGATTGTAGTAGCTCAGAGAGGTACATTATTCATTATGCAAATATCAAAACAGATCACAGGGCTCACTCTTTCTTGCACATCAAAATCTTCAACACCATTTATCTTCTTCTCCCTTAAAATGGCAAAATAAAATGTCTGGTCAAAGTGTGAGAGTATACAATAGTCTTATTTTTAATTACCAGCCTATTCGTTAGCATCAAATATGTACAAATATAAAAGGAGAAATAGAACAGGATTACTAGTAATATGGAAATGTAGATGAGACCAATGGAAATTGCTGATTTTGGATGTTTTTGACTTATAAACATGGCAGTTTCACATGATTTATTCTGATAGGTATGTGAAAACTTAAAGAAAAAATAGAAAAAAAAGACATCTCTAAACAGATGCTTGACTGTAAAGTGTATTGAGTTAATGGAATTTATTTTTTAAAATCTGTTGCTGTGTAACTGGGGCTCCACAATCATATTTGTTTCCAAACAACTTTTGTATATTTCTTGAATTAGAGAGGGCACTGTCCACTGTACAACTTAACATGCATAATATCTTTCATACTCTTCACATCACTTATAATTATTCAAACATTTTTAGGCAATCAATGACTACTAAAACTGATGGGATTTTTCTTTGATGAATATGGATATTTTGACTCCTATTATGGCTCACCATATTTATCTGATAGGCTTGTAATTTTGCTGGTAATATTATAATAAAATGCTTATTTCTGTATTATATCGTTATTCAGCCTATCTTAGCTCTTGGAAAACTAGACTGTAAACTAGAATGGTTTAAATTCTTATCCATTTTCATGTTAACATAGCAGACTTTTTTTTAAATTTTTTTATTGTTATGTTAATCCCCATACATTACATCATTAGTTTTAGATGTAGTGTACCATGATTCATTGTTTGTGCATAACACCCAGTGCTCCATGCAGAATGTGCCCTCTTTAATACCCATCACCAGGCTAACCCATCCTCCCACCCCCCTCCCCTCTACAACCCTCAGTTTGTTTTTCAGAGCCCATCGTCTCTCATGGTTTGTCTACCCCTCCGATTTCCCCCCCTTCATTCTTCCCCTCCTGCTATCTTCTTCTTTTTTTTTTTCTTAACATATATTGCATTATTTGTTTCAGAGGTACAGATCTGAGATTCAACAGTCTTGCACAATTCACAGCGCTTACCAGAGCACATACCCTCCCCAGTGTCCATCACCCAGTCACCCCATCCCTCCCACCCCACCCCCCACTCCAGCAACCCTCAGTTTGTTTCCTGAGATTAAGAATTCCTCATATCAGTGAGGTCATATGATACATGTCTTTCTCTGATTGACTTATTTCGCTCAGCATAATACCCTCCAGTTCCATCCACGTCGTTGCAAATGGCAAGATCTCATTCCTTTTGATGGCTGCATAATATTCCATTGTATATATATACCACATCTTCTTTATCCATTCATCTGTCAATGGACATCTTGGCTCTTTCCACAGTTTGGCTATTGTGGACATTGCTGCTATAAACATCGGGGTGCACGTACCCTTTCTGATCCCTACTTTTGTATCTTTGGGGTAAATACCCAGTAGTGCAATTGCTGGATCGTATGGTAGCTCTATTTTCAACTTTTTGAGGAACCTCCACACTGTTTTCCAGAGTGGCCATAGCAGACTTTTTTTATGCTGGCCATATGCAGTGGAATGCAAGGACACATTTGGGAAATATCAGTGGTTTACTGTTCTGGGTATAACAAAACTGCTTAATATAAATATTCAGTGTTTCTAACTGGTTTTGGTGATGGATTGATTTGTACTGTGTTGTCACAATTCTTGATCTTTGCAATGTGTTTTATACTTTGGATCATTTAATTTTGTTAGGCAGACATGTTTTATTTCCTATAGACAAAAGGAGAACATGCTCTTCTTAAACACCTGTTTCTTCTAGGTACCTTCTTTCCACCTTCCCTTCTATAACAGTTGAAGCATTAAATCTCATCTTTTGTATTTGAAGGAAGATTTTCCTTATTTTCATTTAGGGGCTGCCTTTGTCTTCCTAATTTTTAAATGACATGTAGTCAGACCTAGTTAATTTGAATTAATGTGCAAAACCCATTAAGAATTAAATAGAAATCAGTGTAACAAGTCAAGGGAATGCATACAGAAACAGGTCGAATAGCCAAATCACTTTTATAACTAGACTGAGAAATGTTTTTCATCACAACAGCATATTTATTGTATATCTCTCGTTACTTGAGCCCAAGATTTCTGAACCTCAGCACTGTTGACACTTCGGACCAGGTAATTCCTGTCTGTGGCAGCCATTCTGTGCACTGAGGGATTAGGATGTTTATATTGTCTTTGACTTCAGATGCCAGTAATACCCTGCACCCCAGTCATGACCATTAAAAATGCCCCCAGGCATTGCCAAATATCTCTTGGTGGGGCAGAATTGCTCCAAGTTGAGAACCACTTCTATAACTCCTCTAAAACCTTCATTTATCTATAGGCAGCCAGGAAAAAAAAAGCACACAAATTTACATTTATTGTATTCAAAAGTCAATTAAAGTTAACTGTGACAGCTGGTAAAAGGACTCAAATGTTACACAGAACAGTGCTTAGCAACTGGGTAAGAGGCTCAAAGGGATCTCAGTATGGTATAATGAGGATTAGAAGGCACCTTTTCTACATGTTAGCACTTAATAAATGCCATACACTCAAAGGATGGCCAGTAAAAGGGGCTTATTATTAGATGCTCATGAAGTACAAATATAACTAGGATTTTAACATATAGAAACACTATTTACGAAAAACCGATATCTGAACATTTAAAATAGTTGCCAATTGATAGGTACTGTGATCCTGATATTTCAGTCATTGAAACTATTATTTTTCACACCCACAAAGTGCTGTGATAGATGAGGAGAGAAATACAAGAATGAGCACATCACCTATCCTGGTAGATATTCATAGCTGAGTGCCCTGCAGCCCCATACTCAGACCACGCTCTTTACCCTGGGCCCTGTGTATCAGCCTACTGCACAGGGATGACCTTATCAAAACTGAGAAGCAACGCATTGCCCATTCCTAGTAGATATTTACATCCTGGCCTTACAGTAAAGAAAAGATGTTTGTGTGTGTGTGTACACACATATACGTGTGTGTATGTATGTATGTATGTGTATGATGTACATGCTGGTATATTTTTAAGTGACAACATAAACAAATTTCTCCCAAAATAAAAGGGAACAGACGACTATAGTGGGTATGGCTTGCAGAATGATGCAATTCAAATTAGAATCAATTCCTATTCTAGTGATGACAAATTTCTTCTCTCTAAGGTGGAAGGCATTAAAGGGAACGAGCTTGTCCCGAGGTGTCTGGTTGTTCTTAGATGGGGGGCTCAACTTTGGTCACTGCTGCTGTGTATTAGGCTCTCACTGGGGTGGTAGACAAATCAGCTTATATGACAGGATTTATATGTAGTTGAGCCAAGTCCTGCCAACATATTTTTATGAGCTTCGCGGCAGTGTTTCAATTAACTTCCTATCTGCTTAAGCTAACTGCTGTAAGTCTCTGTGGTTTACTATCAAGAATCCTGAGTATTTCAGGCATTTAGTTCCCAGAATGGAGTAAAAGAATACCTCTCTTGCTATCTGAAAAGGGAGACAGGGCTTTGCTTTCCAACAATTTCCACACAATGGGGGGATTATTCTAAAACAAAAAGGGTGTTGAGATGGTCAGAAACGGTCTCGGTTTCCTATGGCTGCTATGAAAAACTTGATGCCTTAAAACAAGACAAATTTATCTTTTATAGTTCTGGAGGTCAGAAGTATGAAATCAGTTTTACTCAGCAGGGCTGGCTGCTTCCTGAGGCTCTGAGGGGGAGAATCCATTTCTTTGCTTTTTCCAGCTTCTGGTGGCTCCTCATATTCCTTGACTTGTGACCTTTTCCACCATCTCCAAAACACATCACTCCAAGCTCTATTTTCATTGTCACAAGACTTTTTCTGTTTTCAAATCTCTCTCTGCCTCGCTTTTACAAGGACGCATGTGATTGCATTTAGAGTCTCCCTGGATAATCCAGGGTAATCTCCCCATTTGAAGATTCTTCATTTACTCACACTTGCAAAGTCCTCTTTGCCATCTAAGCTTCCTTGGACTAGAATCTGGATACCTTCAGAGCCATTATTCAGTCTGCAACATAAACAGATTCTACCCCAAGGAAAATGAAAAGCAAAATAAAGCAACACCCCCGCTCCCCCTCAAAAAAAACTCATCCCCAGGAAGAATTTTCAGTGGCTTGAATGACATGGTCATCTCTGAATCTAAGGGATGACCTGAGGATGGTCCCCTCAAATTCATAGAATTAATCTCCTTGGGAAATGGCTGAAATTTATGAAGCATTTAATATGTGTCTGCCGTCATGCCAAGTACTTCACTTGGACTATTTCCTTTTAGTTCTCACAATTACGTTACAAGTAAGGAACAATAATTATCTACATTTTATAGCTGAGAAAACTGAGGGCCAGAGAGATAAATAACTGGAAACAAAATCACAGAGAAATGGAATGTAAATCCAGGCATTTTGATTCCAGAGGCCACTTGTGTAACCATGGTGCTGCTGGGGGAAGAAACGGGGGGCAGGCAACATCAAAGATCTCCACCCCCACCCCAGGAGCATGTTACAGTTCTATTGTCCCAGATTGAGATCTACGGAAGCAGAAGCTGGGATGGAGTTTGTGGTGTTTATTCGGAATCAGCATCTGTGAAAGCTAGGGGAAGGGAACAGAATAGGGCAGAAAGAGATACAGTTTTGACAAAGCCTTGGTCAACTTAGTGAGGATCTGGAGCAAATTCTGCCCATCCAAGCGTCCTACACTCTCCTAATATAGACGGACCTTAGTAGACCCCCTCACTCACTCAGCCACTGAGGTGGACCGCAAGCAAGGTGGCTGGCGGCCCCAGAGGCAGGCTCTAAAGGAGCCATCACCTAGAGGCTGCTGGCTGGCCCCAGGTCTGGCAGCTGGACCTGGATGGGAGGTTCTTTCTTGGAGGGAGATCGGGGGTGGGGCACATCACTGTGTCCACCATGCCTATCATGGAGACCAGTTTTCAACCTTGACCATTTATCAGAATCATGTGGGGAAATTTTGAAAAAATACCAATACCAGCGTTGTACCCCAGTCTAATTAAATCCAAGCCTCTAAGGTAGGACATAACATTAGCATTTTAATAGAATTCCCAGGGTGATTCTAATGTGTAACCAGGATTGAGAATCACTGATAGCCTGTCTGAGGAGGGCGGCAATTTTTTGGAACTTCCAAAAGAAGAGCAGAAAAAAAAACTGTCTTTGAAAGCCACTTGAGTTGTTGAGAAATTCATTTATGATAAGGTATCTATGAACACATATTTTAATTAGTTTTTCTACAGCCAGTTTTCATATTCACAGATTATAAATAGAAACACTTACACACATGTATACACACACACACTCACAAACACATAACTTCATATAATTTTTACTTAAGTGTTTCAGATCCCCCCAAGCCTGCCCATATGGTGTTGAAAAAAGATCAGTTGTGTCCTTTTGGTCCTTAAATAGCTTTTTCTGAAAAACTTAGTTCTTCAGCACCATGGAAACTCAGATAGATGGATTTCCAATTATCTATTTATAAATGAAATTCTGACCTCGCTGCTGGAAAGGTCATACCTAGTGTCATCTCTCAGCCATATGGCTGAGAAAATGAAGTGGTAAGTTTATTCTTCTGAGATATATGTTGATGCTTCAGCTAATTAATCTTTTCCAAATTTGTCACTGCTATTAGAAGACATGAGAAAGAGAAAATCTATGGTATTTAGTTAATAATATACCAACTTCCTTTGAAATGAAGCCAGGTAGATCAGCTGGTGATCTTAATTAGGGGACAGATGAGTAAAATCTTATAATTTTGAATTACACAGATTAATCCCTGCTGTTTTCACTTAAACTGGAATACTTCCACAGCAAATTATTGTGTGTATAATTATAATAGTTATTTGAATAAAAATCCCAATGATATTTTTTTGGGGTGTCTGACTCTGCCCTTGTATTTCCTGTTTCTTATGGTCAAGATCACTTTCATCTGTACTTAGAGATTTAACCCTGATGCAGTCTTTGGAACCAATTCTGACTCAAAGACCAAGGTGACTATGAAAGAGTATAGTCAGGAAATTTGTGGTTTAGCATTGTTCCTGTAATGCTCATCTTGGTAGAGAACATGCCTCCTCCCCTTGAATCTGTCACTTTGTCTATCTTGCGTGATACCAGACCTTTGAGATGTCAAGAGCTTACCTGGATTTACTGTGACTATCTGACACTTGAGTCTTTGTAACCATCAGCCCATTCCCTAGTTGGAGTAAGAATATTGAATCTTGGTCCTAGCACTGACTTGCAGCAAATAGAATTTTTTGGTTTTATTTTTCTGGTGATTTTTTTCTTATACACAGATATTTTGTGTTTGATAATGTATCTCCAGGCCTCTATTTCTGAGTGTCTATCCATGTCCTACAAAAAATGTTCTTGCTCCCAGACTTTGACCACTTAGCAGGTCTTTTGGAATGCTACCAGTTTTTACAAATACTATGTAAAATTATTAACATCTTAATATAACTCCAGACTTTAAACATCACTCTCTCCTGGTGTAGGACTTTATTTAAATATTTTATATAGGAGCAAATTTTAAGTCTCAAATTTAGTGTTTTAAAATATTAATATACATGGAATGGTTAACCCAATTTATAACATAATGAGAATGATGGATAATGAACAAAAAGAATTGATATAAGAGCTCATGGTCATTATATTCTAAAGTAGACTATGAGTTGTTAATAGATGTCTGTTGCTAAATCATCATGTAAGGAAAGCAATCATTTACTGCCTATGACTAATAGGTGGTTGGAAAAAGAGCTAAAATGTCTAGTATGATTTGCATGGATCCAACGTCTTTCAAAGTTCTGTGTTTATTTTTTTTAAATGAAAGAGGTTGTATCTACATTTTTCTTTCATGCTGGGGTAATGGTATGCTACATGTTATGTAAAAAATATCGCATAGGTCATATTTTCCACAAAATATTAATTCATATCTCTTGTCAAAAAAAGATGTAATACAATGTGGGAAGCATTCTACAACCTTAATATTGAAATGACTTATGAAAACACATTTATACACGTTACATAGAAATGGAAACACATGTAGGAAAATGTTGGGGGAAATAAAGTTTGCATGGATAGTATACACAAAGCATTAATTTTTCTAACATTTGATTCTGCCCCTTGTCTTTCAAACATTGCCTTCCCATTGCCTCTAGCATAAAGTTTTTAACCTGATCTTTAAGTCCATAAGTGACATGATGCGAACCAAACATCTCTACATATGTATGTTACTGTCCTCTTTCACTTGGGGCTTTGAAAGAACAGAAATGTTTAGATGAAAACAAATATACATACACAAACAAGTATGTATATTTCTATACACACACACACACACATATATGTATATCCACATGCGTGCATCTATCATCTATCTATCTATCATCTATCATCTATCTATCTATCTATCTATCTATCTATCTATCTATCTATCATCTATCTATACATCTATAAATTTAATTCATACTAGTCAAAGACCACCAGGAGCACATCTGTAGTTAAGTTGGGTTTATTGGTGTCTTTTGCAATAAGAGAGACTGCACAAGATAGGGGCCAGTAAAGAAATATGGCGATTGGGTGGGGGGGATTGCTTATATAAGGTTAGACCTTGTGTTAGGATTTTGAGTGTCTAGTGAAGTTTCGGACTGAGTGCTCTAAGAAAGTGGGGGCAATTCTATAATTTGGTGTCTTAATAAGTTTTATTGAGATGCAGGAAGCACAGAGTGAGGCTCAAACTCTATTTGGTAAGGGAACAGCAGTCACTGATGTTAGTTGGGAGAGCGCCATGTTTGATCACTTTTTGAGGTTGGTTTTACATGTGTTTATGTTTTATCTGTTTTATGCTTATTCATAATTATAAAGTGGTCCTGTCTTTGTCTCGCTCCATCATGGTCACAGAGAAGGCTTTTCTGATGCTGGTGGTCTGTGAAATGATTTACATTCAGGAGGAGAAGCCATGGCCTTACCTGTGTGTGCCAAGCAAGCTCCCAGCTGACAGCTGTCAGGGCTTCATGTTCCTTTCACCGTCTCTAAATACATATATATGTCTATGTAACCATATTTATGGTCATCTATTGCATTTTTGAATTTTTTTTTATATTTGTGTTCATGATTATATTGGTACCAAGTAGGACTACAGTTGCCCCTTGCACAACATAGGTCTAAACTATGAGGGTCCATCTGTAAGTGGATTTTTTACAGTAAAGTTCTATAAGTATTTCTTCTTCCTTATGATTTTCTTAATAACAGTTTCTTTTCTCTAGTTTACTTTATTGTAAGAATACATTAACTAGCACATATAACATCAAAAATATGTGTTAATTAACTGTTTATGTTATCAGTAAAGCTTCCAGTCAACAGTAGGCTCTTAGTTAAATTTTGGGGGAGTCAAAATTTATTTGCAGATTTTCAACTGCACAGGGGTGTTGGTGTCTCTAACCCCCATGCTGTTCAAGGGTCAACTGTATATTAAATGTTGGGAGGAAATTAGAAAAGAAGAGAAGTTGGGTTAGTATATAAGTAATATAATAGTACCAACTATTGCTAGATGATTTCTTTATGCTCTATAAACAAGGGTATCCTGGTTGTTTGGGCATAGAAGAATGAAGGGAGGTCTGAGTTTTCAAAAGGCATATGATGATGTGTAGACATGCCAAAGTCCAAAGGGGCTGGGCTTTAACTTTTTTATATTTTGAAGAGTGATTACTTGCACATACATCATTCATTACATTGCACTAATGTTCTTGATATGAATATTACTGGTTTGGTAGTTTTTAATTTAATTTATAAAAGTTTTAATTTTATATTTGGATAAGAACTATAACAGGAGGTACTCAAACCAGTTTTAGGATGTACATATATAAATTGTTTTAAAATAATAAGAATTAATTAACCTTGTGACTGTGAGAATTTTTCCTTTTAAATATGGCTGAACTCAACAAGTTTGATTAGACCACTAGATGACATGTCTTCAGCTCCATACATCTCTGCTTTCTATTTTATGTATTTCCTAAATTTACATTTTGTTTTGTTTTTATTTTTAATTCTACTGGAATGGCCCTCTTTTTGTCTCCATCTCTTGAAATCTTACACATCCTTCAAGGTCCACCTCCAATGTCACCTATCTTTGTTTTTTTTTTTTTTTTTTTATGCTTAGTGAAATTTTAACCCTTTCTTTTCTGTGCTCTTATGATATCTCTATACCAAAAGGAAAGCACTGTCCATATATTCGTTTGGCTCTATTTATGTGGGTAGCAATCTGACAACTTGTAAGTGCCTTAAGGATAAGGAGCTCCATATTAATAATTACCTTCCCTTCCCCATATTGTTTTTATGTGTGTTTTGGCACATAGAATTCACTACATAAACATTATTTTGCATATAATTCAGATGATTAAATACTTGAAAATTAGTAGAATGTTATGAAAAGTTGCAGATATCAAAGTATTAATTTGGAAACAGAAAAGGTAAAGGTGATTTAATAAACATAAAAAAATGATAAAGGAAAAATGTGTACCTTATTTACCATAAGGTAACAATTATTGTTATTATAGCAAATGATCACTGTATGTTGACTATATGTCAGGCATTTGGTGAGCACTTAATTTGTAAAAACCTGTTGAATTTCTCTATCACCCCTATGAGGTAAAAATCATTATTATCTTTATTTTACAGATAAGTGAACTGAGGCACAGTAAGGTTAAGTTCCTCACTCAGGGTCACATACTAAGTAGTACAGAACCTAGTTTTGGCTCACGGTCAATGGCATAATTAAAGAAATTGTAAAAATATGGATTCTATTTAGGCATAAATTTACTTTCAAATGTCAAAGGTGTCAGGCTCTGGAAATGATTTGAAGGGCATATTGTGGATCTTGTTAGTGTATCTGGAAGTAGATGACCAGGGAAGTCTTTATAGAGAGCTACATTTTTAGGATTAGCCATGCTTTTCTTTTTTTTTAAATAGGCATTTGATATTTCTACATATTTCCTACTTGACTATTTTAGAAAAATAATTATGACATTCAGTTAAAATGAATATGCAAAGATTTTCCTAGGAAGTAAATTTGAAAGCCCAAAATGCTTAATGCTGTCACACAGTTAGAGGTCATTATTAGTCCCTATCAGCTCATAAATGAGCTCCCTTTGATGGAATTTATAACATTATTTCTAGTTAGGTGGAAATCCTGTCTATTCACAGTAAAAATCTAAAACCATATTATAATAATTTGCAGCAAATATACTGGAGCAGAAATTTTACAGTATTTTTTCCCCCCAGATCCAACATAGATGACTAACATTTAAAAGACTGGAATTGTGTTAGACACTTCAATTATTAAATGACAAAAATGTTCCAAGAAAGATGATAAAGACCTTATTCATGTTTGACCGGTGACCCAGTTTTGCTCATTTTTAAAAATAATTTGTTTCCATGTTATGTTCAATAAATTGCAGATGACTCATATTCATCAAAATAAGTTTAATTGGCATATAAGGGGGAATCTGGCCAGAACATTTTGAGATGCCGAAATCAAGAGCAAATGATGCTTATAGAATGTCCTTCGTCTATACCAAATCATACACAAATGCATAACTTCACTTATGATTGAGAAACACAGATTAGAGAAAGTTGAGTTCCCAGGGACATATCAATAACTGGCTCATGGACACACGAGGAGCAGATAACTGAAGTGTTTGGCTTTGTTGTTAATTTTTTTCACTATAGACTTGTATCTAAATTTGGAATCATCACAGATGTTTAAGAATATTCCCCAAATAGCTCTGCTTGAATGAAGATCTGGGGCAAGAAAAATGAAACCCCGTGAAATCACTTGCCCAATACCACATGGTTAATTATTTGAAATATGCAATAGAACTCAAACCTTCTGACTTTCTGGATAGTGCTACCACTACCTATATATTCCCATATATTACATATATGCCATCCAATTTATACACAAAACATGAAATTTTATTTAAGCAGTGTAGTATTTAATTTGGGTAAGCCATTTCAGTTTAGGGTAACAGAGTGAGTACTTTCTTACTTCTCCACTTTTAGAGCTCACTAAAATTAAAAAAAAACATAGAAATAAAACTAAATACAATATAGAATAATAAGTGAGTACTATCATAGAATGACGTTTTTCTTTCAACAAATTTTTGGAAGTTAGAAAGAGCATGAGAGAGTGTTAATGGAGAAAACATGACAGTAGATATCAGAGCCCAGAATGTTCTAGAGAGACTACAGTAAAAATGAGAACATACCTACTGGTAGAAGCATGGAAAAACTTTATGAAATAAAGGTAGTAAAGAAACACATAAAAAAATTGAAGTGAAAATAAAGAAATTACAGTAGCCTTCCCTTATCCACAGTGGATATATTCCAAGACCCCCAGTGGATGCCTGAAACTGCAGATGATACCAAACTTTATATATACTATGTTTTTTTCCTATACATACATACTTATGATAAAGTTTAATTTCTAAATTAGGTACAGTGAGAAATTAACAATACCTACTAATAAATAGAACAATTATAACAATATACTATAATGGAAATTATGTGAATGTGGTCTTTCTCCTTCTCAAAATATCTTACTCACCCTTCTTTTTTCTTGTGATGATATGAGATAGAATGACTATATGATGAGATAAAATTGATAGTGTTATGTAGTGTTAGGCTATTATTGACCTTCTGGACCATGGTTGATGTTGGGTAATTGAAACCATGGAAAGCAAAACCATGGAGAAAGAGGAGACTATTGTAACTGAAGTTCTTTATATAGAAATGTTGATTCCTCTATGTCCCAGGGATTTACCAGTTATCCCAAAACAAATAGTTGTTTGACACTTTATCTAAAAATAGTCTGGGGGGGGATTAAGTCTTCTAGGGTAGTTGTTGTGCCCAAAGTAGAGCCCTCCTCATCAGGCATATGAGGGTTGGCATAGCTGATAGCTGTCCTCCCAGGCCCCTTATGCTAAGTTGAAGCCCACTAGTGAGATGCCATGGAGCCTTCCAGAAATGTTTCCCATTCAGAGGAAAGGTAAGAACACCTACCATTTTACGTAGTAGCAGAGGGTGCTCACACTCTCAATTTTAATTCTCTATTGGGGAACCAACAATTACTTGTTGCAGTTCGGGTTTCCTATGAAGCCAAATCTGAGACAGAGCATCATGCAAGAAGTTTATGAGGAAGTGGCTTTGGGATCAAGATCTGTTGGGTGGGGAAAGGTAGTAGGATTGAATAAAGGGGAAAATGAGACTATGATACTATGTCCAAGTTATGACGTGGACACAGCTGGCCCTGCAGGGAACTTTGAAGCTGGGGTAATCCTTCTATCCCAAGAGTCCAAAAGTCTAAAGTTTTGAAGCAAGGGCTCTGGGGCTCTATGTTCCATTGTGGATTAGACATTGAATGTGAGCTGCTTCAGGAAAAGCACATGCCCTTCAGCTGAGTAGAACACCCAGCTGACGTAATTAAAGCAGTAGACTGAACTGAGAGTAGTTAGCTGACAATCATCCCAGCAACTAGACAAATAAATGCTTTAATCCTGAGGGGGAAATCTGAATAGCATACCATGACATTCCCCACACCACAGATGAATACGGAAAATGTCGGTATGAAGAAGAAAGACAAAATATTAAATAAAATGAAAACTACTACCCTGGGAGAAAAAAGAAACAGTTTATAGAAGAGAACAAACAAGTAAATAAACTTTACCATAGTCCAACACACAATTATATAAAAAACCTAGAATTGGGTAATTGTCAAAGCTACCTTAGAAAAAGAAAAAGTTGTTAAGGTCTAAAAATTAATATGAAAATAAATATAAAAACTCAATTAAAAGTTATGGAAAGTAAGTTAAGCAAATCTTTAACAATGCAGAGCAAAAAACAAGAGGCCAAAAATAGGTGAATAGGTGAGTAATCACTATAATAATCAACTAAAAGGAGTACAGAAGGAGGGAGAAAATGGAAGAAAATATCAAGGAAGTAATAAAAGATTTCTTTCAGAGGAAAGAGACACTCTTCACACTGAAGGAGCTCTTGATGTTCTGAAAAGTCTCTTTAGGGTGGTTCAAAGAGTATAACATTGGACTCAGAGAGACAAAATCCTAGTACACCAAATGTTTAATAGTTATTAATAATGTAAACTGTTTATTGGATTTTAAATTATATAGCAATTTTAGGACGAAGAGCAGAAAGTTTCATTAAAGTTTTAGAATGGACAATGGATGTTAAAAACCTCAAAAATGTAAAAATTAGAGCATAGCTGATTGAGGAGGAATGTGTGTGTTCTATCCAATGCTAAGTAAGCCTGTTACTGTTTCACAGATACTGGCAGAAGACGAAAGTCTTCTGGGTCAGAGACAAAGGACTTATTTCTCACAGCACAACAAGCAGTGTGAGCATCATGTCTGAGTCAGTTTTTCTTTCCTCCCCAGGGCTATGCAGATGGATCTAGCAGGATGCTGTGTACACAGGAGGTTTGCATCACAGGCACAGACATTGAACTTGGTGAATCCACATCTTTTATAGCAGGCATTAAGCAAGACTGCTCTTTGCCCCAAGATTGCTCACTGTGAGTACAACCCAGGTGAAGAGCAGTCAGGGCCTTGCCTTTTTAGCATACCCAACAGAAGTGTAGCATGAGCAACTCATGGAAGACTTTCTCTCCCAATAAGGAGTCAAGATACAAACTGAATTTAAAGAAACAGGAAATAGAAACAAGACTATTAGTTGAGTTCCAAAAGTAATCAGTAGAATAATTAGAAATGATAATGTAACTCAAAGTGTGAGAGGAGGACATCAAATGTAATATCCCAGTATTTCATGATTGCAATAAATACGGTCTAACATTAACAAATCTGAGAAAAGTAATAAAAGTTTATATTTAGAGAAATGGATACAGTCATCAAAAAGAACTAAAAACATAAATATTGAATAGAGATTGATTTAAAAGTGAGGTTGAAGATGTGGGAAAGAGGATGGCTTTTATCCAGTTTTATGTAGGTTGGTACCCATGTATTGGTGTATATATGTATACATACATGTTTGTATACATACATGCTTGTATATATATGTGGGGGGGGAGTATGCTTTCTTGAATGTTAGACTTGATATATTTTTTAAGTAATTATAGAAAATAATACCAGAAACATCATTTGTAATTACAAGAGACAACCAAACTTGTCCATAGTCAAAGTCAGAATATTCAAGGTTTTGAAATTAACAGAATAAAAGAGTAGTTTAGGAGAAAGGTAAGTTCCATATTCAGTTAGTTGAGATTCTCTACTTCCACTCAAATTAGGAGATAATTAAAAAAATTATTTTAGTAAATGTTTCTTGAGTGTCTATGTGCTAGATAGTGTTCTTGGTGACAGGAATACAAAGTGAATCTTCCTCTGATGGAACTCCCAGGTTAATAAGGGAAGAAAGACACATAAACTAATACTTATAATACATCATATTAATTTCAAAATCCAATTTTCAAGTTTGACGTGTTTTTGATGATTATCCATTTGTATTTTAATTTAAACATCATTTTATAATCTAAAGTTAAATATGCAGTCTCAAATCACTTTTTCTTCTTTCTGCAAGAAAGAAGTATAAAATGTTCTAATGCTAAGTTTGGCTTACAAAGCTTCAGTTATTAGGAACGAGGGTAGAATATTGCTGAGGAGAAAAAAAGCTGCTCATTTACATTTTATTTTTCTTAACCTTAATTGTCTTCTTTCACTCTGGATAAATAGAAAGATTAATTCTCAGAGATTCCTAGAGCTCTTCTGGGCTCTAAATTAGATCAAGTTGAGAGTTTTTTTCCTTATTATACTATTTTTTCCCTGCTGCCATAAAGGCCCCCTGTCTCAGTCACTTGTCTGGAGAATGTGCTGTTTGTCTTCCCAATGAAATTGAGAATCCCTTATGTTTATCATTCAGTAAATTAAAAAAAAATCTGGGATTTAAAATGCTCATCTGCATAAAAATATGTATGAATATTATTAAGCAAATATTGCTGTATTTAATGAGTATTTCAACAATTGGCAATAAGGAATCTTATTAAGGAGAAACAATTTTAGGAACTTATGTTACTCCATGATCAGGGTTGTTATCTATTAGATTACATATTTAAATGTAGCAAACATATTTCTGTGTAACTGTTGTACATAAGAAATTCTATGTTATTAGAGGAGAAGCTAGTGAGGTAGTTTGGTGGTCACATGCATTCTCACTGACTAATCCTTTAAATCAAGTAAATCCCCTTATATGGCTACACTAAACTTTTCCAGTAACATCTAAAATTTATACAACTAATCTAATAATAATTGTGGAACATGAAAATACTAAGTTCATGTTAAGTAAAAAAGGCAGACTATAACTTGTATTTATATTATTACTGTGACCATGTAAATAACATATTTAGGCATATAAATGAACACTGAGAGTATATAAAATGAAGGGTTGTGTTACATAGGATTATGATCGGTGACTTTTTATTAGATCTACTGAAACTTTCTGTAATGCTATTATATTGCCTTTCTTAATAAAATTTAAGTGTTTGTTGTGGAACTCTGTATATTGTGATTTTTTTTAGGGAAAGTCAATTTCTCTCTCTCTCTTTCTGTAGTCAGTCAAGTGATGGGAAGTGTATACATTGGAAGATATATTCCTTCTAATCTATAAAGAAGAATGTATGTGATAAGAATTTTTAGTCTTTTAGACAGTTCTACATTTGTGTGGTTAAAAACTTAAAAATGATAATGTACAACATACTTTAGAGAATTTGTCTTAGCCAGATATGTCCCCCAATGGTCTTCTCCTGCTGCTACTGAGACCCTTGTACGGGTCCCCTACCGTATTGAATCAGAGATGACTGGTGAGGCCAGTAGAACAGAGTGGATGTGACATATGTAACTTCTGAGGCAAGATCATAAAAGGTATTACAGCTTCTCGCCTTGGTCTCTTGGCTTATGTGTTCTGGGGAAAGCCAATAATCATACTGCAAAGTTACACAAGCATCCATGTGGAAGAGCCCCAGTGGAGAGGAACGGAGGCTCCTGGCCAACAGTCTGCATCAACCAGCTGGCCCTGTGAGTGGCCACTAGGAAGCAAATCCTATAGTTTCACTCAAGCTTCAGAAGACTGTAGCTCTAACCAATCTCTGATTGCAATCTTGTGAGAGACATAGAACCAGAAGCTCCCTGTGGAATTCCTGGCCCATGGAAACTGTGAAAGATTAAAAAGTGATTATTGTTGTTTTAGGTCACTACATTTTAGGATAATTTGTTTTGCAGCAAAAGATAACTAAAACATAATCCATGATCTTTCTGTTGTTTAGAAATATGAAGACCTCTGCGCTGACTTCTAGATGTCCCTGAAAGGAGCTGCCATATGTGTGACCAATAAATGTCTTCTGAAATGGAAGTGGCATTGTTGGACATGATTGGTTTGAACTGGCCTTGGAATGCCCATATGATGATAATCCCTGACTACCTGATGTTCTCCTATTATTCATTCTAGAATTATAGGGAAGCAAAATCCTACTGTGTCAGTATAACAAAAAGGCAGCACATGAAGAAGGAGGCATTTTCTAAATGTTTCATGATTCAATGAATCAAATACTTGAGCACAGCCATCATGCTTACCCAAACCTTTAGATTTTTTTCTACATAGATTATGAGAAAATGTATTTTCTTTTTGTCATTTAAAAGCATGGTGCTTTAGGGACGCCTGGGTGGCTCAGTTGGTTAAGCGACTGCCTTCGGCTCAGGTCATGATCCTGGAGTCCCGGGATCGAGTCCCGCATCAGGCTCCCTGCTCGGCAGGGAGTCTGCTTCTCCCTCTGACCCTCCTCCCTCTCATGCTCTCTGTCTCTCATTCTCTCTCTCTCAAATAAATAAATAAAATCTTTAAAAAAAAAAAAAAAAAAAGCATGGTGCTTTAAAGCTACCGAGCAGTGCATAGATGAACATGAAGTCCCACTGAGATCATTCAGAAATAAGGTTTCTTTGTTTGAATAAGAGATTTCTTTGGGAGAATGAAAGGATGAGTTAACAATGCTAGTCAAGGATAATTTTCTAGACCTACTATTAAAAAGGAATAATTGTGAGAAAATAAATGATAAAACTAAAGTCTAACAGCTCATGAAATTATGGTATTTTAAAGTTATTTATACTGATGACTTTAACTACCTAAAAACTATAATATGGGGACAAAGGTTCAAAAGGCAGATTTCAAATCTTGAGTTTGTTCATCTCAGTGCCGTTAATTCGCTGAAGTGAGAAGTTACAGAAAATATAACCTTAGACTAAAAGTGAGAAGACACAATTTTGTGTTTGCCAAGTGGAGAATTAAAAAGGAAGCAAAAAGCTACCTGAACTTCAGTTGTTGACACTCTGTGACTGATGTAAGGAAGGACCTGGGACCTTATTATTATTTAAGGCCTGTTTGTTAATTTTCGGGAGCAAACTGACAATTCACTGCCTCAGAAATATATTTTCTACTTTGTCTCAGCTACATTCAAATTCGTTGTTTTATTTCACACTTGTTTGCTCAGGTATGCTCTGCAGCATTCATCGATATCTTTCCTATGCCAAAAACCAAAGGGGAAAACCCAACAACTAAACAACAAGACATTTTGGCACATGAGTCCATATTTGAAAACTACGCAAATAATGATTGTAGCTTTAGGCAGCTCAGCTTTCAACTTCAGAGATTTATATTGCTTATAATCCAACTTCAGTCTGCTGCAGTGGCATTGACTGACGTTTCCACTGTCTCCATCATGCGTTTCTGACGGGGTAACTATTATTATAATAGTATTTGAATTCCTTGGTCATAATGACTGTGCCAACTACTTTGTGGAAATATAGCATTCATGCAGTTTAAGCCAACATCCCTGCTTATGTTGAATTAGATACACTCTCCCTATGGACTAGTCTAAAAAAATAAGAGAAAGTGGGTATTGGGATTCTTGAAAAAGGCCTGATAAGTTCTGTTTTTCAACAATTCTAAAGCTTCAGACTAGAAGCCTCTGAACTGACAAAGCAACACTGTGTTCCCAGGTGTCCTCAATATGATGGAGCTTTGTTTTTCTCCTCTGTGTCTCATCGTCTGGTCACTCAAGCAGCATTGTTTACCTGTGTTCCAGCGTTTTATGACTTCTCCATGAAAACTGCTCCTCCGGAGTTTACTTGCACCCTTTCACTTCGTAAGGGTCATGCCCCAGATCTCAATTTGAGCCAGGCCAGTCAGCATCTTGAATAGACATCACATCACCCACTCTGTCCTTCTGTATCCCACCCTTCCACTCCTACCATAGATGCCCCAAGCAATCCCATTTCCTCTTTTTCTTTCAGCACAACATTCTTAAGCAAATTCGAATCTGGTACACCTGTCCTCTGTTTCATCAGAGATCCTAAAATATGTCTGAATCTGAGTTTATGTTCTAGTGGAACACTTAAGCTCATAGAATTGAAAAGAAACATCAATGTTAGAAGATTTGTTTTTCTTCTTTTTCTTTTGCTAGCATGTGGTCAGTTGGAAGTTATTTTCTGCAACTTGTATTTGACACCATAGAGGTGAGTTAGAGACAGGACAACCTGCACTGTGGATTCTCTGTTCGTGATCTTGTTAAATAAATAATGCCCAATAAAATAAATAAAGGGGAGAGACCACATATAATCACAGGCAACCTGTAACTCTGAAGGTGTATGTGGAAGGGCATAAGAATGATGATAGGCTGTCATTCCCAACACTGCTGTAATATGGAGAATTAACTTCTAGACTTTTGGAAGTAGAAGCACTTTGCCATCTAGTGAAGTCTCATGTAATAGATAAGGAAAATAAGGACCAGAGAAGCTATTGTATCCCCTAAATCAGAACCAAAATTTTCTCTCTTCTACAAGCTTGTTACAGTTTTATTTTTTATTTTAATTCGAGTATAATTAACACACAGTGTTATATTAGTTTCAAGTGTGTACAATATAACAATTTAACAATTCTATTAATTTTTCAGTGCTCATCAAGATAAGTGTATTCTTAATCCCCTTGATCATCTCCCATCTACCTCCCTTCTGGCAACCATCAATTTGTTTTCTGTTTTTTAAGAGTCTGGTTTGTTTTTTTTTTTTGGTCTCCTTTTCTAAATTGTTTGTTTGCTTACTTTGTTTCTTAACTTCCACATAGGACTTATTTCACTTAACATTATACCATCTAGGTGCATCCATGTTGTTTCAAATAACAAGATTTTATTCTTTCTTATGGCAGAATAATATTCCATTATATATGTATATATATATATATATATATATATATATATATATATATATATATACACTGCATCTTCTTTATCCATTCATCTATCAATGGACACTTGGGTTGCTGCCATAGCTTGGTCATTGTAAATAATTTATATTGATAATTTCTGAGTGTTCTCCATACATTCATTACCCTACTTTTTGACAGCACTACACTAGGTTTTAACTCTGTTATTATATGTATAGTAGGAGGCTTATTGTTTAGTATGCAGGTTGAGCTGTTGTAACACAGACATAAAAATAGAGAGAGAGATTTTATTTTTTCTCACATAGGTTAGTGATCTAGAGCTGAGAATTCCTGCTTTACCAGGTTCTTTAGAGACCCAGTTTTCTTTCATCAATCATTCTACCATTCTCTAGGGTACTGGTTAAAATAGGATCATGCCAAGTCCATGTTCCAGTTTTTGTAAAAGAAGGAAAAGAAATAGTGGCAGATAAGCCATTCCTTCTTCATAGGCAATAAGGAAGTTGTACACATTATTTCCTTAAAATTTCATTGGTTAGAAGCAAAATACGTAGTCACAAACAACTTCAAAAAAGGATAGGATATTCAGTCTTTGGCTACGTCTTCAGGAAACATACCTAAATTATGTTACCATGAAGAAGAGGAGACATCCCATCAGGAGAAATGAGCTATCTCATAACATTTATATCAAAATGGATACTTTGGCTAAGACTCTAAGTTTATAGATAACTTTGTTATCTATGACCCATGAGTTGTGAAATGTACACAATGCTTATAGCCAAAACTATTTGGGGGCCTCCCTAAGTTCTCACTCATGTTGATGGTATAAGAGTTTATGTGTTAGGAATTAAATAAGGATTTGTCAGGACTATTTCTTTTAAGACATCTGAGTTGTGAAATCCTAAGAAGGAGGTTATATATTTGCTGCTAACCCCGGGTCCCAATACTTGTGAAATGGACTTTAGGAGACTAGAGAACTTCACACTTCTATATTATTTTGGGAACATTGTAGACTTCCACCTAAAGTTTGCTTTGCACACTTGAGGTTGTCCAGAAAAAAGTGTTTCCTAGAGACTAAAGGTGATTCACACCTGAAAAAAAGCCCAGGTGTTACTGTTGTAGGTTCTGCGCAACAGGGTTGCCTAGGAGGACTAAAAGACTTGAGCTGAGAGAAGCTGAAGGTAAGCCAGGTTAAGTGGGGCTGAGGAAGGGATAGGTAACCACTCAGCACAGCTGCCTTCATCTGAGTCAAAGAGATGGCAAAATTCCATGCGTCCACCCCACAGATCTCCAGAAAACCCTGTTGATCAAGCAAAGCTGAGTTTATTAAATTAATTGGAGCAAGAGAGGAGACCATCTTGACAGAATCTTAATATTGTCCACCCAAAGGGAAAGTTGGAAAGTGTAGTGTGGGGCTGGATGATTTTAAGGCAGCAGCTACATGAGATTGGGAAGATATAAGAGCTTTGGGTTGGAGGAGCAAAGCAAATTTTGATGTGCAAACTGCATATTGGAATAGTGTTGATGTATAAGCTGTTACCTAGACAAGTAATCTGTTTTCATTGGTTTATCTTTTTGGGAGTAAGTACCATTTGAAGTAGCAGCTAAATAATATTTTCCATGTGTATTTTTTTACATAGGGACTGAAAGTTTATTTCAGCTCTCAGAAATTGCATGTGAAAGGCAGAAATGGGGCTAAACACAAAGAATCCACTGAATACTCACAAGGGAAAGAGCACATTTGAAACATTTTACCAGTTTCTGAGAGCAGGGAGGGTAGATTACATGAAAGATGTGGTATATATACAATGGATATTACTCAGCCATCAAAAAAAATGAAATCCTTACCATTTGCAATGATGTGGATGGAACTAGAAGGTATTATGCTAAGCAAAATAAATCAATCAGAGAAAGACAATTATCATATGATTTCACTCATATGTGGAATTTAAGAAACAAAACCGAGGATCATAGGGGAAGGGAGGAAAAAATAAAAAAAGATGAAATCAGAGGGAGACAAACCATAAGAGACTCTTAATCATAGGAAACAAACTGAGGGTTGCAGGAGGGGATAACTTTGTTATCTATGACCCATGAGTCACTGGATGATAGACATTAAGGAGGGCACATGATGTAATGAGCACTGGATGTTACATAAGACTGATGAATCACTGAACTCTACTTCTGAAACTAATAATACTCTATATGTTAATTAATTGAATTTAAATAAAAAATGAAAAAAAAAGTATCCCTTAGAGATTTGCTAGGGAAGGCGAAGTCAAACAAAAGTTGGGAAAGCCCATGACTATGCCTTCATCTTCAGCTGCAGCCTTCCTGATTATCTCAGACACACATTTGGGATACAAAATTTTAATACTAAATGAATTTTAATAGTTTTCACTATTAAGTAGAACTAGTCTTTATTAAATAGAACTGTCTGTATAATTGTGAAATTGAAGCAGTATTTTGTGACCTAAAAGTCACAAAAGAAGTGGCATTGGTCTTGCTTTCATCCAGAGTTAGAACAACTTTGATAGGAAGATTGAGAGACCAAACAAACAAACCAACAATGCCCCCCCCCAAAAAAAACCCCAGAAAACATGAGAAAGAGAGAGAGAGAGAGAGAGATAACAAGGGCTTTTGATTTCATCCAGAATATCTGCTTATTTAATGTATGGAAGGTTATATGTGGCTTTAATGGGATTAAGATTTTTGTTTTGGTGTGTCATCCTTACTAGATCCTTGAGCCATCATGTCTTGCATATCGTATCTATATGTGTAGAGAAAAGATGAGTTAAGTGTGAACAGTAAGGAGACTTGTTGAATAGTTTTAACTTGGTTGTGTAAGGTAACTGTCAGTGTCTCTTCTTTTTTCCTTTGCTGCCTCCCTGAGATACTGTCCATATTCTCTACAGCTCATGGATCTTCTCTAAATTAGAGTAGTAATTCCATTTTGGTGAATCCTAGGAAAATATGTGTTTACAACTCAATCTACATCTAATTTAGGGTTTTTAACAATAAAATAAAATGATTCTTAATGTATTGCCCTCAATGTTGCCACATCACACTCACCAAATACCCATTGTGTATGTGTGTGTGTATAAACAGATGATACATACGTACTGGTTGACATATGAGTGATATATAATGATTGATCTCCCTTTTTTTTAACTTAATAATACTTTCCCCATGGTGATTATTTGAGAGCCATATTGATACATCAGGCCAAATCTAGGTAATATCTGTCAACTAATATGTTCTAAATTGAAGAAAGTTTTTAAATAGAAAAGAAACCAGAATCCAGAAACAAAGATTATTTTACTCATCAATGACATTGTGTACAACTCTGGGAAAACTCATTTTCTATGGTTTACTTTCTACAGTTATAATATGAAGAATAATTATTTCTTACCAGTTAAAAAATTGAACCCTGTAGGGAAAGATGACCTTCTTAATGTTGTGCTTTTTGTTTGTTTCATTTCCCAGGAGAAAGAGCTGGAGTTTGAGGCTTCTTTTCTTCTCCCATTTTGATAAATTTTCTTCAGAAATGATCTATTTATTTTGTGCTATGCATCTCTTAGCATTACAGAAAATGGGGAAGAGCATGGAAAGGAAGGACTGGCTAGAGAAACTATCAAATATTTGTCCTTGATTTCTAATATATGTTTATTAGAACTAATGCCCTGCTCTTTTTGATCTTCCATGATTAAATTGATCATTGAACTGGAAGATAATTTTTAATCCATGGGTGTTTTTTTTCCCCAGACATTAAGTATGGGATTGTGCCTTTAGATCAGACTAAATGGTAGAAGATGTTTATAATACTAAGAGGGGCCCTGAGGAAAGAACAAACAGTATCCCCCTATATTATCCAAATGTAAGTTTGTTGTAATGTTTTCTGGAGATGGGAAGAATATAGAATATAAGTATAGAATATAAGAATAAAGAATATAAGTAATGCTATCAGGTAAAGGGGAATTTGAATTCAGTTCAGCCACTTATTACTAATGTGAATTTAAACCTCTGTGTTCTCCATCTGTACATTTGTGATAATAAGGCTTACCTCATGGTCTTGTGAAAATTAAATGAGAGAATGAATTTGAAGGAGCGTTGTTCACTCTGAGCTCATGGGAGGTACACAGCAAATGATCCTTCCCTTTCTTTCCTTCCTTACCAGAATAATTGATTTTCCTTTCAGTTGACTAATCTGTCTAATTGAAACAGTTTAATTATAGGATTTATAATTTTACATACTCCTGATTATTTATTTTACCTCTCTTTTCCCCCTAGTAATTTGTCTCTCAAAATAGTTTATAATTCCTTGTTAAACTTTGGCATAATTAAAAAGTATAAATTACTTCAGGTGCTTTTGTAAAGTATGGTGTGTGTAAGTGCAGTATGCATGCGTTTTAGATTAGTTCTTATATTCAAGCCAGAGGCAGGTAACCTTGCTGCAGAGGAGATGAAAGAAAAGATTGCTTCCAGAAAGAAAGACTGCTGCTTGTATCCTTCAGTCACATGTGTCATTATTCATCATGATGGCAAATAAGGATGCTATCTTTCACTCCGTTTCTGTGTGCAGTGCATCTGGTTAATATAAAATATGAAAAAGTTAAGTTACATATGGCGCCAAAACACAAACAAACAAACAAACAAAGAAAAAGGTATCATATTATAGCCTCCTATTTCAAATTAGAGAAATTTAATTTTAAGACATATATTTCTTTTCCTGCCTCAAAGCTTATATAAGTTCCTTATAGGCTAGTTTGAGAAATAGCTGATTATTCTCTTTGAATGACCAACTGAGAAGGGTCTTGATGGGCCCTGGGGGGCAGCAGATGAGAGCACTGTGGCCTGGACTGGCCTGGGACTCTCCTTCCCTCTCAAGTAGAGCTGGTCTTTTGAGATAAGATTCTACAGCCTTAATATCTCTAGAAATGTTATTTGTGGACTGAGCAGTCCCAGAGATGGTTCTTCACTTTGTGAGGTGGCTGGCTAAAACTGCATGTATAAATTACAAAACACATATTAAAAGGCATTTCATGTAGTTATATGTTGGTTGTATATCTATATGCAGATTATAAATATGATTTGTATCAGGCATACTTTTTCCTATTTTTCCCACTAAGTCAACTGAAATCACTGGACATTATCTCTGAAACAACACAAGAAGGTTCTGAAACATGGAGAAAAGAAGACAAGCTGCCTTGAAACCTCAGAATCCAAGGAAAAAAATGGTGATGAGTTCTCATATATTTAAGACCTGAACTTGAAGAAGCTGGCAACCCAGAGAGTCAAGGGCACAGACCAAAAGAAAACCCCAACAAAAGCCTAATCTCTCCAGCCAAAGGACCAGGATAAAGGCAGCCTAATAAAACAGAACATTTCTTAAGTAGCAACCTTGCTACTCTTGCCAAATACCACAGAAAACCATGCCCTTCTCCTCCCGTACCCCAGAAAAGGTTGAGCTTCAGCTTCCACCCTTGTCAGACTACAATGAAGCACCTAAAGCCTTCTGCAGGGGTGGTGACAGAAAAGACAGAGTGGGGAGACTGGACTTGTGTCCCCACCAGGAGGTAATGATCCTCCAGTCTTCCTCAGTGTCAGTGGAGACAACATGGGAAATATGGACTTCCATCCCCACCCAACAATAAAGAGAGGCTGCCCTTTTGGGGGTCTACAAAGACAGATGGGCAGCCTATATCATATACACACCTGGCAGTAACAAGGCAGTGTCCCTTGCCCCCCTTTGCCTTATTCTGCCAGAATAATGTTAGAACAATGCAGCTGAAAGTGAAGGTTTAAATAAGACCCAGAATATAATGGCCAGAATGTAAAAATGCCCATGTCTCAGTTGAAAATCACTCATCTTAACAAGAACCAGGGAGATCACAAATTGCGTGAAAAAGGATAATCAATAGATGCCAACACTGAGATGGCAGAGATGTTAGAATTATCTAAGATTTTAAAACAGTAATCGTAAAAATGCTTCAATGAGCAAATATGAACATATTTAAAACAAATAAGAAAATAGAAAGCCTCAGCAAATTAAGAGAAGATGTAAAGAACAACCAAGTGAAAATTTTACAACTGAAAACATAATCAAAATAAAAACTCACTGGGTGGGTTCGAAGCAAAATGGAGAAAACAGAGGGAGAAAATCAGTTAGCTTGAAGATAGAACAATGGAAAGTGCCCAATATAAACAACACAGAGAAAAAAATGATTGACGATAAAGAAACAGAGCCCCAGGGACCTATGGAAGTATAACAAAAGACTTAAAAATTCATTTCGTGGCATTTTAAGAGAAGAGAGAAGAAAAAAGGTGGAGGGTAAAAAGTATTCAGAGAAATAATGGCTGAAATTTCCTAAATTTGACACAATATATAAACATATGGAATTTAGAAGCTGAATGAAACCCAAACAGAAAGAACGCAAAGAAAGCTACACCAAGATATATGACAGTAATACTTCCAAAAAGTAAAGACAAAGCAAAAAAATTTAAAAGCAGTGAGAGAGAAATCACACCTCACATATGGGTGAAAAACAATTAGAATATCAACTTATTTCTCATCAGGAACCATAGAACCCAGAAGGAGTGATAAGCAGCATTTATCTAAAGTTGAAAGAAAAAAAATCTATTCACTCAGAATTCTATATCCAGTGAAAATGTTGTTCAGCATTAAAGGGGAAAATAAAGATTCTCAGATGAAAGAAAGCCAAAAGAATTTGTTGTCAGCAGACCTGCTCTGAAAGATTGGCTAAGGATGTCATCTAGACAGAAAAGAAATGATAAAAGAAGAAACCTGGAACATCAGAAAGGAAAAAAAAAAAAAAAGAGCACGATAGGCAAAAATATAAGTAAATACAAAAGACTTTCCTTTCTTAAGTTTCTAAATTATGTTTCATGAATGAATAAAGAATTAAAATACTCTCTGATGTAGTCCTAAATGCATGTAGAGGGATTATTTAAGGCAATTTTATTGTAAACAGGAAGGTAAATGGACATAAAGGGAGATGCCACATCACTTGAATTGATAAATGACACCAGTAGATGATGAATTATGTAAATATATAATGTATTGCCTAGAACAATCACTAAAAGAGCTATGTAAAGAGATTCAATAAAAAACACTATATCAAAATGGAATTCTCAAAAATGATCAAGGAACCCACAGAAAAGTTAAAAACCAGGAAACATAAAAAATGGAACACACAGAAAACAAAAATAAAATGACAAATTTTACCCCTACTCAATAATCAATAATTGTATTATATGTAAATTATTTTATATGTTATGCTGTCTAAAAAAATTACTTCAATATAATCATATAATATTTGAAAGCAAAATGAAGGTAAAAAACATACCATGCAAACAATTAAAAAAAAAAATCAGGAGTGGCTATATACATATCAGATAATTGCCAGAGTTAGAGAAAGACATTATAAATTGACAAAATGGTCAATTCATTGAGAAGATATAGCAATCCTAAATGTGGATTTACCAAGCAAGAGACATAAAATATTTGTTGCTAATCCTGATAAAACAAAAAGAAGAAATAAAGCTACCATTATAGTTTTGTGAATAAAACTGATAGAAATGATGAGATTGAAAGAATAAACAGACAAATGCACCATTATATTGATGACTCCAACACTTCCTTATCAACAGTTAATGGAACAAATACCAAACCAGCAAGGGTATAAAATAACTGAATACCACCATCAAGTGAAAGCATCTAATTACATTTTTAGAACACTTAACCTAACAAAAGTACAGCACACATTTTTTTCAAGTGCCTACATAACATAAACCAAAATACAGACCTTCCTCGACTTCCCAATAAACATATTGTAAGCGGAAAACATTGTAAATCAAAAATGCATTTCATACACCTAACCTACCAAACATCAGAGCTTAGCTTCGTTTACTTTAAATGAGCTCAGAACATTTACTTTAGCCTACAGTTGAGCAAAATCATCTAACACAAGCCTATTTTATAAAAGTGTTGAATATCTTATGTAATTTGTGGAATACTATACTGAAAGTGAAAAACTGAATGGTTCTAAGTGTATTAGTTGTTTATTCTCCTGATCACGTAGCTGACTTGGAGCCGTGGCTCCTTGCCCAGCATTACAAGAGAGTATCCTACCTCCTATCACTAGCCTGGGAAAAAAATCAAAATTCAAAATTTGAAGTATCGTTTCTACTGACCACATATAACTTCCGTACATCGTAATTGAAAAATCATAAGTCAAACCATCATAAATCAGGGACTGTCTGTAGGCCACACCCTGGCCATAAACAAACCTCAACAAAGTTTG
This sequence comes from Phoca vitulina, assembly GCF_004348235.1. Taxonomy (NCBI): domain Eukaryota; kingdom Metazoa; phylum Chordata; class Mammalia; order Carnivora; family Phocidae; genus Phoca; species Phoca vitulina. Next base: position 14,287,898 of record NW_022589727.1, on the reverse strand, counting down.
AAGAATTGAAAGCGTACAGAATGTGTTCTCTAACTGCAATGGAATCAAACTAGAAATCATCAACAGAATGATAGACAGAAAACATGTGGAATCTAAGCAACACATTTTGATAGTCAGTGGTCCTAAGAGAAAATCTCAGGGGCTATTTAAAAAATTAAGCTAAATAAAAATGAAAATACAACATATCAAAATTTGTGGAATACCACTAAAGCAATGTTGAAAGAGAAATTTATTAGCACTAACTGCATACACTAAAAAGAGAAAAAGTCTCAAATAAATAAAAATATTATCACTTTAAGAACCTAGGAAAAAAAGCATAAATTAAATCCAAAACAATCAGAAGGAAAGATGTAATAAAGATAACAGAAATCAACCAAACTTAAAACAGAAAAATGACAGAGATAATCTATAAAACAAATAACTGTTTCTTTAAAAAGATGAATAGAGAAACCTAGCAAGACTGACAAAAAAAAGACACAATTTGTCAATACCAGGAATGAAACAGTGATATCACTATAGAAGCTGCACTTATAAGAGGATATTATGAAAAACTCTACAAATATAAATCTGACAACTTAGATGAAATGGACCAATTCCTTTGAAAAACTTATCACAACTTAATCCAGTATGAAATAGTTCATTTAAACCGTAATGTAAATATTAAGGAAATTGAATTTATAATTTTAAAAATCCCAAGTCCATTGGGTCTAGATGATTTCAATGAATAATTTTAATGAATGTGTAAAGAGGAATTAACACTAATTTTATACAATTTCTTCCAGAAATTGGAAAAGGAGGGAACACTTCCCATTTTGTTATATGAAGCTACTATGTTCTTGATACCAAATCAAAAGAGTTAAAAGACAGAGTTACAGACCAACAACTCTAAAGAATACAGATGCCAAAATTCTTAACAAAATATTGCCAAATAGAATTCAACAATATGTAAAAGAATTATACAACATTACCAAGGGGGTTTATTTCAGATATGCAAAACTGGTTCAATATTAGAAAATCAATTAATGTAATCCACCATATTAACACACTGAAGAAGAAATAACACATGCTTATATTCATAGATTCAGAAAAAGCATTTGACAAAATTTGATACTCATTCATTATAAAAATTCTAAAAAAAAATAGGAATATAGGAAAATTTTCTCAACTTGATAAAGAGCATCTACAAAAAACCACAGGTGATATTGTACATAATGATGAAGGACTGAATGCCTTCCCCCAGGAGATCAGGAATACTATAAGATTGTTCTCTCTCATCTCTCTTATTCAACATAATACTGGAAGATCTAACATTAAGTCAAGAAAAGAAAATAAAAGGCATTCAGATTGGAAAGGAAGGAATAAACTGTCATGATTTGCAGGTAACAATACATAGAAAATCTTATAGAATATTTAAAAAACCCTTCTAGAAATAATAAGTTCAGCAATGCCACAAGATATAAAATATACAAAACAATTGTATTTCTATACACTAGCAATGAAAATATGGACACTAAAATTAAAAATATAATACCATTTACTTCATTGCCCTTAAAAATGAAATATTTGGGTGTAAATCTAGCAACACATGTATAGGACTTGTATGCTGAAAACTAAAATGTTGGTAAGAGAAATAAAAATTCCACATTAATGGAGAGACACACTATGTTCACAGATTGGAAATCTCAATGTTGTAATGATTTTAATTCTCCTAAACAGATATATTGTTTAACTTTATTCTTATCAAAATCCAGCAAGATATTTTGTAGATACATACAAGATCATTCTACTCTATATATGGGAAGGCAAAAGAACTAGAATGACTGAAGCCATTTTTAAAAAGTAGAAAGTAGGGGGAGAATCTTTGAGTGGAAAGGAAAGACCATAAGTGACAGTATAAAAAGTTGGAAGCAAAAAAACAATAAATATATTTGTAAAAATCAGTCAAGAGAGTCACAAAATAAAAAGATGTAAAATATGACACCACATACCTAAAATGTGTTGGGGGGAGCAGTAAAGAATGGGTTCAAACTTTTTTTTTTTTTTTGCAGTCAGATGTGACACAATTTTAATAATATTTTTTTTTCTTTTTCAGGTTTTTACTTAAATTCCAGTTAGTTAACATACAGTGTAATATTATTTTCAGGTGTAGAATTTAGTGATTCAACACTTACATACAAGAATGGGTTCACACTTAAGCAACTATCAATATAATATAGACTGCTATATGCAGAAGATGTTATATGTAAACCTAATGTAACACAAATAAAAAGCCAGTAATAGATTTGCAAAGAATAAAGAGAAAGGAATCCAAGTATATCACCAAAGAAAGCTAACAAACCATGAAAGAGAGCAAGAGAAGAAAGGATCAGAGAAAAACTACAACAATAACCACAAAACAAGTAACAAAATGACAATAAATACAAATCTATCAATAATTCCTTTGAATGTAAATGGACTAAATGCTCCAATCAACAGACAAAGGGTGACATAGTGGATAAAAAAACCAAGAGCCATCTATATGCTGTTTATAAGAGACTTATTTCATACCTAAAGCCACTTGCAGATTGAAATTGTGTCAGATTCTACAGGTTAAAAGCTCAGTTCCACAGGACTGCCCTCACCCCTTCATGCCAGGCACCAGTCACAAGGTCAGATTGTCATCTGTGCTTTTGATATTGGAATCTCCAATGACCCCCTCCTTGGGTCCCATTAATTTGCTAGAGTGGCTCACAGAACTTAGGAAAACAGTTTCTTACCTTTCCTGGTTTATTATAAAAGGATATGATGAAGGATACAGATAAACAACTGGATGGAAGAGATGCATAGGGCCAGGTATGTGGAAAAGCACGCAGAGCTTCCCTGCCCTCTCCAGGTACCCCACTCTCCCAACACCTCCATGTCTTCACCAACCCGGAAGCTCTCCGAACCTCGTATTTGGGGGATTTGATGGAGGATTTATCATACAGACATGATGACCGTTAACTCCATGTTCAGCTATTCTCTCTTCTCAAGGGAATGGGGGTGGGGCTGAAAATTCCACGCTTCTAATCATGGCTTGATCTTTCTGGTGACCACCCAGAGTTGCCTTATTAGAACAAAAGACACTCATACCACGTAGGATATTACAAAGGTTTCAGGAACACTATGTCAGGAACCAGGGTCAAAGATCGAATATTAGAACAAAAGATGCTTCTAGTGCTCTTATCCCCTAGGAATTACAAGGATTTCAAATCAGTAGCTGTGCCAGGAACCAGGGCCAGAGACCAATATCTATTTTTCATTGTCTCACACATATGAATCTACCATTATCTCAAACAGTTTAATAAAAAAATTATTTTAAGGGGCTTACATATATGTTAATTCCTCTATATACTTGCTATTAATATGATTTGTATTATATCTTTATTTATATAGGTAGTCCTTGACTCCTGCAAGTTTTGGGGAACAGTGAGTTAGGAAGGGGAAAGTTAACATTTTTAACAACTCTAAGAATTCAACATTCAAGTCTGTATTCAAATTCTAATGAATACAGTCATCGGATCTTTACTACCTAGATTTCAAACACAGGTGAAGCAGTCAAATCAGAACTATGTAGGGTCATGTGTCCTCCGTTAACTCTTTTTACATTTTGGTGGAACACTCTTAAGTGTCTAATAACACATTGCATTGATATTCCAATTTTACAAGTTACAGAGTCTCTCAATTCCATTATCTCTTTTTATCTTCACAAGAATTGCAAGTAGTTGGTAGGGCATGTATTATTACCTTCAGTTATTTTCCAAGAAATCAAATGGGAAGTCAGAGTGTTTAAATGAACTTGCCCACATACCCGCGGTTAACAAGAATCAGAACAGGAACTGAAATTTTGTCTTTCATAAAGTTCCTTCTGCATGATGCTGCATCAGAATGTTAACTGACTTCTGTTCTTATCTTTTTCTCGCACATAATAGTAATTTTTTAGGCTGGAATGAGCATGAATCTGCTCTTTCCTGAAAGGTGCCACTTTTAATATAGTAGTGTTCTCCTTCCTCTAAGCACGATAAAGTCTCCTCTGACTACCTATAAATTTTCTTCAATCTTAGTTCTTGAGATATGGTGAGTCAGTTCTTTGTGACCAAGGGCATTCAAAAAATCCAGTAATTTCTATTTTTTTTTTAGAAAGTCAGAACCAGAGGACCCATGAAGTAATCCTATTTAATATACTTTTTAGACAGCAATTAGTATTTCTGAGGGAAAAAAATCTAATTTTGAAATGAAAAGGATTCCACTGAAAGAAGCATAACATTGCCCCGTAGCAACAAGATGACCAATTTTACTCAAAGCACTGAACCAAAAGTCTTTTCCTCTGTCATGGAAGAACATTTTCTCCATAATTTAAACATTAACTATTGTACCAGTTGGACAAAATACCTGCTAAGTTGACTTGACCACATTCTAGTTAAGCTTCCCACCTTCCCCCAGACCGCTTTACTTTGAACCGCACTCAGCCTGAGCCAGCACTGGAATGTGAAACAACTTACCAGCCTTGTAAACTATCTGATCACACCACTAGCTCATCCCACTTCCCCATATCAGCTTCTCTCACACTTTGTTTACCCCTCCCTGTCAAAGATGCTTCCTTCTGGCTGGCCTCTGAGATTTGCAGATCATACTGTCAGAACATTCTTTTCATTATAATCGTTTCCTTCCCCCTTATTCCAATAGTCTTTTTTTTTTTTTTTTTAGTAAAGTCTCTCCTTACCTAGTCCAGATTTCTTTTTGTTTGACAGTGGTCAGTGGTAAGAGAGTCAAGAAGGAATATTGAGGGGTGCCTGGGTGGCTCAGTAGGTTAAGTGTTTGCCTTGGGCTCAGGTCATGATCCCAGGGTCCTGGGATCGAGCCCCACATCGGGCTCCCTGCTCTGCGGGAAGCCTGCTTCTCCTTCTCCCACTCCCCCTGCTTGTGTTCCCTCTCTCACATGTCTCTCTCTGTCAAATAAATAAATAAAATCTTTAAAAAAAAAAAAAAAGAAGAAGAAGAAGAAGGAATGTTGAGACACCCAGGGGTGGTGAAGGATAAGCAGCCATTACCATCCCCAGGTCTGAAGGACCAGGATGAGGGAACCAGAGCCTGTTTGAGGGAGCTGCTGCAATGAAAGAGGAGCATTCCACTGGAATTTTGCTATATGGAGATGCAATTCTGTCAAAACCACAGGGTGGCAGGGAGAGAGAGGAAGGAATAAATATCTCATTCTTCTCTCTCTTATCCTATTTCTTGACGGTGCTCCCAGTCTAAAATAGGCAAGAGCTAAAGGACAATTGGGCTGAACAATGTAGTTCTAGAGGTTAACTCCTACTCCTTCCCTGGGCAAAAAATAATTCAAGGGCAGCTATGGACCTGGGAACAAACAGAACTCATGCAGTTCCTTTCTTTTAATCTTAAATTAATGATTTTGTTACTATACTTGAGCTTTTACTGTAAAGCTGCCCTGTGATCATTTTTGGTTGTACGTGGTGTGTACGTAAGTCTGTCAGTTCGTTAAGGTGCACAAAATCAACATAAAATTTTCAGAAATTTTAGTAACATTGAGCAATTTCTGAATAATTTCTGCATTTGAATAACAACTTGAGTTTGATTTATTGTCCTGCTGATACTTTTGTGCTCAAGTTCACCAACTGATTTACCTCAAATATTGTGCCCTTTATTGAATATTGTTTCCTTGTTCACATGAATAAAAAAATCTAGACTTTGTTAGTCATTAAATAACAAAGTCATTATGTAATATATGGTCTATACTGAAATGACTAGGATTCATTCAGTTGTTATTTTTCTTTAATCAAATATTATAAGCATTTCTTTCAAATCAAACCCCTTTTCAGATATTACCATTGTTCAGGGTGTTTGAAACAATCAATATAAACAGAGTATTCAAATTGTTTTATTTCTTTATTTTTTGCTGATGATATAATTGTACACCCAAAAAATCCAATAGGAGGTAGCCAAAATTATCTAGAATTATCAAAGGAATTTGAGAAAAATGATGGAGACAGATAATATGAAAAATCAAGAGCTTTTCAATATTAGCAATAACTAATCACAGAAAGGGGAAGACAATTTCCCCCACAGTAGCAATGAACACTATAGGATATTTATTAATAAATTTGAAAAGGATGATACTACATACATATGAAGAAAGGTTATGAAATCCTATTAAAGTACACAGAATAAAATAATAATAGTAAATACATAGTGCTTCTTATGGGCGGGGCTTTACACTTATTTTCTGAGCCTCATAGACACCTATGAAGCAGATGATATTACTCCTATCTAAAAGAAGAAACAACAAAAATACAGGGTGGGGGGCAGCATAACTTGCCCAGGGTCACACACAGGAGAAGTGTTCAGAGCCAGGAATTGAATCCAGGTGGTCTGATTCATGCCCTTAACCATTAAACAACGTTGCCTCTGTCTGGCCTGAGTGGACATACAATCTTGAATGGGAATCCTTAACATATGACAGTCTTAATTCTTAAATTCACATATAAATGTAATGTTTTTTGAATAGGATGACTTAAATCAGTTCTCACAATCTATATGTAAATGTGATGTAGGGAATCATTGGAGGGGGACTATGCTGGATAAAATGGAAGTAAATTCACATGGAAGAAAAAATATCTAAAAGCCAATAAAAGTTTTTGGTTTTTTTTCTTTTTTTTTTAAGGAATAGTGAGGGTGCCTGACTTAACACTAAAGCTCTGCTTTTAGGCACTCACACAAACTTCCTGCTAACTTTCCAGACAAGCGAAATAATTCTCCATTAACTGATGCAACACAGAAAGAATGGAGTTTTTTATGTGTTATTTAGGTATTAGGCTGCTGGGTTTGTCAGATTCTTATTTTAATTTATATGAAGGGCAGAGGTACCTGTATAGAATTTCTAGAAAACTGTGTATCATGAAAACCACACCTCAGTGAAAAATATTTGAACATCTCTTGTGTTAAGTAACAAAACTTGTGTACATATACCAACAGAGAAATATGAAGTCTTGTTCTAAATTGCCTCTGGACTATGTAGTGTGCACTTATGATTAGGGTCTTTCAAATCCTTATTCATTGTCCATGTAGTGTGGATACCTGATTAGTGTACTTCAAATGTTAAATAAAAGCCCCTAGGGTGTAGATTAAATGAATACATGTTTATATTATGCTGTCTACACTAGGATATTTTAAAGTCAGTTACAGACAATGAGACTCAATAGTTATAAGAAATTGGAAGGAATAAAAGAAATAATTGCAGATTCACTTTATGTCTGCGTTATAGTGATTTCTCAATTAAATAGCATTAATTAATTTAAAAATTCATATATATGGCTGTGAAATTCTAATATAAGGTAACATTACAATGTGATCTGGTATAAACTACCAACTCTCTAATTCTAGATGTTGAAAACATCTAACCAACCAGGGGATACCTTAGTCCTGATTATTTACTTAGTTCTTTGGTTTAGTCCTCATGTACCTCCAAATTATGCATTAATTGTCATATTCCCAGGTCACACTGTCACAGGTTGGGTTTTTTGGGATGCAGACTGAAACAGAGATTAGCATGCAAGAAATTTATTAGGAAGTGCTCTTGGGATCAGCATTTGTGGAATGGAAGAGAAGTAGGCAGAATGCATTAGAGGGAGAGTAGAACCTTCGCTGATCCCATTTGGGAGCTTTGGGGTTGAGATGGTCCAAGAATTGTCTTGAGTTATTGTTAGGGCTTGGGGGTAGGATGGGGCTGCTGGAAGAAAATGAAACCTTGATCAAAGCATTTTTCTTCAGCAGAGGCAGTTCCTAAAGAGGGCTGGCAACTGAGGAGTGCCTTTTAGCAGTCCCAGTGGCTGGGGTAAAGGCTGGCCTTCCTGAAGGGGATTCTGGATGCTGCAGGGGTCACACACACACACACACACACACACTGATTGATCTACAAGAATGTTAATATTAGGGTTGGGTAATAATTCTAGACTACTACCAATCTGTGTTTATAGTTTCCTAACATTCAGACTTGAAGGCAGAGATTCAACATGAAGCATAATCATAAACTCCAGAAGTGTTCCTATGGGATAGGGAACAGATCCATCCTAGTTCTGGTGTAACTTCCCATCATTTCTAGAAATGTGCCTTTGGATCCTTCCAGAGCCAGCCGAGGAATTCCTTCTTCATGGCAAGTTGAAGAGAATTCTTTGACAAAAGATAATAACTTCCAGTCTGACTAGTCTCTGTCGAATTCCCCCCGGTGTGCCCACTTCACTACCAAGAAACTTGTGGTGATTACTTCCAGTATCTTTTCAGAAGAGTAAGTCCTTTTCTTGCCATTTCTCTGGGATTTTGCTGTTACACAGTTGAAGCCACAATAGATGTGGGCTCACTTTACAATCACAACACTGATATGAGTACGCAGTTTTTAATCTTTGCTTTCAATTATTGGCCAGTAAAAATAAATAGAAAAATTCTTTTCTAAAGTTTGTAGATTTTCCAAGGCATTGGTCAATTAGCTAAAGTAAATTAACCAAATGACCTCTATGTCAAATTATTTTGAAATGTGGTTTCACTAAAATCTCAGAACCAGTCATTTAAGGCCCAATTTGTGTGTGTGTGTGGGGGGGGTGGGGGGCTAAAGGTGAATAGGATCCAGGAATAGGATTTCCAGATAAAACACAAGATGTCCAGAGACTCCTGGGTGGTATAGTCAGTTAAGTTTGGATTCTTGGTTTTGGCTCAGGTCATGAGCATGAGCCCTGCGTCGGGCTCCATGCTCAGCATGCAGTCTGCTTGAGATTCTCCGCCTCTGCCCCTCCCCACACTCATGCTCTCTTTCTTGCTCTCTCTCTCTTTATTTCTCTCTCTCAAAGAAATAAATAAATAGAATCTTAAAAAAAAAAAAACAACCCACACAGGATGCCCAGTTAAATTTGAATTTCAGAGAAGCCACACTGTTACTTTTTTAGTGTAAGTATGTCCCACATAATATTTGGGACATACTTATACAAAAAAATTATTTATGTGATATTCAAATTCAGCTGTGCTTCTTGTGTTCTTATTTGCAAAATCTGGTGACACTACTCAAAAGTCTTTCTTCTATAAGGCAGCTCCTTGCTCTTGAATCTGGCTTCTGTCTTTGCAATGCTCTGCAGATCATACCTTGTTCTATCCCAGTACAGAGAAAGTGTGTCAACAAGATGTTGGTCTCTGTAATTTGGCTTCTGTCTAAATTTCCAGCCCATCAGTAGCAACTTGTCAGCTAAGACTATAACCTTCTCCATGACTTCCTTTGCCAATTTTTAAATAATATATATATATAGCTATCAAAAATGCTTTGTATAATTGACTTTCTTTTGGAATAAAGAAGAATATAGGATTTTGTATTTGGCTTGACCCAGTTAAACTATAAACAGCCTTTGTGGGTGTTGTAGTCAAAGGTGCTAGAAAACCTGAGAATTTAATCACTAGGTAGACATGGAAAGCTTGGAGAGGATTTTGTTTTCTCCAGCCCATTGGCATCACTTACTCTGTAAGCCAAAAGATAGGTAGGGCTTCCATTGACTCTCTGGTTAAATTTTAGCACAATGCATAATCCATGAATGGGTACACACCGGTTAGTATAATCTTGCCTGTGATTCCCTAAATCCTCCATTATTAGGTAGGTAACTGATGAGATAAAGGCCCTTCTAATATTTTACAAGCACATTGGCCTGTGGAACTAAGTAGCTGATTGTAGATGAAGTTGGGAAATTAACTAAATTGTGATTTAGTCATCAAACTACATTTTTAAACATTTTCCCTTAGATAAATAGTGAGAAAATTTCTAGATTATGAAAATATTTCTACATTGAGAGTTATTTGAAGTGTAAAATGAAAAAGAAACTCTTAGTAAATATTTTCAAATGAAATAAGCATTTCCAAATGTTAACATGGTGACCAAAAAATCTTGGAATGTTTCATAGATATTTTGAAAATCCTTCAAATACAGAAAAAAAGGGATATTTGTATATATTTATGTATGGATAGATATATACAATTTATTTTTCTATCTGTGTATCTATCCTTCCTTGCATCCATCCCTCCATCCATCATCTATTTCTATCTCATTACTTATCTTTGCTTAAAAAATAAGCTAGAAAGAAATCAACCAAGAACTATCCTGGAATTATGGGGAATTTATATTTTCTTCTCTATGATTGTGTCTATTTTCTAAGTTTTTAAGAATAAGCCTATTGTAGTTACCTAAGTGTGAAAAGGTAATCAATATTGGCATGTGGACTAAAGAGTATAAGTTTCTTTTAATAGCTTTTTGTATTCTAACATTGTTATGCTGTTGTTCAATGTCATCAGAAATATTTGTTCAACCAATACTCATGCCTTCATTCAGTCATCCAGGAAAGAGTTTTTGAATGTCAACTATATGCTAAGCATACTGCCAGATAATGTTGGTGGAAAGACAAGTAAGACGTGATTTCTATTATCAAAGACCTCATAACCTAGTAAAAAGGAGACTAGGCATACAAAGAGAAAAATGATCATACCATACAATGAGTGCCAACATTTGGACAGAGTTAGATAAATATGAAAGACGGATGAACCAAACTTATCTGGAGGAACTGGGGAGGTTTCTGGGAGAAGAGACTAAAGTAAGGCCTTGAGAATATTCTAGGACTCACATTGGGAGAGCAGACATTTTAGGAAGAGAGATCTATGTTTGTTAGGGCTTGCCTATTAGTTGTTTATTTCATCAATGTCCTATTGGACAATTAGACATTTCCTGTACTTCTCTGTGTAAGTGTCATGATGCATATCCTCAAAGCTTAATCTTTGTGCACATCTATGCTTATTTCTAGGTTGAAGGAGGATTCTAAAAGTAAAATTGCAAATTAATTGTTTCTGAATATTATCAAGGCTTCAGATACAATCTGCCAAATTATTTAAATGGTTGGATTGATTCACACTCCCATCTACAAGGAATTAAAGAGAAAAAAACAACTAAGCATAAAACTCAAGTAGAGAGAAAAATAAAATAAGCCAAAAGAGATTAGTAGGATAAAATTCATTGCATAAAATTAATTTAAGATAGATGAAAATCATGAAAAAGAAAGTGGGAAAAGCAAATATACAAAATTATTGAAATGACAAAGTAAAAAAGAATCGTCCAACAGATCGAGCCAAAGAATAGAGAGGGAAAAAAATACAGTGGTTCCTTAACTTTTAGGTTTTGTATAGGCTGAGGCCCGTTTCATTTGTTCTGTTTTATGACCTATCTTCTACACATTTTAAAAATTAAAGACTATTTCTTAGGCAGTTTTAAATTCACAGGAAAATTGAAAGGAAGGTAGAGAAAGTTTCCATAGACCCCCTGCCCCACATGTGCATAGCCTCCCCATTATCAACTACCCTTCCCTCCCAGAGTGGTACATTCATTACAGTTGATGAACCTGCCTCGACACATCATAATCATCCAAAGTCCATCACTTCCATTAGGGTTCACTGTTGGTGTTGAACATGCTATGGGCCTAGACAAATCTGTAATGACTTGTATCCATCATTGCAGTATCATGCAGAGTATTTTCACTGCCCCTGAGTTCTGCCTATTCATCTCTCTTACACATTGTTTTTTAAGGATGTTTTTTGATGAAGAAATCCTTCAACATCTTAAACTGGGCCAAGAATGGTTGTGGCCAAAAAAAAAAAAAAATGTTTGAAACATATTTGTTGATAAATTCATATTGACTACAAATTCATAAGTAATTTTATAGTTCTCCACCTTCCACTCAACTTCTTTTTCCCAATTGTGACTTCATATACAGGACCTTATACTTATCATGCCTTATTTTAACCAAGACTCTCTTTGCTTGTGTAATATAATCAACAACACAACCAAGAGCAAAACAAGAGAGTGTAATCATGATGATGATGAACTTTGAGGATAGAGCTGAGTTTGAGTCCAAGTTGTGCCACATGCAAATTGTATGGCTTTGGCTAAGGTACCTAAACTTTCTGTGGTTAATAAGATATAATCTTAATACCCACCACATTGATTTCTTATAAGGAATATATTTGGTTTAATGTATGTTAAATAGTGCTTCACAAATACTATATGCTCAATAAATGTTAGCAACTACTATTATCTCCCAGAATCCCCAAACTCAGAACCTCTTTGTCTCCCCATCATCTCCCATTCCCACATCAAGAACATTAGCCCTTTCTGGTCACTCTAATTAATGCATTATTGCTGCCACCATAACTTAATTTCTTGAATGTCTGATTCAAATTACTTCAAAACTGACCTCAAGCCTCCAAATTCCATTTGCTCAAGGGACCAATTTCTCCTTGCTTTACAGAAAATCAAAGGTAACTGCCATAAATTTCCTTATTTTTTTAAATTTTTACCTTAAAATATGTCAAGTGAGACATCTTAAGAAATGATCTTTTGTCATCTTGTGACTATATTTTTATATACATACTTATTTTTATAGAGCAAAAGCAGCAGTAATTTTTGCTTAGACCCAGTAAAAAAAAAATAAGAGCCAACCATGAGGAAAGGCATCTCCTCAAGAGGAGTCTTCACAGTAACGACAAAACATACAGACAGATTTTTACCTTTGGCATGCAAAATAGTCAGATAAGCCCCACACTAGTAGTGAAAAATGGTTTCTTCTGTTGCTGTGTTTTGAGGAGCAATAAAACACACCCTTTACTTAAAATAACTCCTCTTCTATTCTGCACTCCATGGTCTGAAATTCATATCATCCTAAAGAGGATTAGATCACAAGGTTGGGATATTTTTTACCGAAGAGTCATCTCTAAAAGATAATTACATTGAATAAGCATTGAAAGCATTAGTTTATTGGGATATATCTGATCATTTTAATTACTTATCAAGGAGGGTCTAAGAATAAGAGAGGGGGAAGATCACTTTCAGGGTGAATGTGTATAATTTTGAGAGATACATAGACATATGGAAAAAGGGACAGGTGGTACCAAATTTTCATGGCTTTGCTATTTTGCTGGTGCAACATCTGGAATACAGTATTATAACAACCACAACCAGAACCTCAGTGAAATTATCCAACACACTTAGAATTTAAAAGGCTTCTTTGAGAACCTCATCAATTTGTTCACTTACTCTTTCTTCTTGCAAGATTGCAAGCTCTATAATGTAAGGACAATGTTTGTCTTGTTCAATGCAGTATTTCCATCAACTTCTGACATACAGAAAAAGCTCAATAAATATTTATTGACTAATTGGAGTGAGATGAAGTGAGAAATGCTCTTTTCCCTCCTTTCTTGTTTCTGATAATTTTTCCATAATAACCTAACTTTGTGAATAAATCCAGTCATTTTCTGCCAGCTGATGTTCATCGTTGCCTTGATTATTGTTACAGTGAGCACCAGGAAGCATTCACACTGAGTTGTTTTCTCATTTCCATAGTCACTCTGAGCTTCTCCCCTCCTGCAGCCTTCATACCATGCTGGTCTATGATAATCTGCTCTCTCTCTCCTAGTCCAAATTCTTTTTGAAAATTCAAATCAGATCATTTTATTCTCCTGATTAAAACAACTCTTTGCTTTTAAGATTATTCACAATAATGTGAAAACTGCTTAGCTTGACACTTGACAAATTTCATGTCTGGTGTCATGTATCTCTTACAGAAATATTCTTTATTCCAGTTACATTGACCCCTACACTTTACACATCCTATTCATTCTCCATGATTCCCACTCTTCTCCTGGATTGTTCCGTACTTCATTCTTTCATGCTTTTAAACTCAGTTGAACTTCTTTTTGGTGATAATATTGTTATTGTTTTTTGGAATCTATACTATATCAGCTGTAGAGTAGAGCAAGTAATTTATCTGGAAAGTTATCTTGGGGGGCCAAGATGTTCAGCAGAAGAACAAAAACATACAAGTATAAAAATAAAAAAAAAGATGTTGGTAAAAACTCTGCAATTTTATTTTTATTTTTTTAGAAGTTTTTATTTATTTATTTAAGAGAGAGAGAGAGAGCATGAGCAGGGGGAGGGGCAGAGGGAGAAGTAGACTCCCGGCTGAGCAGGGAGACTGATTCAGGGCTCGATCCCAGCACCCTGGGATCATGACCTGAGCTGTAGGCAGATGCTCAAACGACTGAGCCACCCAGCCACCCCAAAACTCTGCAATTTTAAATTAGATTTGGAAAGAGTAACATAAATTCATGATACATTTCCCTCCTTTTAAAAATAGTTCATAAAAATAAAATAAAATAAATGTTTTCTAATTTATCTAGTAAAAACATCTGGATGCAATGACAACTCAGTAGCAATGAGTATTCATAAAAGGAAACTTCGATCTTTGTGTAAATGGCTAATTCCAGACTGAGGTGAAATTACCACGAATCTAAAATGCTTAAGGTACAGGGCTCCTCCCTTGCAGGAATCCTTCCAAATCCTTGGGGGGCACTCTAGTAATGTGCTCTCATGCTCATAATTTTTTTTAAATACTCAAAAGCAAGATATTTTTAACTGTAATTAGCTACACTCTGATTTTTCTCTTTGTTGTCATTCTTGTGTTGGGTGGTTTGGGGTTGACCGTGGACATTTTAGAGATCATGTTAACAGAAATCTTAGCAGAGATATATTCAGTGAAATATGCTTATGTAGTTTACAGTCCCTTCCAATTGTAGTGACACTATTGTTAACTGTCCCGATGTAGGATGCATATCCTCCCCTTGCCCCCTCAGTGGCATAAAAAGAAGATGCAAAGCTGAAGTCTTATGAAAATATAAACATACCCAGGAGAAACAGAATTGGAGATACATAAAATCAGAAGCTAACTGTGGAAATTCCGAATATTATGGTGTAATTTTGAAAGAAACTTGATTAGTTCCCCTAATTTCATAACAGTCCTTAATCACTATCATCATAATCATCATCATCACATTTTACTCAACCATTATAGAGGAAAGGTGGCATTACCTTTCTATTTGCATACAATGTGAATTTGGGCAAAAAGAGTAGGAAGAGGTATTACAGGGGTGTTGTGATAGCTAATTAAGAAAAAAATGTATGTCTTTGTACTGGATTTTACAATATTTGTAAGATGTCTATTTTTAGAACATTGTAGCTTGTGATTTGTTTTGTCATTCTAAATAAATATTTACTTTTGTACTATATTTTGTATTAATTCTGCATTTTTTTCCTTAATGAGGACCTTCAAATTGTATCATCTGCCTCTCAAAATCAGAATCCACATGATACCAAGTCTGAAGCAGGAAATATACAAACTGATCCCAGGACAGATTGTTTGCTAGAAAGCAGATAGGCAATCCAACATAGCCTTGTGCCAGAAAGATCCTGGGGCCTGCTTGGAGTAGCTCCTGTTGGCCTACAGCATGATCATTTGAGAATCAAAGTAACTTTAGCTGATAAAAGACTTTGTATACATATATAAAAAATCATGATGAGGAAATAAGAGACACACAAAACGCACTCACTGGACACTTTGGAAGTTGTACCAACTCATTACTCAGAAAATTGAGAAGAGGTGTAGGAGAGGGAAACGTTTTTCTCAATCCTCTTGGGGTTGCTGGCTGAGTCTGAAAATTAAACTTGACAGAACAGATTAACAGGAGAAAAGCATATAAATTTATTTAATATAAGCTTTACTGGACACAGGAGCCTTCATAAGGAAATGAAGACCCAAAGAAACAGCTAGACCTGAGTATTTTGTGTGAGGTTTGAGGAAGAATGGGCAGTGGTGTAGAAATACAATGGGTTAAGGAGGATGAGTAAGTGTAATGAAATGGGGGAGCTTAGCGAGGCCTGTTAGGATTCTTCTTGGCATCCTTCTCTCTTAGAGAGAAGGATGCTCTTTTCTTCCAGGTTTGGGAGTAAACCTCTCACATGAGGGTTTCATGTTCTGTTTCATGGAAGAAGGGTGAGGGGAAGATTCAAGATTTTCTCAGACTCCTTCAGCTGAAAATATTCAATATCCCAAGCTTCTATATTTGCGGCAGTGTGTCCTGAACCCCATCAGAAGGAAATCCTTAAGTGTTGACCCTGTTTTCCTTTCTGAAAAATATTTCAGGGACAACAATAACCCTAGTGTATGAAGGAAAGTCCTATACAGAAAAATCCTATCTAATAATAGCAAAAGGAATGATAGGATGAGAAAAATCAGTTTTGTTATCTCAATAGAATAGTTAACCCATTCGATGATGGCCATTATTTGACAGTAAAGAAAATTGGTGAATGTTGATGAGGAATTTTTGAAATTGGGAGATGTAACACTATTGTGACAATGTACCCAGTCCTTACCATGTCACTGATGTGCTTTTCTTAGAAAGGGGTTTTGAATAAGCTACAGACTTTCTTCAATTTTTTTCCCATCTCTACCCTGTCTTGTGTAACTTGATCAGTTTCTTGTTGGTGTCCTGAGTCTACAAAGGGTTTCTTATTTGTGTATTCTTTTGGTCATGTCAGTTGGTAGAAACGTGAATGAAAATAGGAATTTGATACATGTTTAAATCAAAATCTTATGTGGAAGTAAATCTAATCTTTTTCAATTTCTTTTTTCTTTTTAAAACTGTTAGTAATCCTAATTCATAAGCTACAAGTAGTCTTAAATATACTGTCTTTCAATTCTGAATTGCACATATATATCTATACTATCTATTATTTTTTCTTTTACATATATTTCCAAACACACAGCTATCTTGGAATCACGTTTTATAGTTCTTAACTTATAAGTCAAAATAAAGCAGTTGTATTATGCTTACTACCTTATTACTTAAACAAAAAAGTAGATAAAATCTATAGAGACTGTCTATATATTTTTAGCCTGGCAGTATTTGCTAAAATATAACAGTTTTAAATGCTCTTTATTTCCTCTGTTAATTTCCCACAGTTAATTCAGCTAACTTTTCATCAACATGTAGAGTCTCGCACTAGTAGCTGGCTCAACTCTTTTAAGGAATTTCATAGAAGTTCTCTCTGAGCACAGAAATCTCAAGAGAATTGCTTAAGAATAGAAAGTCCCGGTTTCTATCCTGAGAGCCTCCCTCAGCATATAGCAATGAGATTCCTTTTTCTCCTAAAGGACAGTTACTCCACTAAATTTGAATTCAGGCTTTTAGAGATAATAATAGCTTAGAGCAAATATAAGGAAACTTCTGGGATAACAGGGCAATCTCTGAAACAGCACATGCATTCTTACTTAGGGAATAACCAAACATAAGGCACAGGAGGTGAAACCATGGATGGTTTATTGGTTTATGCTTTGAAAATGGATCTCAAGTTAACTACTTTTTTGGGGAAAAAAACCACACAACTAAAATCTTACTCATACTTGGCAGAAAAGCAAGCAAACAAAAACCCAAAATCCATATATGCTTTAAAATCTACTATACACCTGTAAAATAAATGTAGTAAGTAAAAATCAAACTGAGCTGCCATTCCACATGAATGCATCCCACTTTCATTCATCTACTTACAAATGTTGGGCATCTGGGTTACTCTAGATTCCTTACCAGCACAAACAGTGCTGCGCATACCTTTGAGTGGCCTCCAGTGTAAATGTGGGATATGCACATGCCCTATGAATGTTGGGTCGTAGGGTCGGGCTGGATTTACTTAGACCACGCACCGGCCTGCTCTCTGGCATCAGTGCCCCCCGTCTACACTTCCAGCAGAGCAGGATGCCTCCTACAGCTGCAAATTCCCATCCACACTTGGCATGTTCCATTCTACTAACATTTGCCAGTGGCTGCTTGTTGCTGCCTTAATTTGCATTTTCCTGAGTATTACTGACTCCCTCCATGGGATGGTTAGTTTTGAGGAGCTGCGTTTCTGCAAAGCGCACGTTGATATCCTTTTGCTGGGTAATGACACTGGAATCCGATACCAGCATCCTGCTTGCACAGCAGCTGCAGTGGGCATTTTTAAAGGCTCTTTTCTCAAGTTGCAGTATCTCTGTTTTTCTCTCGGCATTTA
Organism: Phoca vitulina; assembly: GCF_004348235.1. Lineage (NCBI taxonomy): Eukaryota > Metazoa > Chordata > Mammalia > Carnivora > Phocidae > Phoca > Phoca vitulina. The sequence continues at coordinate 14,269,912 of NW_022589727.1, read as the reverse complement.
CATCTGAGATATTCTTCTATAACCTAGTTTGTAAAAGTTCTTTCTCAGAGAGATATAAAGTTGAAAGAAGAGATTGTATGAGCACAGAAAATGCTTCAGGCATATGTTCTCCTGGAAAAAATAATGAAGAATGAAAGGGAATATGTGAGAGAGGGTCCCATTAGAGGTGATAAAGCCAGGGGAGCATAACCCCCTTTTAACTGTATTGGGTCACCCCTAGGATGCCTGGCAGCACGAATGACTTGTGCTCTCACACGAATAGGATTAGATGTGAAAGTCCAAGAAAAAAAGTGTGCTCTATGGTTCCCCCACTCACGTCAACTTTTAAACGCGGTTTTGGGATTTACCACTAAGTGAGAAATGACTTTTAAAATGGTTGAAAAGCACTTCAAAATGTCTTTGGGGGATTAAAAACAACTAAAATAAAAAAACAAAAAACAAAATACAACTACAATTGATCTCAGCATCCTAGATGGATGCAAAAGGAAATATCTTTCTAGCCATTTCTGGAGTCTACAGACCAAGAAAGAAAATGTATCCACCATTTTGTCAACTTTATTCCTTCCACCCATCAGGCATTTTCTATGAATTCTTTCTGCATATCCATTCACTCACTGAGCGCTGACGATTTCACAGCTGTAGATGCTTTCAAAATTGACTTCTCTTCTCTATTCGAGCCACTGCTGATCTCCAGGTCAGGATCTTATCATCCCTTGCCTGAAATAGCTCCTGCTTGAGCTTCCAAAACCTGCTCCAGTCCTGCCTCCCTCAAATATACTCCGTAGTGTCACCACTGGAATGCAGCTCGAATGCAAATATGTTACTTTCTTCTCAAAGCTTTTTTAATGATTGCTCGTTCTCCTCAGCATAAGGCACAGACACCCTCAAGCGACAGCCCTTCTGAGACATCATCTTCCTCCATTCTTTCATACTTGTCCACACTAACATGGCATGGTTGATTTTAGCTCCAAAACACCAGGCGTTCTCCTGCTCCCGATGCTTTGCGCACCCTGCTCTCTTGGCCGGGCTGGCCCCCTCCTCTTGTCTCCTCTAGGTCAATCCTCTTCACTCCATCCGGCTCAGGTTTGGAGTGATCAGCTGTCAGTCCTTCCTCCCAAGCTGCTAAGCTAAGCGTTCTTCTCTGGCACTCCCAAGGCACCCATGAATACCTCAATTATTGGATTTATCAGATTATGTTTAAACCTTCTCTCTATATCCATCTGATGCTCTTGTGTAAGTATTCTTCAGCAAAGGAAATATGATCTGTTTATCTTTACATAGGTGGTAAAAAGATATTTTAAGGATAGTCAAGGTTTCTTTCTGGGGAAGAACATGGTTTTCGATTAAGAAGACACCTTAATAGTTGTGAAGATTTTAAGAACAGGAATATCTACGAGTGCCTGGGTGGCTCAGTCAGTTAAGTGTCTGCCTTCAGCTCAGGTCATGATCCTGGGACCCAGCCCTGGGTCCAGCTCCCTGATCTGCTCCGTAGGGACTCTGCTTCTCCCTCTGCCTCTCTCCCTGCTTGTGCTGTCTCTCTCTCTCTCTCAATTAAATAAATAAAATCTTTTTTTTAAAACAACAGGCACATCTAATATTCAATTCTACATCTTTTATTGTACTGCTCAATGATATGATTGCAGTCTGTTGTAGCTTCAGTAAAGCATACTACTGATATAGTCTTGACCAGTAAACTCTGTGAAATAAATTTATTATAGGCTGTTTAGAGTGATGTTACATGGAAAAAAAGGATATGCCCAAGGGTGGCAAAATACAGAGAAGATATCAAGAATTCTCTGGAAGCAGGAACTGCTTGTCCTGGAGAAAGAAAAATTCTAAGAATTTTTCAAAAACACGTAGAGCATTTGTTCGATTTCTTTTTTTTTTTTAAATGTTTTATTTATTTATTCATGAGAGTCAGAGAGAGAGAGAGAGAGGCAGAGGCAGAGGGAGAAGCAGGCTCCCCGCCTAGCAGGGAGCCCGATGCGGGACTTGATCCCAGGACCCCGGGATCATAACCTGAGCCGAAGGCAGACGCTTAACCGTCTGAGCCACCCAGGCGCCCCATTGTTTGATTTCTTACTGTAAGTAATTTGATGTCTGAGTCAATTTTACCTTAAAAGACAAGGAAAAGAATGGCAAACTGGAAGACTTGCACCAACAAATATTTAATATGGGAAAGTAAAATGTTACATGAAAAATAGCAGAAAACAAAATGGCAGTGGCAGGATATTCTTTTGTGTAGAAATAGTTTAAATCTGAGGCGTCTGGGTGGTGCAGTCGGTTAAGCCTCTGCTTCTTGATTTCTGCTCAGGTCATGATCTCAGGGTCCTGGGATCGAGCCCTGCATCAGGCTCTGTGCTCAGCAGGGAGTCTGCTTGAGATTCTCTCTCTCTCTCTCTCTCCTGCTTGTGCTTTCCCTCTCTCTGAAATAAAGAACTAAATCTTTAAAAAGAAAAAAGATATAATTTACATCCATGCATAAAAAAGGGAAGATAACAAAACATTAGCAGCAGTTTCTCTGGCTGCTATATTTTATTTACTTTTTAATGCTTTTCTCTAGTTGTCAATTTGTCATGACTAAATACTGCATTTTATTATCAGGATAAATTTTTTGAATAAAAATTTGAAAATTGTAGGGAGTATTTACCACTCTACTTCTCTCAAATTTTCCTTTGGCCTCTGCTGGAATCCAAATTTAGGTAAAGTAGGAGAAAGATAGCTTTGGTGCCATTTTCAGCCATCCTTGGGAGATCTGTCTCCTTCATTTTGAAGTCCCAGCAGTGCCTCCCATTTTGTCCAGTGGTATTTCTTGCTCTCTGTTACAACGACTTTGCTCCTATTTGCTTCTGATAAAAATTAATCAGTATCTTATTCCTTCAGCATGTTATCCTCCTTTTGGAGATAAGGCAATTTGGAGAAATAGATCCTTGATAACTGTTACTTCTCTGTGAGTCATCTTTTAGTTGAATCCTCTTCTGTTCCACTCTCTCCACATTGACCGAAGGGCTGTGTTGACTTTGCCTAAGAAATATCTCGCAAACCTATGACATGTTCCCTCAGGGGCTGTCTTCAGGGTCTTATTATTGCTTCCTGTAGCTCTTCCAAAGACCTGCTAGCTGGTCTCCATTTCTTCAAATACTCCCTCCCATTTTCATTATCCAAACCGCCCCAGAGTTATCTTTACACAATATAGACAGGATTATCGTATCTCCTTTAAGAAACACAGAACTAGCTCTGAGGATGCACTGGCATGTTCAGAAATATTGCTCTAGAATATAGTAGAAATCTCACAGCATCTCACATAAGACTTTTTTGATTTGATCCAGGTGTACTTCCTCAGGATCAACTTTTCCTGTTCTCTCTCACTCCCTATTTCTGGCCAGAGATTTTGGTTTCTCAAACTGCAATATGCGCTTTCCTTATGTTATTCCTCTGCCACGTATTACTTACCACGGCATCCACCTGAATGATTCCTGTTCATTCTTTAAAACCTAGGCGATGTAGTCTATTCCATGTGTATAACTGTCTCTCATCCATAGCTGTCCCTGCCATGCTAACAGGGCGCTTTCCCTTTTATCTATGATGAAACTTATGGCACGGCATTGTAATTATTGGCTAATATATCTGTCTCCTCATTATTTCCTGAAGTCATGGAAGAGCTATGCCTTGTCATCTTGGTAGTTATAGAGCCAACATATAGTGGTCTCTAAATAAATGGCTGGGGCATGAGATAATATAAATGAAAATGGAGTTAAAGTGCTGAATTGCCTAGGAAGGTCTTTCTCAGAGTAATCTAATGTTGCAATACCATTCTTTCTTCCCAACACTTAAGAATGTGACAGTAAGGAGGACTCGCTGGTACACAAGCTCTCCTTATGGGATGGTTGCCCATTCTATTAACATAGTTCCTCCTCCTGATGTTCTGATACTGAGCTTTCCCTGAGGGTCTGCCCTAGAAGGTTAGAAAACCTTTTCTGCAAAGTACCAATTAGTAAATATTTTAGGCTTTGCTGGCTATCCTGACTACTCAGCTCTGCTGGGGTAGCTAGGACGTAGCCATAGCTAACATGAAAATGCATGTGTGATCCTTTCACAAGAACACTTTATTTACAAAACAGGCAGTAGACCAGATGTGGATTCTCGATTGTCGTTTACCGATCCCTGGTCTGGATTGAGGGTCTAGGTTAAGACATCTAAACATTTGGCCAGATTATGATGGGTTTAGATTTAATACATCTGGCAAGGAGTGTTGAGTTGTGATATTCCAGGCTTTTTGTGATAAGTGGGACATACATACAGTCAGATCCAAGATCCTTGTTACCACCTATTCACTGATAGAACTCCTTAGGAGGATTTACAGTGGTCAGTCTCATCAGGTTTCTGGTGCTAAATCTTCCAAATAAAGTTCCTGATGGTCACGCATCAGAGATGATGCTCTGAAATATTCTGTATCATTGTCACTTCTGGAGCAAATCCTGAACTACCCCATGCCTCTAGCAAGAAATACCCTGCTTCTTGGATGCAACGCTTGCAAAAGCTCCTCCCAACAGTCATGGGACTCAGTATAGACTAGATTGCTCAAACAGTGCTTTTGACCCCTTGCTTGGAGAAGTACATCGTGTACATTGTCCATAGGCATCTTTGCAGCCAGGACTGTACAAGCTGGCAACGGTAGCAGTTTTGCTCATTCATTCCAAGCTATGGTGACCACTCTTCTTCTTCCAGCCCCAGTCATCCCACAGTTTAAGCACCAGTTTGCAGAAAGTTTGCAGGATTTCTGGAAGAATATGTAGGGAGGATTTCCTTAAAAAAAAAAAAAAAAGCAAAAAGAAAAATTAGGATGTATGTAAAGTACTTCAGATACATGAAATGTTTCAAGTTACATTTTTAAAAATGTGTTTTGTTTAATGACATGCAGACCCTACCTTTTGTGATACCTTGCTTGTTGTATGTTCTCCACATTTGAGTGAGTGACCCAAACAACTGCTTCTTTTGAGAACAGTATTGACCACACGGAGAACTGATGTGTTGTTGAACAGGAGTATTAAGTATTAAGTTTGAGATGCAGAAGAAACAACATTTGTTTATGCTTCTCATCATCAAATCCAATCTCCGTGTATCATGGATGATCTTAGCGGCCTTTGGCTTAATGCATTTGGGTGGAGACAAATCAGCAGTTGCAAAACCCAACAGAGAATTGTTCAAATTTGTATTGCTGTGCTCCACCTGATTATTGGTGTCTGGTTTTCATCGCCCTCTCTTACCTCTGAGGATGAAGTAATTTAAAAAGCCCTCTCCTTGTGCATCACATTTGCTGTCATCTTGCTTCATGATTCTGCACCTGCCATGGTGAGTGAGCACCTTCTGAAGCAGCACCTGCCAGGAAACAACTGGTTTTGGAGATCTCAGTGTGACATCCTATGAAACAGATGAGCTGAGGAAAGATTGTCATTTTATCTTGTAGGACAAATTCAAGGTAGGCAATAAAATTTCGTAAGAAGTGTAAGCAAAGGTATTAGCATTAGGAACTCTTCTATTTTTTTAAACTGTAATTCTTTTATTATACTGTCATACTTTGGGGTCTTTTCTATATGCATGTGTTAAATTAAATCCCAACATCTACAATACTCCCAAGATATCCTCAATATTGTGAATAATTTATAAAAAACTGTGCTGGAGTTATCTTAAAAAATGTCAGTTATTTTAGGGTAAATGTTCATCTCCTTAAAGAAATAAAAGAAATTTGAGGAGGACAGAATCTCAATAATTCAGTCAGGTTACTTGCTGTGGGAAAACTTCCCTAGTAAGCAAGATCAACCCTGACTGTTATTTTCTCTAAGAAAATATAATGATTATATTTCGGAAATTTATTATACTTGTGGTCCAATTCCAATGCTATAATTAGAGCATGTGATTTTTCTTTAATTAGAGATAGTGCCCTTAAATAGCCAAAATGAATATTCTTAAATTTTCACAAGAATTTTCACAATTTTTAAAAATTTAAGAACAGGAACCCAGTTTTATTCAATGCTTTTATGTGCTTGCCAACATATAACCAAAGAATATCTGGCCTAAATTAACACCTGACTAACCTTGACATGAAGAACGTCAATAGGTATGTTTAAATGTTGATTCTTCACTCTGTAAAAGGATTTTTTTAGTTTTCTGCAACGTATGTGTTCACTTGCATAAGTATGTAATAAAAGTTTATACATATCTGTATTTTTAATAGTTGAAAAATATCTTTTCCTAAAAAGCTTTGAGAGTAGAGTGGATTAAAGGATTACGTCAAGTTCACAAATGAGGAAAGCGAAGAAAGCAAAATTCACGTAACTTATGTTAAGTCCACACATGTAATTTGGGTCTGTCTGTGGGGCCATAAACCAATGCTACTGACTTCTGATCCAGTGGTCAATAATCTACTTTCTTTCAGTTAGGAATAGGAGGTTGAACTGCTGAAACAATTTGTCAGTCATGGAGATAAGCCTTGTAATACTGTTTCATTTCCATCAACAGAAAAAGAGAATAGGAAAAAAAAATTTTCTTTCATAGAAATTGGCAAGTATCTCTTGTTGCTGGTCTGTCATCTTCCTTGGCAGATGTATGTTTACTGTGGTAGGTTTGGTCTTGAGTGTCTGAGTCTCTGGAGGGATTGGCTAAGTCCTGTCTTTGATTTGAATCATTTCAAGAAGAGTAGGGAGGTCAATTCAATGCTCTGAAATCAAAGCCATCTAGATAAGCAATTAAGCAAATTTCTCCTGGGAATCATTGTACATGATTGACTTTATGAAAATGAATTAAGGAAACCTCATTCAAAACGGAGTTGGGCAGCCATGAAGGGGGAACGCTCATACATTACCACCTGCGGCAGCTTCCATAGGTCAGCAGGAATAAGAAAGATCTCTCAGCTGGGGCGACAGTAAGCTGCCTTCACCCGCAGCCAATGAGAAGCTACCACTACTTCAACTGCTCCCGGCCTATGAGAAGCTGCCACCGCTTTGAACTCCATTTTTCTCCAAAGAAGTTTTGTTCTAAACAACCGCTCCCAGCTTCCTTCTTTTCTCTATAAAAGGTTGCTCTTGAGGTGCCTGGCTGGCTCAGTTGAAAGAACACGGGACTCTTGAGTTCGAGCCCAACCTTAGGTATAGAGATTATTTAAATAAATAAAACTTAAAAAAAAAAAAAAGGACACTCTCCTTTGTTTCTGATTTGCCTTTGGTTTCCCATCGTTTGCATGTCCCAAGTTGCAATTCCTCTGCTATTTCTTTTTTTTTTTTTTTAAAGATTTTATTTATTTGACAAAGAGAGACACAGCGAGAGAGGGAACACAAGCAGGGGGAGTGGGAAAGGGAGAGGCAGCCTTCCCGCTGAGCAGGGAGCCGGATGCGGGGCTCGATCCCAAGACCCTGAGATCATGACCTGGGATGAAGGCAGAGGCTTAACGACTGAGCCACCCAGGTGCCCCCCTCTGCTATTTCTGAATAAAATCATTTACTGCTCAATAACCTTTGTTGTTTAATTTTTAAGGCTGACAATTTTCCAATGTTTCTATTCAAATTATAAACTTGTTTTGTTATTATTTTACCCATACAATTGTCGAAAGACAGTGAGAGAAAAGTAGATATTATATGTGCATATAAATTAAAGGATATGAGGAAAGAAAAATGGATAAGTTTATAAGGTTTGTTATCCCTTGTTCTGAAAAAAAAAATGATGTGGTATTTCCTTCCTATGTTTTTCTAACTGAACAATAAATCTCATTGTCAAAATGACATTAGTAGAAATTTTTTAAAAAACAGTAATAATTTTGATCTGATCATAAATGAAACCTGAAACATAGAGAATTCCAGGAAATTTTAATTTCACCAAAGCAGTCAGTCATGAATCTGGAAAAAAAAAGCACACAACAACAACAACAACCCCCCCCCCCCACCACACACACACACCAAACAAAGAAACAAACAACCTCAGGATTTCTGACCTCTAACACACTCTCACCCCCAAGGCAAAATTAGTTTCCTGGAAGTTAACAAGAATGTTTACAGCATCCTAAATCTCAAACTTAGCAAAGCAAATAAAATTCGGCAATTTGCAGGCAGCTATAGAAAATCAGTTTTGCCTAGGAAAGTTCTCCTAAACCAATCAGAAGGAGAAATGGTATTGCATTACCTGGAGCACTAGGGAAGTCTCTCTGAGTAAAGGGAAATGATGACCATTTCGGTTTGATTTTAAGAGTGTTGCCTGATGAGGACATTGGATTCTATGATTGATTCCCCTGAAAAAAAAGCCTTGGTTCCGACAGCCTGGAGCCGCCGGTTTTTTAACATTTCTTCTCAGGACTGTTCAGTGAAGGGGTCAGTGTCAGTCAGGTTGCCTTGTATTTCTCTTTGCAACCAAGTTCAGGGTCATTAACAAATATAAGAGAATTAAGGGCATTGCATTTAGACTGCAAAGCCGGTTTCCAATCTACTTTTAACACTTTCAATTACTGAGAACATTCTTTACTTCTTCTAAATAGCATTTGCTACTTCTAAGTAGCAAGTGAAAACGCCACTGGAAAAACAGGAGATGCTAAGAGCCCCACTCAGGCACCTCTTTCAGTGTGGCCAGAAATCCCTGAATGACCCATGAAAAGAACTGGTTTTGCTTGAGAGAGACTTCATCATTTTTTAGCTGCTTCTGCTCTTCCTTGGAGTGTGTGAGGTACCATCTTCTTTCTATTCGTGTGCTGGGCAGAGTTCAGGTGAGTCTGTTCTAGCTCGTTCTCTGCCAAGGATGCATTTGGAAAAGTCCTGAGGTTTCCAGCCCTTTGGGCCTATTATTGAAGGAAAAGATACTGCTTTTTTTTTTTCTTTTGGTTCAAAGTCTTATGGATGCCCTTGGATATACTTCAGATAAGCGCGAGTCAAATCTGAGGAACTTTTGAAGTTTGCTCGTTAGTCCACTCAAAGAAAAAAGAAAAAAAGCAATTTCCATATGAAATTGGGTATCACTTTGCAACCGTGTTATGCTGAAAATCTTGTGTCTAGTGAATTTCAAGCTGTCAATCTTTGGGAGTAACTCCCTGAGAAGAGCTTAGTAGTTGTGCCCCAGAAATGGGCAGGGCACACAGACTTTACCCTGGGTAATGAAAGCCCATTGTAGGAGGACTTTCATAACATAATTTAAAAGGCTTTTAAAGCTCAGCACCTCCACCGCTAATTGCTAGGCAAGGCATTACCATCAGAGGCTCAGACTGCTCTTTTTAAAAGGTTTTTAAATGATGTGTGAGGAAATAAAGCCCTGTCATCTGAAAGCTTTTTCAAATGTGCTCTTCTTCCTTATGGTAGAAGCAGCAGTCTGGACTTTGCACATAATGAAACTGTGAATGGCGGCTGAGTGTCCGATGCTAGGGGAAGGAACAATGAATAAGGGCTAAAGTGAATGGGGGCTTTCTTTGCATTGTGTGGAGCTTGCATTACGGTGAAAGAGAGGACTTCTGGATATAGCACTAAGAGCAGAAACCAGAGGTCAGCTTTTTCCTCACTTCCCATTTTCCAAGCAATTGGGGGGACTGAAGAGAAGGAAGATGATGCCATGATCTCCAGAGGAAAATACAATATACTATAACTCTATAGTTAAGAAAAAAGAACTCTCAATAATAAGGAAAAATTTATTTGTGTATCTATTCTAGTCATTGGAATGATATATTGCACATTTTTATAATTTTTTTGCTATAGTTATTTTTTGCTTATTTTAGTTTAGTTTTTAAATTCAGTATTCAAATAACAGCTAAAGGATGGGTACTGGATTAGTTACCCTCCTAAATTATCCATTCAAAGATTTAAATAGATCTAAATATCTTTATTGCTATCATTTCCTTGTAATAACTGGTCATCCATGAAGACAAACTCCTCCCTTTAAGAAACATCATTTCCCAGTATACCCCCAATTTTTTTTTTAAGATTTTATTTATTCATTTGACACAGAGAGAGAGAGAGAGCACAAGTAGGCAGAGCACGGGGAGGTGGAGGGGAGAAGCAGGCTCCTGGCTGAGCAGGGAGCCCGACGCAGGACTCGATCCCAGGACCCTGGGATCATGACCTGAGCTGAAGGCAGACGCTTAATGACTGAGCCATCCAGGCGCCCCCCCCCCCCAGTATACCCAAAGTTTTGTTCTTGGGTCTGGCACCACCTATTATCCTGTGTTTTGGTTTGAATCACCCAATGTCGAGAATTGAAGGGTGGTCCATGACAGGGTAGAAAGGGATAATGTTTTGAAATATGTCTTATTCTAAGGCAGATGCAGACACTCATGAATATGCTATTCAAAAAGGCATTAATTATTTAATCTCCTCAATGATATGATCTACTATTTCTTGAAAAGTTTCTGTTTTATGCAGATTATTAAATATTACCAAGGATTTTTCCCTTTGGGGAACTATAACATATTAGGCCATTTACTGTCTTTTTTACTTATAATCTGTCTTAAAAATATTTCTTGAAGTGACATAAAATACAAATACAAAAATAACGTTTGAATGACAATAAGAAAATGAGTGTTATATAAAGTAGAGAGGGTAAAGGTAATGATGTAGGCGAATATAGTCTTTGCAGTTAAGTATTAAATTTAGCTATGTGATTCCTGGCTACCAGAGGCAAAGGGGGGAAGTTAATATTCTCTTCCATTATATGATAAAGAAAAACATAAGATTTTTCCCCCAAAGAGATGTCTCTGTAACTTAATAATAATAATTAAGTGATTGATGGGTACGTCCTATGTCTTCCAATTCTATCAGCATTCCAGGCTAGGATCAGGTATGCAGAGGAAATGGATGATTTCTTCTGAACAAAGACATTTTTGAAAGACAAGTCTGATTCCTTCTTAGTCGCATCTGCCATCTCACGGGCTTGGAGGCTAGTTGAGCTAGAAATTCTCTATTCAGAGAATATTGAGTTTGGGGGAGATACTGTTTTTAAGCTATTGAAAATGATGACAAGCCTCAAAAAAATAAAGCACAAGGAAATGCCTAAAGTTCTAGTGAATTCTGTAGATTGGATTTTCATTTTCTTCTTAGTAAATTGTACCCTTTTATTTAAAAAAAATTAATTGAGCACTCTAAATACAAAGGAACTCTGACCTTGCTAACCTCCAGGGCAAGGTCAAATCTGAAATTCAAATAAATTCACTCTGGTAAATAGATTAACTGAATCTTGCTAGTGTGGTCTTTCCGGAAGTGCATGGTGCCCTCCAAGCATTTGTCGCTATGCAAGATACTGAAGGGCAGCAGAAGATGCCACCCCAAAATATGAAACCTTGCAATACTGATTATTTTGAATTAGAATTACCTAAGAAGCAGCCTGTGCAAGGATACTCTGACCTCCTTTGACTCCTTGAAAGCAGGAAATAAATCTTCCACGTGAAAGGCACAGAAGGTACCTGTAACAGAAGGTAACAGAAGGTAGAAGGCATCCTTATCTCCCAAGATAAAGAATTTCAGGCGGAGAAGACCGTATAAACAAATCTTGTTGCTTCTTTACTAATCTGCTACCCTGAACCCATCCCCTTTGTCTTGTCAATTCTTCACAAATGTATTGCTTCCTTGTTTACAAGGTATAAAAGTTGCCTCTTTGGGGTACTTTGAGTCTCAAGTGTTTATGGGCTCCCACATGTATGAAATTAAACTAGTTGTTTTCCCGTTAATCTGGTTTATGAGAAATTAATTACTAGAGCAGCCAAAGAATGGAGAAGGAAGGAGGGAACAGTTTTCCTTTGCTACAGTCCCAGACAGTCTAATACCATCGACTAACCATCAGAGTATCTTGTTCCCAGAGAAAAGGGCACACACTACTCTACAGTGAAGCACAGAGGTGCCAAGTGGAGACCAGCGGGAAACGGTACCCATTTTGGGGCACTGTTTGAATAGAGTGAACACTGTTGTTTCAAGTCTTAGTCAAATAATTTCTCTAATCAGGGGATTGAAGATTACCCTGCTGTAGATGAATCAGATTTTTGAAGACTAAAACATCCTGCTGTGCTAGTCCAGGTGGTGACCTCATTTTAAAAATCAAAGGTGGATCTGCTTCCATTTCATGCTAAAGTCTGGCTCTTCTGACTATCCTAGATCGCCATTTCCAGCGTTCAAAGCGAAGGTCAGAAGCTTCGGTCATGCAGGAAGGAATGGTGTAGATCTGGGGAATCACGGTGTAATCAATTTGGCTCAAGCCTTTTGTATTTTCTCATTGACTAGCTAAGATAACATCTTCTCAGTTAAATGAGCATGATTAAATTCTTTAGCCACCTCTGGTCAAGTGGAAAGTCCCTCTATATTTTCTTTTGTCTATTGCAAATTATAAAATAGTTGGAACAGATTTCCCCTATCCATATATATCCTCTCTATCTTATTTCATTTTATCACAGTAGATTGATGAAGAAGTGAGATTTATAGACAATGTCTACTATATAGTCACCACTGTTAATGTTGCAGAAAAATATGCCCAACAAAAATTGGTCAAAAAAAAAAAAAAAAAAAGCAAATGCCTTAAAAGGCATTTCTAGATTTGAAACTACTGTGTGAGTGGAATAAAACATTCTTTGTCCTATCCACCTTTCATTTTCAGTTTTGTTCTTAATATAGCAGAATAGGCTCTTAGCAATGAACTGCTTGGGTCCGTCAGATTATCATGGGGCAATTCAACAAGGATTGGGTTTAGAATCAGAAAGATTGGCTTCTGTTACTATCTGTGTGGCCATAGAAAATATACTTGATCTCCCTCTCAGTCTTTACATATTTAAAATGGGAATAACAATCTACACCTTGAAGTTTTGCTGTATTAACTAAGATATTGTATATAAAATGTTGAATATCTGTAACAGGCCTTCAAAATATAATAGGTTCTTCTGTTTTTGTTTTCATAGCTTTCCTTGGAATTACTCAAATAAACATAATATAAGAATAAAACCCCAAGTATAGAAGAGTAAACAACAAACTGATAATAGTGATTTCCTTTGAGAAATGGCTTTGCAGAGTGTGGTTGGAGGGGTGAGGGTATTTGCTTTGTCTAATGTTCCAGTTTTCTACAATGCAAATGCAGGTAGGTATCACTCATGTATAAAAGTGTACAATAAAATAAACGTAATCATAGAAATATACATATAATTTTAACTCCAAAGTAATAGATGCACCAGAGAGGCCTTTCTCTGATCTGTATTTCCATTTGCTAAAATGTGGGAATGCACTGGCCAAATATACAAGTGTTTCTTGGACTACTGATTTTTCTTATATTGCATTGCAAAATTTCATTACTTCATAAGTTGTGGTGGGTGTCATAATGCACATATAAAAATGACTTTTCATCTGCCATAGAAAAGAAATAGAAAATAAATACTTTTGGAGCTATGGAATATTACATTTCATTGACATTACTCGTTAAAATATAGTTTCTTTTTTTTTAAAGATTGTATTTATTTATTTGAGAGAGAGAGAGAGCACAAGCAGGGGGAAGGGTAGAGAGAGAGGGAGAAACAGACTTCCCGCTGAGCAGGGAGCCCAATGTGGGGCCATGGGGCAGATCTCAGGACCCCGGGATCATGACCTGAGCCCAAGGCAGATGCTTAACCAACTGAGCCACCCAGGCGCCCCTAAAATAGTTTCTAATGATGAGCTTATTGTAAGAATGTTTTGAGGAAAAAAGCAGGTGAAAAGATGAAACATTGAGCATTTTTACGTTGGTTTTTATTTATTTTTAAATTGTGGTAAAATACATATGTAACAAAATTTACTGTAGAAATCATTCTTAAGTGTAGAACTGAGTGGCATTAATTACAATCATAATGCCATGTGACCATCCCCAGTATATTTAAAGCCTCTTCATCAGCCCACACAGAAACCCTGGGACCTTTAAGTTCTTACCCCCTAGCTGCCGCCCCCTCAGCCCCTGATAATCTCAAATCTTTATCTCAATGAATTTGACCATTTTAGATATTTCATGTAAGAGCTAGCATACAATATGTGTCCTGTTGTATATGCCATAGACCATGCACCGTACACAATCGAAATGTATTTTACCACAGCTCTGGAAGCTGTAAGTCTCAGATCAGGGCACCCATAGGGTTGACTTCTGGTGAGGTCTCTCCTCAGCTTGCAGAGGACAACTTTCTGTTGTATCCTCATGTGGCCTTTTTCCTGTGCATACTTGTGGTAGGAGAGAGAGAGTGCTTTGATATCTCTTTTTCTTATAAGGGCATGACTCTTATCAGATTAGGACCTGCCTTTATGATTTCATTTAACCTAATGGCCTCCTTAAAGGCTCTATTTCCAAATACAGTCATGTTGCAGGTTAGGACTGCAATACCTGAATTTTGGAGGGAACATAATTTAGTCTATGACAGCAAATAATAGGGAAATGTGAAAAAATAATATTTGAGCAGACTGATTTTTCTTAGCTATTTTGTTAGAAATTCATCAACATGAATATCAAAATTAAAGGCACTGTTATTAACAGTAATATGCAAAACAGACACTCATAATGATTACTCTATTTCGGACTTTAGTTCTTTTATCCAATTCTTATCTCTCACATCTCCCTTCTGGGGCTAATCCTTGTCCAGGTTCTCTGGGTTGTACACTAGTAATTTTGGACAACATCATTTATGCTTATGTTTTCTTTCTTTTTTCTAAATGTAAAAGAAGACTGACAAATTTATGTCAATTTTTTCATCTTTTTACTTATTTCTCAAAAGCCCTTTCCTTTAAACCATCAATAAAACAAAAAGACAACCTACTGAATGAGGGAAGATATTTGCAAAGATATATCTGATAAGGGGTTAATATTCAAAATATATAAAGAACTTATACAGCTCAACATCAAAAAACAAACAATTCAATTAAAAAATGGGCAGAGGACCGGAGTAGACATTTTTCCAAAGAAGACATACAGATGGCCAACAGACACATGAAAAAAATGCTTAATAGCACTAATCATCAGGGAAATGCAAATCAAAACCACAGTATCACCTCACACCTGTCAGAATGGCTGAAATCAAAAAGATAAGAAACAACGAGTGTTGGTGAGAATGTGGAGAAAAAGGAACACTTGTGCACTGCTGGTGGGAATGTAAATTGGTACAGCCACTGTGGAAAAACAGTATGGAGGTTCCTAAAAAAATTAAAAATAGAATTACCATATGATCCAATAATTCCACTATTGGGTATTTACTCAAAGAACACAAAAACACTAACTTGAAAAGATATATGCACCCCTGTGTTTATTGCAGCATTGTCTACAATAGCCAAATTATGGAAGCAACCTAAGTGCCCATCAATAGATGAATGGATAAGGAGAATATGGTACACACACACACACACACACACACACACAGGAAAATTATGCAGTTATAAAAAGGGATGAGTTTGTGCTATTTGAATTGACATGACTGGACCTAGAGGATATTATGCTAAGTGAAATAAATCAGACTGAGAAAGGCAAATGGCTTATGATTCCACTCATAAATGGAATCTTAAAAAAAAATGAATAAACAAAAAGCAGAATCGGACCTATAAATCCAGAGAACAAAGTGATGGTTGTCAGAAGGAAGGGGGGTTGGGAAAAATGGGCGGAGGGTAGGGGGAGATACAGTCCTCTAGTTAAGGAATAAGTAAGTCATGGTAATAAAAGGCACAACATAAAGAATGTAAACTCTTAACAAAAAAGATAGAGATAATATTTTTTAACTTTTTCAATTTATAAGAAAAAATTTGAGCCCATAAAGGATAAAATCAAACTGATTGTAAACTTCAAAATTTCCTGTCCAAAATGGCATTAATCTGTATGAGGATTTTACTAATTTACTAATGATTATTTTTACGTTTCTAATTGTTTATTTGGATGTGTTCCTTGAGATAAGTGGTTACTCTACCCACATTTTTACAAGAAACTTTCTCCCTTCTGTGTCATGTCTGTTGACCTGACCGCTTAATACATGGCCAGAGTACACGCAGGATCGGAATTTGGACTCCATCGTTTTGGCACTTAAAGTCCCAGGAGTCCATCTTAAGACCAGAAGGCAAGTTGGACAAGAGCTGGGTAGGGTGTCAGTAGGATGAAAGCTGAAGCACCATCCAGGGGTAGGGCACAGTCTCTCTCCTTTCATTATGACGTATTGGTCCTTATGATATGGGGGATGTTATTTCCATCCAGAAGGTTTTGAATTATGTTAATATTTTTGAAACAGCTACTCATTTCATATTTTCTTTTGTTGTTTCACTTGGCAAACATGATGTTCTTTCTTTTTTTTTAAGATTTTATTCATTTATTTGAGAGAGAGAGAGCACAAGCAGGGGGAGCAACAGGAAGAGGGAGAAGCAGACTCCCCGCTGAGCAGGGAGCCCGACGCGGGGCTCGGTCGCAGGACCCTGGGATCATGACCTGAGCCCAAGGCAGACGCTTAACCGACTGAGCCACCCAGGCGCCCCCATGATGTTCTTTCTGCCAGTGCGAAGCTTCATTGTCGCCTAAAGAAAATGCTTCTTTTGGATAATCTCCATGAATTCCAAAATCATGTTGGGTAAATTCCTAAAATAAACATCTCTTCAGAGGTGCTATACAGGGTCTTAAATGAAAACTATGTGTTTGATTTGCCATTTCTAACGAAATGGGATACTTCCACGTTGCACATAATTAAAGGAGTAAATACACATTGTGCTGCCTTCCAAACGACCTTTCACTAATATAGTCGGAGTGGTCCCTGTGAAGAGGTGATCCTTTCCAGCAATTTCATCATAAAAAAGAAAAGGATATGTACATTAACTCATTACATACAATCTATTAAATTCAGACAAATGAATTTCCTCCGATTCATTTCAGAGCTGATTCATTTTATCTGCACGGCTTTAGTGCCGTATGTGAACATTAGGCCTCTTTAAAAAATGATGGGGCATAATAAATGCTTTAGGAATTTGTTTTGCTGAAGTGAACTAACGGCAGAGGAACATATGGTGAAATATATTTTTAATTACTTTTCAACAATGTTAAATGTTTTCTTCCCTTATTTTCATATTTAATGTTCTTGATCAAACTTACTGAAAAGTCTTCTTGGAGAGAACACAGCATTTTGTATAATAACACATGACTAATTTTATGGGCAATATATACCAGTATATGTAAGCAATATTTTTGCTCTAAGAGTCTTAGAACTTTATGATTCTTCATGCCTTCAAGTCTTTCAAGACATTCTTCCTGTCTTTTCTTTCCTCCTCTCTGAAACTGAGAGATTGACACCATTAACATTTCCAATTCTATTGCAATTTTTTTTAAAAAAAGGTGTACTATTTATTTTTGATTGAGAGAGAGAGAGAGAAAGAGAGAGAGAGCACGTGAGCGGGGGCGGGGGGAAGAGCAGAGGGAGACAGAAAATCTCAAGCAGAATCCCTGTTGAGTGCAGAGCCTGAAGTGGGGCTGGATCCCAGGACCCTGAGATCCTGACCTGAGCCCAAATCAAGAGTCAGATGCTTAACTGACTGAGCCACCCAGGCACCCCAGGAATTTTTTTTTTTTTAATCAGCAAGAATTTGGAGATAATTTGGCTATTTCAGGTGAAGGCTAACTTTAAACACAAAGAGGGTTTTGCATGCCCAAACTTAAACTGCAGGCGGCTCAGTTTCACTCTGAGGAGGTATGGCATGTAACACCTGTGTCGATGGGCTGGCACCCTTGGAACTTTCAACTGTAGTGAGTTGAGGGGGGTGATATCTCTGCTTAGATTCACGTCACAAAATGTCCCGGAGTTCTGATCCTTCCTCCCATGAGTAGGTAGGATACTGCAACACTGGAGGCAAGCTGTATTTAACGAGTCCTCTACACACTGGAGAGTAAGGTGCAACTAGATTTTCCATTCCCATAAATCACTCTTTCTCCTGGAGACGAGCTAGATTATGCCCTGCACATCTACCTGTGCTGCCTCCACTATTAGAGGAAAAGGAACATAATAAAGGAAAAGACACATATTGCCTGATGCCTCTCTATGTGTCCTTCTGTTTATTGCTACTTTGTAGTGTTCCTTAGTTTCCAGGAATTGAAAATTGCTTGTTATCAACAGTGATGAAAAAAGTTGTCCCTGTAATTGTTAGCTCAGCGTACTTGCTGTCCTTTTTTTTTTTTTTCTTGTTGTCCTTTTTGATGAAAAATGGGTACGCACAAAAAAAATGAAGCAGCACTTTTCTAGAATTCAGACTCTATAGTAGGTGATATTTTTTTCTTTTTCTTTAAGATTTTATTTATTTATGAGAGAGAGCGTGTGAGAGAGCGCGAGCACATGAGCAGAGAGAAGGGCAGAGGGAGAGGGAGAGGGAGAAGCATACTCCCTGCTGAGCAGGGAGCCTGATGCGGGGCTCGATCCCAGGACGCAGAGATGTGACCTGAGCTGAAGACAGATGCCCAACGGACTGAGCCACCCAGGTGCCCCAAATAGGTGATATTTCTATATCTGAAAGTCCCAAATGTTGTGTTTATGAACAAAATTTACCAAAGAGGACTTCTGAAATGTGACTAAAAGACACTCTCAGCACGTGAATCGACCATACCCTGGCTTATTATAAAACAAACAAACAAATAAAACAAACAAACAAACAAACAAAAAGACAAAGCTACCTCCAGCTTTTGTACTCTGAGCATGGTGCCGTGTCTTCTGAGGATGTCACCTGAATCTCAGATCCCATCCTTAGTTTCCCTTCCCTTGACTAGTCACACGAAGGTAATCTTTTCTGGTTGAGAAGATTTCTGTTCCTTCTCTTCTGCCTGGCTCAGGCAGCTCTGCAAACTGCTGCCAAGCAGGGTCAGTCACTTGATCTAGAAATCAAAACTGTAGAGGCCTTAGTCATACCTCAGCTACCAAGTACTGTGGGCTCCAAATTGACTGTCAGCCAATGAGGTCTGATAAGTTGGATAAGGTTTCACATAACACTTTCTACTGAAGAAGTATTAGATTTGTGAGGGAGAGTGCAGAGCAGGGAGAAGCTTCCAGACATAGAAACGGCACTTAAGATTCCTGTGACAGGATGTTAAACCACTCAACTAGAAGATTTTCCTTACAGACTTCAAACGTTTGCACCTCACGGGTTGGAAAACCAGATTACATCCAACCCCACTGTGAACATCAGGTGTCCTGAGGTGTTTACCTTTGGCTACCGTTGGTGTTCGGAGTTGACAATCAGTCTGGTCCGCCAGCCCATTAAAGTGAGACTGAAGGCACAGTCAGGTGGCAACAAAAAGCTGAAAAAGCATCTCATCCTTGCAAAGTGTTGAGAACATTTTTTTTTAGCAAAAAGTAAAATTAAATGAATAAATAATTAATTTAAAAGTGAGCCAAAGCTCTGTTAAAGTGTTTTAAGATACTTCTTTTTCCCCTCCCTCTTGTTCCTGCGGGGATCCCATTCACAAGCTGAGAGACAGAGATGCATTCGTATTCTGACTTCGCTGTCAGCTCGTGCCCTCTCTGGCTGAGGCCCCGGTGCAGTCCTCATTCCATTGTGTGTGCATGTGTGCCCCGTGACCCTTCATCGGCTTCCTCGTCTGGGGTTCTGCAATATCTGCTGCTTCTGCAGTAAATGCAAGCGCCTTCCCTTGGCTGATGTGAGACAGTTCGGTTCTTCAAAACAACGTGAGAACATTAAGTTTAAAGCTGCAAGAGGACTTGAAACAGGAAAAACAAACAAACCAACAAAACCAAAAAACCAAAAAACCTTTCTCTTCAAATATCTTCTACTTCTTCATGGGCTTCTCTGACATAATTCTTGAAAGGGAAGTTGGTTGCACAGTTCCCCTGGTCTTTTATTCCTCCATTCCTTTTAGGGTTCCAAGCTTGGCCATGAGCTTTTATTAAAGCACTTATCAAAACACTTGCGTACCAGGTCTAAAGGCCTTTAGCACGTTTTCCAGCTGTTGTGTGTGGCTTCACTTGGCACTTCCTTTCTTTAATCATCTCTGGCACTGCCTGCCCCCTGTTCCGGGCTGCTACCAGAAATAGCCCACTCAACAGCTGGTCTCTAAGGAACAAGACAGCTGATGACCTTGCCATGTGACATCTACCCCGCAGGTTGGAGACATCGCTTGGGCGGTTTCTAGTCGTGTGGGAGCAGGTTAGGTTCCCCTGCAAATCTGTACTTGGTCCAGAGCCCAAATGACTGAAACTGGCCCTCAGCACACTTTAAAGAGCAATTTCTGAGCTCTTCTTGGCCCCAGGAGTGGTGGTGAACACCACCATTCTTCTATAACAATTGCAATGGACTCCAGTGAAGATAAAATCAGGCTGAGAAATGAATTTTTGCTGATGTCCGGGCAAGCAACAGGTACTCTTCAAAATGAAGGTTTGCATTTTGGGGAGTGGAGGTGAGATTTTTTTTTTTTTTTAATCTTTGGACTCTTCACTATGCTGCAGTGTAACTATGGATCTGTCAAATTGAACTGCATTTCAAAGGGAATTTAGGCAACTGGATTTTCCCACAAGGATATCAGAAGACTTTTGGCTTATCATCTTTAAAACACACCAGCCACTTTTCATGCGCATCTGGCTCAGCCTGAGCTTTCTGTAGGGTATGAAGTCTACAAGTTATGTTGTAAGATGCTGCACCACTACCATGGAAAGTGACTAATGAAACCTTTCTCGTTGAGGTAGACTGTCTCACAGAGAGAAAGCAATAGAAGGAGTCCTTTCCTTCTGGCAGGCCTCGATGGGGGAAACTTGACCATATGTTAAACAGAGCTGCTCTCTTTACCTAACCACTGTCTCCAGAAAACAAGATCAAGACGCACTTCAGTTCCCACCACCACTCTGAGCACTGTCCCCATCATCATTTCAGAGATTACACACGCCGATGCGCTGGAAGGCTCTGCGACCCCATTTCTGGGTAGCACCTGCTGGAAGTTTGACTCTGTTGTTGGGGTTTTGCCTCTGATTAAATGAATTACTAAGGAGTCTTAGAAATGGCCTGCTTTAAAAATCTCACTGGAAAATGAGAAAAATGTGCCTTTCAGATTTCATTTCCAGTTCAGAAGTAGGAGAAAATGTCTCATTATTCTAGTGTACTGCCTTGTCTGGTTTGAAAACAGAGTTTCCAGTAATGGCCAATGCTGAGTAGGACAGAGTGTAAATTTTGAATGTCACTGCTCATACGGATGCCCAGAGGACCCAGGCAAGGCCCCGCAGGCGTCTGCTTGGCAATGGATGTTGGACAATAAAATTGTACACAGTGGCAACTGAACCCGGGGCAGTTTTGAGGCCACTGGGATGTGTCCTGGTTGTTTTTAAAGTTTATAATTTGCAGTAAGAGGAGTTCCAGTGTTTTCTGGCTCAGTTTAATGACCAAATTGATGTGGGAAATACAAATGAGGATACCAGTATTAGAAGGGAAAGGTCTTTCAGAATAACAACTGGCATCGAATTGAAGTCTGCAGCTTTTGATTTTAACAAGAGATGTTTGTTAGCTTGGATATAGGAGTATTGCCAGAGGGAGAAAATACATGAAACTCCCATGATGGGAACCCCCTCTCCCCCTGCCCCCCACAACATAACAAGTACAAAATAAAGAGCTGCCGACCCCTACTGGCAAAGGCAACCACACAGGAACTCTCTAGTAGGCATGGGATGTCGGGGTGGACTGGAAGAGTTCCATCAGGTAGTGCAGGAAGCTATTTGTTTCTTCAGTTATTTATGACTTCTTCTTAGTATGTTCTCTGTGTGGCTTAGCCATAAAAAAGAAACTTTAGACTCAGGCACGGACAAGGTAAGACAGAAGTAAAATAGAAATCGATATTAAATGCGCGCTATATCTAGGTGACACCACAGCAAATGATCATTTCTGTGAAAATCTGTATAAAATCAGTTACATGGCATATGTAGTACAAAAGGGAAAATATTAAAAAGATGGCTATTTTAATACCATCTTGATACAGTCCTGAGGGAAATTTAACATTCTCTGAGACAGATTTCTAGTGTCCTTCATTTTGATTTTCATGAAAATTTATGTTGGTGAGAAAAATATCATTATCTGTTGTAGGAAAATGGTTGCCAGGCCTTAACTTAATGATATGGAGGGCTCTAAGAGTGGGTGAAAATGGTCAGGGAGTGGTTTTAATAAGTGTGAGTGCAGTTAAGGGAATTTTTGCAGGCTGAATAAAATTTCTGAATGCTTAATGATTTTAGAAAGCTCTTTACAAAGTTGACATAGACAGCTGCAATTATCTGTCCCTTACCACATTGGGAACTGCAAGTGAATGCACTTTCTTAATTGGGTGAACAGTTTATATTTAGTTTTTAAAAGGACTCGCTTCATTTTCCTTATTTTAATTCAAAAACTAGAGTGTTCTCTGCTATCAGTTATTGTGTGAGCTGCAAAATCAAGTAATATCTATCTCAAGGACATGTGAAGCTGTCTACTCTTGCTTCCTCCTTCTCATGCTTATCACCATCCCAAGATGTTTTATTTATTTATTTTTTATTTTTTTAAAGATTTTATTTATTTATTTGAGAGAGGGAGAATGAGAGAGAGAGAGAGAACACATGAGGGGGGGAGGGTCAGAGGGAGAAGCAGACTCCCCGCTGAGCAGGGAGCTGGATGCGGGACTCAATCCTGGGACTCCAGGATCGTGACCTGAGCTGAAGGCAGTCGCTTTAACCAACTGAGTCACCCAGGTGACCGCCAAGATGTTTTAAAAGCCACTGAGATGTAATGAAATGAATGTCTTAAATATAGAGTACAGACAGAACCCCTCCCCACACACCCAAATCCCCACATTATTTTGATCTAGAGATCTATTGTAGCAGTCAACCCTATTTTAATGTGAACAGCTATTTATACTGTCAATGGTGAATTTTTGGGTGGGGCCATGCCCGCTTAGTGTGGAAAGGGATGACAAAGGTGCCAAGAAGAGGAGTCAACTCCTAATTAGACATATTCGGAAATATATCTAGCTGTGAATAGAATCACCTTTCTCGGGAAAATATGGACCCATTAAGAACAATCTGTGTTAGAATCAAATAATAGTGTTTAAGAACAAGATTTTAGATTTCTTCAATGAAATCTGCATTGATTTCAGCTATTGAAACAACTTGATTAACCATAAAAAGAACATTTCTCCTCTCATATTATCCTTTCATATACATTTTCTCAGCAGACTAATTTCAGATCATTTTGCTGGGAACTGTGCTGTCTTGGAGAAATATTTCCTGTAAGGATTCTTGTGCAAAGCATTTTTTCTCTAAATGCCAAAGCACAGGTGGAAGAGATAGATGGTTTACATAAAATTTAAAGTCAGCCAAGAATAGGCATTTTTGGGAAAACATCTAATTTGGAAACTTATGGGTGTAAATATTAAAGTTATTCTAATAAGGGTGGGGAATAAAAAAATGGAAAAAAATAAAATGAAAATGTTACAGTAGCCTTTTCTAGTTTTCATATTGCTTTTGATCTGCAGGTAGTTTCCTAGAGGGATATTCACAATTATCATAAAATGCTCATGAGTGTACCTAACCAGCAATTAGCTGAGTCATTCTTTATTATCATTTTGGATGGCGATACACTATTTTATCTTACTATGTACTATAACTTATTTACTCAATCCCTTATTCTTGGACATAGAGTTGCTTCCTATTATTCATAATTACAAGCACTATTATGAAAAACACAGCAAAGAACACTACCCTAGAATTCATAATTTTTGAGTTCTAACTATTTTATGGGAATCTGACATGGCGCAACCCCCTTAATCTCCTTACTACTTCACTTGCCAAATAAAAACAGTGATCTTTGCCTTTACCAGGATTGTGGTGAAGATAAAATATGCAGCTATATGTGACTCTCCTTTAAATTTGTAACTTACTGAAATAAGTATATTTGTCTCTGGGACCACTCATATAAGATGAGGTTTATTGTGTGGGAATAAGATTCTGTGGGCATGAGGGGCGCCTGGGTGGCTCATTCGGTTAAGCGGCTGCCTTCGGCTCAGGTCATGATCCCAGGGTCCTGGGATCGAGCCCCGTGTCGGGCTCCCTGCTCAGTGGAGAGTCTGTTTCTCCCTCTCCCTCTGCCTGCCTCTCTGCCTACTTGTGCTCTCTCTCTCTCTGTCAAA
The DNA here is from genome assembly GCF_004348235.1 of Phoca vitulina. NCBI lineage: Eukaryota > Metazoa > Chordata > Mammalia > Carnivora > Phocidae > Phoca > Phoca vitulina. Next base: position 14,245,807 of record NW_022589727.1, on the reverse strand, counting down.
TAAATAAATAAAATCTTAAAAAAAAAAAAAGATTCTGTGGGCATGTGCTTTTAAGTTTTAATGAATTGTAGGGTTCTTTGCTCACTCAAAATGAGAATCACTCAAGAACACTAACTGACTAATGTTAGAACTCAATGGAGAATAAAACCAGATTGCTTACCTTCACTGATTGTGGTTTTTTCCTAGAGCTACCAGTAATCTGGAGGTTGAAAATTTACAAGATAATAACATCTTTTATGTACATATAATTTTCCACTTTAGAGTGTATTTTCACATACATTATGTTAATCATTTTTATGACCATGTGCAGAAAATTGTGGGTACTGTGCTAATGTCACATGAAAAGGAACTAAGGCTCAGAAAAATTCTTGTATACAAGTTTGTAAAGCTGAAGAGTGAAGCATGAGCCCAGGACTTTTCATTCCAGGCTACCACAGAGAAAAGATAGAACCCAAAGTAACATATGGTATAGTGAGTAAATCTTGAAATAGTTATGTTATTCTTTACGAGACAGAGTACATTGCTATTACAACATGCTCAATCCCCAACACAAGTAAACACCCACATACACATGTGCACATGCTCTTCTTCCTTTTTGAAATTGAGTAAAAAAGAATTTTCCATTCTTACATCATTAGAACACACACACAGAAACATACACATAAACATAAATGCTCACTATTTTTTTTTAGGAACCCATTAAATAAAAATTTTTCAATTCTTTCACCTCTTCAATCTGAGGTATAAACATGGTTATTGATGGTTTCATTTGTTTTTATTAAATTCCTAATGATGTTGAACGTGTGCTCATAGATTGTTGATGAGTTTTATATATATATATATATATTTTTTTTTTTGGTAAATCACCTCTTTATATCCTATATTAGTTATCTACTGCTGTGTAATCAATTAGTCCCAAATTTAGCATTTAAAAAACAAAGTTTTATTACCTTAGAGTTGCTATGGATTGACATTCTAGATACAGTTTATATGGGTGCTTCAGTTCAAGGGGTCTCATGAGATTGAGGTCAAGTTTTCATGAAGCATAATCTGAAGACTTAGCGAGATTTGCTCCCCAGCTCACTTGTGCGGCTGTTACTCAGCCTCAGCTCCTTCCCAGGCATGCATCCCCACAGTTGCCTCACAATGTGGTAGTTGGCTCCCTCAAGAGTGAGTGAGTTAGAAGGTGAAAATGCCCAAAGTGGAAGCCACTGTCTTTCTAATCTATCTTGGAAGCGACATCCATCACTTTTGCTATATTTTATTTATTAGGAGGGCATCATTATGCACAGTCTATACTCAAGGGGAGATGATTGCACAAAGGCATGAATAACAGAAGATGGGATCTTTGGGAGCCATCATAGAGGCTGTTCACCACGTATCCTTTGACCATTTTTCTATCTTTTTATTGGCATGGAAGAAGTACTTATGTATTAAAGTCTTTATATCTTATGACTATGAACCCTTATAAAATATGTTGCATAATTTTCTTACTTTGAAATATACCTTTTTTTAAAGATTTTATTTATTTATTTGACAAAGAAAGAGAGAGAGAGAACAAGCAGGGGGAGCGGCAGGCAGAGGGAGAGGAGAAGCTGAGCAGGGAGCCTGATGTCGGACTTGATCCCAGGACCCTGAGGTCATGACCTGAGCTGAAGGCAGATACTTAACTGACTGAGCCACCCCGCACCCTGAAATATACCTTTTTGGTACCTCCCTTCCTCCTTCCCTTTCTCCCTCCCTCACATTCCCTTCTTCCTTCCCTCCCTCTTCCCTTTCTGCCTTCCTTTTTTCTCTTCCCTCCCTTTCCTTTCCTTTTTTTTTCTTTTCCTTTCCTTTCCTTTCCCTTCCTTCCTTTCTTTTACTTGTTTTCAAGTTATTATGTGGTCAACTATTTTTACGATCCTTTGTAGACTCAAATTTTGATTCATGCATTAATCTTGTATTGTAGATTGATTTTTATATGAAAAATGAAAATAATCATGTTGAAATTGTTTCAACTAGCAAGATAACTCAATATAGACCCAGTGGTAGTTACAATAATTAAGATTTTCCACAACTATATTTGTTAAATTTATCAAAGTCATTAAATTCTGTTCCATATTTATTTTTAGTAATTGGTACAGTATGAGAATAAAGTAGGAAAGCATTTGGAAGCTTCTACCACATGAAAGGTAAAAAAAGAACAAGGTTGTATTTTCTCTGTAAAAATTAAATTGGGATCAATAGTTGGCATTAAAATGTTTCAGCTAACTCTTAAATTGGCTTTATAAACACGTAAGGAATTTAAAAATGGAATGGGCTTCCTTTTAAAGAAAGAATATTTCCTAAATACAGATGTTCAAGTAACAAAGAGAATTATCATGAAGATATAGAAACAAAATCTTGTTTGGGGCGGGAAGTTGAATGAGTTGGTTACCACAGTCTCTTATAAGCTGAAACATCAAATATTTGAAGTCTTGGCTGGTTGTAGGCAAACTTCATGAAACACAGTCATTTATGTATTTTTTTCACTTCATAGATGGAAAATAATTTTTCAGAAAGTGAGATGAATATCAGTTCAAATTCTTATTTTTCTTCGGCTGCCGAATGGAGGAAATAGCATTTACCTCAGGTGTTGTTGGCAGCTCTGAATGAATTCAAATTCTCCACATTTCTTATAAATTTCCAGGACCAGAATGAAGCTGTATGAGTTCTCCCAGGTTTCTGATAGAAGCATATGAAGTACACGCCTAGAGCAGCCAGACTCAGGCAATCAAAAGGAAACTCTAACACATGCATTTTCTCCATAGGGCACATTGTCTTGTCACTGGAGAGTACTTCAGCACTATGCTTAGGGGCCATTGTAAATAGCAAAATCACTAACAAAAAGCATAAAAATGCAAAAAACCCCACTAAATAGATAGCAGAAAGGACATTTATTTACAGTTTAAGAGCTGAAACAAGAAGGCAGAGTGTTACTTCGTTCCACCTCGGCTGAGAACATGCACATTGGGTAACTCAGGTTTTACCACTCGATATGTCCTCAAATGATCACAAATATCCTGAGATTATTGATTTGGGAGTTATGAATAAATTTTAGTAGGAAAATTTGCAAATATGGAATCCCTTAAAAGTGAAGGTAGACTATCCCTGCTAAGTGTCATATAGGAAAAGGTATATGTGAAAGAGAATTTTTTCAACATCGATGAGACAGGCTTATTTTATAAGGATGCTGGCAAATGAACCTATATAATGCAAATGGCATTTTCGTTGACAAAAGTATGACTGGAGCTCACAGAAATCTATCCCCATATTGCTCCCTGGAGCAATAATCAGTACTTACTAATGCAATGCTTACAGTGACTTTATAGAGCGTAACTACCATGAATAATGAGAGTCAAGTGCATAGTAACCAAGACAACAGCAATGGTAGTATTGGATTCTTGCTTTCTTTGTACTAAGCATAGGGATAAGCATTCCACAAATATTATTTTAAAACAGACAACAGAGAAATCCTTATTATTCATATTTTATGGAGGGTGAGATTGAGATTCAGAAAATTTAATGATCTAAAGTAAACAGAGAGCTGGGTTTTGAATGCAGGGCTCTCAGACCGAAGTCAGTGATCTTTCTGTTACTCTACACTGCCCAACTTTAATCATCAAGTTGATTAAGTATATATTATTGTCAGGCCTATTTGTAAAGTCAATGAAACTATCAGATTCTGACTGTCATAATTCCTGAGCATAAATGTAGCAATTAGGGAGGAGATTTCTCATGTGCCAACGAGTTCATGCTTCTGGCAATTGTTACGAAAAGATTAAGCCAGTACACTCCCTCTTCTTCCTCCTCTTCTTCCTTTATGCTCCTTCCCTTACACATTTGATCATTGTTTTATAAGTTATAGTGTAGCTACTCTTAGGATATATTACAGAACATTTCATTTATCTGGACATGTCATAAGATCTGATTTAGCTTCTTCTAATTTCCATAAATGATTATATTCATGAAAAATGCAATAGCATTTTAACTGTAATACTGATTTGGAACTGCATAATCATGGGAATGGAAGTTTTCAGAACTAGAGTTAGAATTGCTCTACCATTTCTAAGCCCTTTGCTATTTCTACTACTGTTATTAGCATGAAATTTAAAAGTGTGAAATTTTCAGATAAAACAAAGCACACTTTTAGCTATGTTTTTTCACCTTTTGAAAAATTGAAAGAGCACAGAAATATTATTTTAGAGAAATGTTACTGAGAGATAATGATATATATCACATTTTTTTGAAAGTAGATGACCTTTCCCTGGGTCTTATGTAGGCCGAAGGAAGGGGTAGGCAAGAGATAACTTAGGAAGGCAGCTCATGGGAATGAAGAGGAGCATGGCTCTCTCCACTTCATAGAATGGTCCTTTCTATAATGTGCAATCTGGGACATGTGTTAGTGAATTCTCTGCCATTCATTTTCTTCTTGGGAGAATTCACCAGACTATTACGTAAGTTACTTGTGGTGAAGAAACGGTATTTATCATCCTACAACATAACATTGTGAAAATATTTGTAAAGACACCATGACTTTTAAATTCGTAGTTCTACAATATATCACAATACTGTCTTCTTTGGCCACATTATGAATGCATACTTGGATGCAATATATAAAATGAAGATTTTTGTCATTCAATGGAAAAGTCTATGAATATATGGGAGGCAGTGTGAATGACTGAGTATAAAGGAAAATTGGGTTGAGGGAAGATCAGCAGCCTCCTGCACGTTCTTGCCTGAACTTACCCTGCTTGCCAAGAAATACAGAATATAAATCTGTTTTTATAGTATTCCAGAATCTTTTACAGATGGATTTCCAATCACTCTTACATAGATATTCATTGTAGTGTAAGTCTTAAAACTTAACGTTAGGTGTTACTTACAGATTCATAAAATATTATGTCTGTAAATGCTACAATAGCTGGAATATATTCCAGTTTCATCTGGAATAGTGCTCTCTGTTTGTCATTCACCCAAGCATATGCTACAATTCTTTTTTTTTTTTAAGTTTTTATTCAAATTCCAGTTAGTAAACATACAGTGTTATGTTAGTTTCAGGTGTACAATATAGTGATTCAACAATTCCATACATCACCCGGTGCTCATCACGACAAGTGCACTCCTTAATCCCCATCACCTATGCTTAAATGTACTTTCTCTTTGCATTTAACTGAAGAGTAAGAAGTTTTATGAGCTCTTCCATGAAGAAAATTACTATTTGAAATTTCCCACTGCTCCTGTTGCAACATTCAGAAGCTATCCCTGTAGGGTCTTGATGTATCAGAGAAATGTCAGAATAAAATTTTAAGAGGAATTATTATTTTTTTAAGTTACATGTTAATTATAAAAATTGTTTTAAAATACAAAGATGAATGTAAAGAAATCACTAAAATTTTAATATCCAGACAAATGCAAAAATAAAATTTATTAAAATTCTCTCTCTCCTCACTATGTGTCTAAATTGCCTGATATGTTCTGTTAAAACAGATATTGTGAAAAATAGCCTATGTACTCTTCTTTGTGTCAACATTCTTTTATGTTAAAAATACCGTCGATGTGAAAAATGAATTGGAATAGAGATACCGCTTGTTTAGTAAATGAAATAGTCCTTAATAATTGTGATTAAGAGGTAGAGGGGTAAAGAATAATTGCAACTGAAATAGTCAAGAGAATGAAATGACTAGGAAATTAATCTTTTGGTGTCTACTTTTTATGCCAATATACAATGAGCTAGACTTATATTCAAATTGATTATTTGGGAGATGATGCAGCATGTAGCTTTGCATAAATGGCCAGTACAATAATGATTTATAAGAAATATATTTAGTCATTCAGATAACCAAAATATATTTATCAGGTATATTTCTTTTTTATCCACAGTTTCTGAAAACATTTCAGAGCCATAAAGATGAAATAGGTGTCTTGTTATTAATGAAGGTGACTTTTATACCGCACCCAAGGGTGGGGGCTACTTGCTAAGTGGACCAACCCAGTGATTAAAGGGTTGCAACTTTGAGTTGCACCCCAACCTCTAGGGAGGGGAGAGTGGCTAGAAGTTCAATCAGCCATTGGCCAATCACTTTGTCAGTCATGACTATGTAATGAAGCCTCCTTTTTGTCCTTTTTGCTTGGTTTTTGTTTTTTACTTATTTATTATTTATTTATTTATTTTGCTTTTGGAGAGCTTCCACACTTGGAAAATCAGACTTTTCCATGTGCCACCCAGCTCAAGATCCAAAAAGATAGAAGCTCCTTTATTGGGACTTTGCCCTATATGTCTCTTCATCTGGTTCTTGGTTTGTATTCTTTATCATACCCTTTAATAAACTGGTAAATATAAATGAAGTGTTTCCCTGAGTTCTCTGAGTTGCCCTAGCAAGTTAATTGAACCTAACAAGGAGGTCACTGGAACCTCCAATTTGTAGCCAGTCAGTCAGGAGCACAGGGAACAACCTGGGGCTTTGGACTGCCCTCTGCAGGAGGGGAGGGGCAGGTAGTGTTGTAGGACTGAACTTTTAACCTGTGGAATCTCTTGCTATCTCTGGTTAGAGAGAGTCAGAATTGGGTGCAATTCCCAGAACCCTGCTGGTGTCCAAGAATTGTGTGGTAGTTGTGTGAGGGAATACGTGTTATAGCGAGTTATGTCCGGGAACACCATAAAGGCCACAAATACAAGATAGCCAATATATAATGAATGAGAGACATTGTGTCTGAAGGACTGCTCTCGCCACACCATTTGAGTTTATATTTATTTGCAGTTTTTTTAGACTTTCAATGTTTTTATAGACTTTCAATGTTTTTATATACATACTAATTTTCGCTATATCACTGGAGTAGTAAAAAAGCTTTAAAAACAAACAAACAAACAAAAAACAAATTTTTGCATAAGATGAATGTAATGTCATTTTAGCGCAGTTTTGATATTGTCCGAATACTTTGGCAATATATTTCCGGGGCTGATAAAATCACAAGGATTCCTTGAGGCATTAAAAAAAAAAAAATTACAGCAGTAAAAGTCCTGGATAGTATTGCATACACATACTGAATTATATTTATAATTGTTAAGTATTATCACAATTTAAACGCAGGCAACACATCTATCTCAGAACAGATATCCTTCTAAAATTTTTCTTAACTGTCAAGAAGCAAAATAGGGAATTATGCATTGTGGCAAATTCATGTTTATTATCTTTTGCTACAAGATGAAGTTAACACTTGTGGAACTTCAAGATTTTATTATTCTCAGCACAGAGAAGGAGGAGTATTCAGGCAGAGTGCTGGAAATGCTAGATAAGCTTTTCGTGACTGGCGGTGCCAAGGCTAGCTCTACTTAAGTTATCTCGTATGCTCCCTTATTACCGTGCCTTGTTGCTGAAGGAGAAATCTATTAACGGAGAGGAAAATTCAGCCCAAAGAATCAATTACTTCCCTTTCTATATTCATCATGATAAGTCTATCCTTTTATGATTAGCATGAGGACACAGGTTGCAGTATAAGTCACTTGAACATTCAAAAATGCTTTACCTTAAATAAAATTAGATATTGGTGACAGTAGTCACCGATATGTGAAATAAAGGGCATATGCTTAAAATCGCTTCCTTCTTACCAAGTACGTTCTTCACTCTGCAGCCACGGCTGTGCGAGCCCCAAGTTATTCTAGAGATTGGCTCACCAGCTGGGCTTTATTACACCAATTAGAAAGGTGACCTTTTACAATAACCAGTAGCTTTATTTTTTTTTTCAATGTGAAAATTGTAAGCTGCAGATGTAGAACATTTCAAATGAACAAAGGCATCAAATAGATACCATTACAGGAGGTAAATCTACAAAGCTGTACAACATATTTCCATTTCATCATATGTAAGTTGGACTGATTTCATGGAAATAGACACAAAGTAATAGTTACACCGCATTCTGATGTCAGTATTGCTATAGTTCTCGTATGAAATCACAACTGCTTTGACTTTTTGAAAAATATAAAACGATGCAATCATTTGACAAAAACATCATTGTGCATACAAAGTCATTTCTTCATTCAAATATATGTGAATGCCTCTAGCATTATGTTTTTAAAGTAACTACTTAAAATATTAGTAATTATTCATTAATGAGATCATTTAGAATTGTGTGCTTTGGAAATATAGGTATTTGAACATCTTTGTTATTCTCTAGAGAATTACTGCTTTTCAAGCTCAGGGGCCTAAGAAATAATTGTTAAAATATAACAAAACATGTTTGCAGTAGAGCATAGTGGATTAGAAATAAGCTTTGGGGTTAGTTGTACCCCTTAAAAGATGTGTAAGCTTGATTAAATTACTTAATATTACCTCCAATTTCATTATCTTAAAATAGAATTAATAATATCAATATCATAGACCTGTTATTATAATTAGCATGAGATTAATTTAGTTAAAATACTTAACCCCGACCAGTACATAGTGAGTGCTCAACAAATATTTGCTGAATGGGTGCATGGATAAATCTCCTTGTCAGATTGCATCATTAAATCACTTTTTGTTACAAGGAGAAAGGAAAGCAACATTTTTTTTCCTCCCGGATAACCTTTATTATTTTGGCTATAAGTCCATACTGGCTGAAATGTTTTTAGTCAATCATCAACTTTATTAAATGCATTTACAATTCTAAGCTCTAGTTATATACCCATAATCCCCAAAGAGTAGAAAAAAATACATTCAGCATTTAAGGGAGCGAACAGTATGTGTAAAGGTATACTATTGAATATGTGCAATCTTCATATCTCTCAAAACGCTCACATAGAAGAATGAATACTCAAGAATCCCTTATATGGTTGTGTGTGTGTGTGTGTGTGTGTGTGTGTGTGTGTATGTACATGAGAGCTGGTGTCTATTTATCTATCTGGATAACTAATGGGCAAATATCTGCATCTAGAGGTTAGTTCTAGAAGAGGGAAGAAGAAAAGGACTTCTATGAAGGTTGAATTTAGAGTTCAAAGTACTGTGCTTTTCATTTCAATTGAATTATAAATTAGTTTCATAATTTTTGGACCACTCAAGTCTTTCTGAGACTCATTTCCCTCATTCATCGAGCATACAGAATGATAAATGAAATAATAACTTGAAAGTGCTTGGTGAACCGGAAAGCACTGGTTCATCCATAGTGTCATGGGATTGTCATCTCTCATTGCCAGGAGGGCATGCAATCGTGTTTACTGTGACTTCTGGATCACAAGCATGGGGAACTTGTAATAGGCTGTCATGATCAGCTTCCTCTTCCCACTTTATCCTGCTTCCACATCAAGGTCCCAGAAACTTGGCCATAAATGTTGATATTATGGGTATTTGTGAGGCTTTAAAGGAGGAAGCATTCTGAGCCAACCCATCCATACCAGTTTATTCTAACCCTGTTTCTTGTAATGAATAATTGATATTCATTCATTTTTCACATTTTTCTTTTTGCATATTACTATTTTAACCAGTTCTGCTAACCAAGTGGAAGCCTACAGTATCCTGAAAGAAAAGTTAATATGAACTTTTCCATTATATCTCCAGAAGGACTTCTTTGGAATTGCCTCCCTTAGTATTAATAAGTCCTGATCCTCTGCAACTTCTACATTGGCATACATTTTCATTTTGTGATTACCAAACAATAATGTCATTTTTTATATACCTGTTTGTCTGATTAGACTGTAAGCTCTTTGATGGCAAGAACTATTTCTTCTTAAAAAATATTATTTTATGCGTGTGTCTATAACAATTAACACAATGCTAAAATACATACTTATTGAATTGAAAAAAATACAGGTATATAAAAATAAGTTACATATTATTTCATAATAAATATATGCTTATTAAAGACAATTTAGAAAATACATAAAAGAAAAAGGAAAAGAAAAAATTAACCTATTAATAATACCACTGTCAAAAACACAGTCACTGACAGTAATGAGATATTATTTTAGAACCACTATATTGATAAAAATTTAAAAAGACTTGGTAAAGATGAAGGATACAGCTGGTAGGAGTGTAAGTTTGGTCAATTATCTTTTGGCAATATCTAGGAAATGTATATACCACATGACCCTACAATTCTTTACTAGATATATAATCTAGAAATCTCTGGTACAATGTATTCAAAACAGCAAAGGAAAGTATGTTCACCGAAGTATTGTTTTGTAATAGAAGAAAATAACAATCTGTATGTTCTATCAGAAAGAGAGTGGGTAATTGAGGAAATACGATATAGCAGAGAAATGAATGGATAGACTCTAAATGTATGGATGTAGATACATTTTCAAAAACATACCTCTGAAACAAATAATACAATATATGTTAAAAAAAAAAAGAAGAAATTAGCAGGAGGCAAAGAATGAAGGGGGAAAAATCGGAGGGGGAGACGAACCATGAGAGACGATGGACTCTGAAAAACAAACTGAGGGTTCTAGAGGGGAGGGGGTGGGAGGATGGGTTAGCCTGGTGATGGGTATTAAAGAGGGCACGTTCTGCATGGAGCACTGGGTGTTATACACAAACAATGAATCATGGAACACTACATCAAAAACTAATGATGTAATGTATGGTGATTAACATAACAATAAAAATTTTTAAAAAAACATTGAGCGCAAGGAATAAGTTGCAGAATGTTTCCTTTGTTTATATTATTTATATATAAGTCCATACTCATAGTATGTGATGCACAGTTTATATTGTATATTTATACATACAGTAAAATTGCAAAAACAGAGAAGGAAAAACAAAATCTATGATGTACTCCTAGGGAGTGTGAAATGAGCGAGTATAGGGAGAAAGAAAAATGAGACTAGGGAGGGAAGAAGTGATAGTGCGAATTTATCTACAGCATTATAATAAAAACAAAATTAGTTTGTTGATGTATTTCTTTTACTTACCCACACATAGAGTTTAAACTTAAAGAAATATCTGTTGTTATTTATTCAGGTCTTAGCACATACATCTTTATTTTATCTGTGCTACATACAATTTGAAAAACTTTCCAATGGCAATTGCTTTGGGTGGCTTTTAGAATGTAATGGAAACATTTACTGGATACCTACTTGATGTTAGGCAGTTTTTAAAATTCTGCACAAGAATGAGAACCAGTGTCTAATTTTGAGTCTAAAAAAAATAGGAGTCAAGGTACTCCATATTGACTACCAGCTAGAAAATGTCTCAGAGTGATTATCACCAAATTGAATTCTCAGTACATTTTTCATGCAATTTTTCATTGTAACATCTTTAAAAACATCATTAACAAAGAGAGAAACAGGTTGACAATAAATACACAAACCATATAAGTAAGGAAGTATATACATAATCATTCAATATTACCCTCTCAAGACACTGCTTTCTTTTTTTTTTAAAAAAGACTTTATTTATTTATTTGAGAGAGAGAGAGAGAAGCAGACTCCCCTAGGAGTAGGGAGCCAGATGTGGGGCTCCACACGGGGCTCAATCCCAGGATCCTGGGATCATAGCTTGAGCCAAAGGCACATGCTTAACCAACTGAGCCACCCAGGCGCCCCTCAAGACCCTGCTTTCTAACATGGATCTAAGATAGAGCAGGGACATGGACCTGAACTGCAAAATCCAGTGTTTCCTGAAAGCTGAAACTCTATGCCCCTTGAGTAGTATCATCTTGCAGCAATGCAAAGGCAGGAAGCTTACCAAAAGGAGAGACTCAAAGACTGGTGAAGTCTGAGCTAAGATGAACTCCAGCAATATCCTCCCACCGACTTTCTCCTTTACTAGAATACTAAAAATCATGACAAGGACTGGAGATTTAACATGCTAATTGACATGTGATGAATGAAAGAAGTAAGACCTTAAATGCAAATGCCCTTACATGCTTAAAAGTCCTCCTTTTCTAGCCTTGGCCTCTTTAAAGCTCTCCCTGACCTCTTTCTGTGCCAGGGAGCCAGCCTGAAGGACTCTTTCCTTTGTGCCGTCTCCCTTGTGCTCCAACAGAAGACCCAGTAAAAGCCTTGCCTGGAATTTCTATTTGGCCTCTTGTCAATTTCTATTGTTTAGAGAGCCTAAGGACCTGGTTTACTATCAGATTGAGAGTGGCCAACAGTACAATCCACACTCTCCAGTCAAATCTCTCTCCTTTTACTTGGTTCTGTCGTCCCAAAGTGTTTCTAGATATTAGTGGAATAAATACACGCATATGAAATGATCCATTCAATTTCTACTTACCCATGAAGCAGTGAATCAATTTCTGCAGGGTCTTGGGTAATTTCCTGATGTTTTTGAAGTTAAATGAAAACTAGGTGTGTCTCCTACTGTGCATTTTTCTTGTGGAAAGTTATAGTCCATGTTATGCTGCCTGTTTATAATAAGCTCTGGAAGAAAGCTATAGATTATGATTGGAGGTATTTAGGTAGGGTTTATAACCAAGAGCTGAAGCAGAAAGACTAAATGCCAATTTTACCACTCTTTATGATAGTCAGGGAATGTTGGATGGAGCAAGTTCATATCATCTATTTTTGGAATATGTATTTTTTAAAAGAATCACACAAATAGACAATTCCTTAAAATGGGAAATTGAGTACCTGTTTTCATCATAATACTTTTATCAACACAAATGAAAAAACACAAATCAGGGATTTTATATGGCATGGTCATTATGTTTTTTTGGCTTTTCATGTAGATAAAAATACATCAGAAGGTGGATATACATAGAATCAGGGTTGGTGCTGGCCTGTCTCTTGGGCTAGCTTTCCAGGTGTACATGAAAGACACAGGATACGGGCATGAATTGGGGTTGTTCTAGTAAAAAAAAAAAAAAAAGCCACGAGACATATGTTTTTCAAATTGAAGCTACATTCAAGCATTTTTTGGGCACTGGCGATTAAAAAAAAAAAACACGTAAAAAGATGGACACTAAAAAGAATTATAGAAGAATAAAAACAAAGTCAGTCAAACTCTGGGCTTCTGCCAAATCTGACAGGTGAGCAATTAGCAGAGACTCGAGGGGAACTTAGACAATAATGGAAGTAGTGGTGGCCAGGACCACCTGCTTCTTTTAAGAGATTAACTATTGTTAAGCCCTTGGCGCTCTGCAATGGAACCTTGTATCCACAGGCAGGAGTCAGGCACGCTGTGGTGTTAGTCTTGGAAATTCATGCCAAATCACAGAGAAACATCCCTGCTTTTCATTGAGGGCGGAGAGAACATGCAGCCAAAACGGCTGAGGTGTGTTCTGTCATGAGAGTTTCTTAGAGGTTGAACTTCCCTTCAGGCAATATATGTGTATATTATCCATCCATTTTTAGTAAAACAAAACTGCGGCTTCCCAGGCCAAATGTCAGATCTGGTGCTGGTTCCTTCAACATTCGTTCCTTTATTTGGTACTTTTGTACATAGAGCATTGTTCAAGGTGCAGAGGACGACACTTTCAAAATAAGCCCAGATATAATAAAGGAAGCAGAGAAGAATTTGGATACAAAGCATCATTATCATCTCTAGGAAAAGAGCTGTTTGCAAAGGTAACGTTCACAGTGTTGGGCAGAAAGTAATTAGATGTTAATGTCGCCCAGCATCTTTAGAGGAGATCCTTTATGATGTAGCACAGGAACCTGTCACCAGGGCCTTGTTTCTGCAATGGCAGATCCCTTTCAGTTCAGATTTGAATCCAGAAATAACTTTCCATGCCAAAAGTTGCTTAAAATATCTCTCTGATCATCACAGCAGCACCACATACTTGCTTCTCTCTGAAAGAAGGCAGATAAAGAGTGCCTCAATTAGAGAAAGCATCTTGGAGAACCACATGGTGCGTTTGGATAATAGGAAAATCAGGTTAATAGCACTAGGTTGAGCTTATTGGTGGGAAGCAAAGGGTTTTGTAGCAGCCACAACTGATGAGGGCTTGTCCTTCATAATTGCTGTTTGAATGTACAGATTGCCTGCAGTTAATAGAATCCTAAGTAAGAATTTTCCACAGAAAAAGAATAACGCGGGACTACAAAAGAAAGCCTAGGAAAGATCAGAAGTGTTTTCTCAGCTACACTGATTTAACCTTATCACGGACTTCTTGAGGAGAAGAAATTGTGGATTAGTATCAGAACCCCTGGTGTAAATTTTATAATTTATTTATGGTAAAGATGTATGCCAAAATGTACACATAGTCATCCTCATAAAAAAGGAATCTAGTGGCACCTGGGTGGCTCAGTCAGTTAAGCATCCGACTCTTGATTTCAGCTCGGGTCATGATCTCAGGGTGGTGGAGATTGAGCCCTGCTTCCAGGCTCTGCACTGAACATGGAGCCTGTTTAAGATTCTCTCTCCCCTGCTCCCTCTGCCCCTCCCCCCTGCTCACATGCACTCTCTCTCTCTCTCTCTAAAAAAAAAAAGGAACTTAAAAACAAACAATGAATCTTGAACTTCAGACCACCACCACAGGAATAGTAATAGCTCCAATTGGCTCTTACAAGCAAGATTTTTGTGTAGTTCTGCCTAAGTGGACTTTGAATTGGTGTGTAACATATAGGTATACATTTCATTAGTAACTGGTAAGAACTACCATTTGGATGATTTTGCATGTAATTAAATAAATAAAATAGATGTGGGAAAATGTTAAATAGTGATTATCTATGGACAGATTTTCTATGATAAACAGTGATGACAAGTTCATTGTCAACAAATCATACAACCTCAAAGCAAAGTCCAAATTTGTCTTTATTGTCATCTTTCAGTTTTGAGGACCCACATTGCATAATTATTTGCTTATTTGAAATGTTAATATCCTCATCTTTCCCCTTCCTCTTGAGTCTCATGATGCTGAAAGTACTATCAGTCATTTTTTCCGTGGAAACTATATGAGAAGTGGAAAAAGTATAATTTTTGAAGTCCAATAAGCCTTAAACACAGCATTTAAAGTTTCATACAGGCTATTAAAATATTAGAGATTTTGAGATTCTCTAAAATTCACTAATATAATCCTGTTACACTTTCCCAAGTGCCCACTGTGTTTCAGATTCTTGGAGAACACCTCATGCATTTTGCCTCTTGTTCGAACATCAAGCCCTGCAGGGCATATATTATTATCCACATTTGTTAAATGAAAACACACTGCCCAATTAAACTGAGATTTTGCTCAAGATATTTCAGCCAGTAAGGACCATAAGTGTTTCCCCAAACCAAATTTTTCCAGCTCCCTATGCAGAGATCTACATCAACTGTCCAAAAGAAGTACACAACAAACTACATGAGCAATTTAAAATTTTCTAGTAACCATATTTCAATAAGTAAAAGGAACTCAGTGAAATCAAGTTTCATAATATTTTTACTTAATCCACTATATCTTAAAACTTTCATTTCAACAAGTAAACAATATAAAATATTATTCATGAGATATTTTACCTTTTTTTTTTCTCGTGAAGTCTCTGAACTCCAGGGCATATTTGGTACTTACAGCACAACTTGGTTTAGTCTAGCTCCCTTTCCTGTGCCCAAGAGCCCCAGGGGCTAGTGGCTATGGGATTGACGCTACAGGTTTATATAGTTTAAAAATGGTTATGACATGGGGCGCCTGGGTGGCTCAGTCGGTTAAGTGTCTGACTCTTGATCTCAGCTCAGGTCTTGATCTCAGGGTCATGAGTTCAAGCCCTGGGTTGGACTCACGCTGGGCGTGGAAACTGCTTTAAAAAAAAGTTATGGCACAATGAAAGATATAGAATGCGAGGTTTGTTGATCCCTGGTTCTACCACTTGCCATCTGAAGCACGATCCAGGCAATGGTTTGCCCTGAGTCCTTCCCCACAAGTGTAAAAATAAGGTGATTCTAGTTGGCCCACAGAGTTGGGAGGGTAAGTTAGGTATCTGGTGGGAAAGGTTTGGCAGATTACCTGACACATAGGAGCATCCAAAGAAAATAGGTCCATTCTCTCTCTTCTTTGCTTTTTTTTAAAAAAAGATTCATTTATTTATTTGAAAGAGAGAGAGAGAGAGCATGAGTTAGGGGAGGGGCAGAGGGAGAGAATCTTTTTTTTTTTTTTTAAAGATTTTATTTATTTGACAGAGAGAGAGACAACGAGAGAGGGAACACAAGCAGGGGAGTGGGAGAGGGAGAAGCAGGCTTCCTGCGGAGCAGGGAGCCCGATGCGGGGCTCTATCCCAGGACCCTGGGATCATGACCTAAGCCAAAAGCATACGCTTAACGACTGAGCCACCCAGGGACACTTAGAGGGAGAGAATCTTAAGCAGACTCCCTGGCCCATGGAATAGTTTTGTTGATATTTCAAATTAAGTATTACAGTATTATGTAAATTTTGCACTTTGTGTCATATAATGCATCAGAATTAGATATTTGAAAAGTAGAGCACATTATTGAGAACCTGATAAATTTAGGTTTAGAAGACAATTATGCCATTTGTTAGCTGTGATACCTGGAGCAAATTCTTAATTTTTCTGAGTATATAATGTATATAAATGTATATAATAATACTTGCTTTGGAGCACCTGCGTGGCTCAGTCAGTTGAGCGTAAGGCTCTTGGTTTCAGCTCAGGTCATAATCTCAGGGTCATGAGATCGAGTCCTGCATTGGGCTCTGTGCTCAGCAGGGAATTTGTTTGAGATTTTCTCTCTCTCTCTCTCTTTCTCTCCCTTCCTCCCCTCCCCCCAACTCAAGCATGCTCTCTCACTCTCTCTAAAATAAATAAATAAATCTTTAAAAATAATAATAATACTTGCCTTGCATGTCTGATATTAAGATCAGCGTTGATGTTTATGAAGCCTTTTCCATTGTGCATGGTGTATGATAATTAGTATAGTGTTATGATGGTTTTCTGAAAATGAAATATTTTGTAGTTTAATAATCTTTTTTTTTAAAGATTTTATTTATTATTTGACACACACAGAGAGAAAGAACACACAAGCACGGGGAGGGGCAGAGGGAGAGGGAGAAGCAGACTCCCCGCTGAGCCAGGAGCTCAATGTGGGTCTCAATCCCAGGACCTGGGATCATGACCTGAGCTGAAGGCAGATGCTTAACCGACTGAGACACCCGGGCACCCCTGTAGTTTAATAATCTTTATGAAACTTTAATATACCAGTAAAATCAATCTAACATAAAAGTGAGTGCATTGGGTTTGGAGTCAGTGGCCTTTCATATCTGTCTGCCTATAAATAATTTATTGTCTGTTTGTTTATTTATTTATTTATTTAGAGTCCATTTTAAATATATGTAAATTTCCTAATCGATAGAATGTTACTAATCCTTTGGGATCCCCTGTGTTTTCTTTCTGAACCTGTAGCACTGTCTCATCTCCAGAGATAACCATAATCCTGAATGTTTTTGTTTGGTTTCATTTTTATTTAATTTTCCTGGCTTCATTTTTGTTTAAGACTCTTATCAATGTATCTTTATAAAATGCATAATTTGGTTTTGCATGTTTTTATGCTTCACATAAATAGAAGCACACTGTATGCATTCTTCTTAAGTTTGCTCAATGTACTTTTTATAAGATGCATGCAACCATTTAAAAAATTATTTGTTTTTCTGTTATAAGGCTTTAGGTTGTTTACAATTTTTTTCTTTAACAAATAATACTTCTAGAAACATTTTTGTTTAAGTTTCATTTATATCTGTATATTTATTTATATATACATGTGCATGCGTGCACACACACACACACACACGCACGAGTTTTCCTAGGATACATTTCTTGAATGGAATTGCTGTGTTTTATGATAGGCACATTTTCAACTTTACTAGGTAATATCAAATTATGTTTCAATATGACCATACCCATATATATTTCCACAGAGCAATACTACTTAAAAGATTTTGGTATTTGCATAGGATACACAGACTAACTGAACAAAAAGTCCAGAAACTAATCTATGTGAACATAAAAAAATTGATTTATGAGAGTGATGGCATTGCAGATCAATAAAAGGTGCAGGATAATTGGTTACCATAGAGAGAAAAGACCAAATTGAATCCCAAGCCCTACTTCATTCCAAAACTGAGTATCATTTCCAGGTGGATTCAAGACTTAGACGTGAAAAACACATTATAAAAGTTTCAGAAAACCATATAGGAAAATAATTCCATTACCTCAGGCCAAAAACATTTCTTAATGGAGACTAAAAAGCAAAACGTGTAAAGGAAATAAATATATATAGTCTATTACATGCTCACCAAGGGACATAAAAGGGGGAGCAACACAGATAAACCACAGAGTAGAAAGATACATCCATTTATTTATTTTTTTTTAAAACTTAACTATTACAAGTTGGCCAAATAACAATAAGAGGTAAGTGGATAAATTAGTGGATAAATTAGAGTAAATGAGCAATTCTTACCTAGCAGGAGTCATCAAACTTTTCTTGTAAATGGCCAGATAGTAAATATTTTAGCACTTTGTGGGCCGCATATGATCCCTGTCACATATTCTTTCTCATTTTATGTAATATATATATTGTAATATATATCTATGTAAAATATATATAAAATATATATATGTATATATATTTGCAAATCTTTAAAGATGTAAAAACCATTCCCAGCTCACAGGCAGGACAAAAATAGACTGTGGGCCAGATTTGTCCCATGGGCCCCTATGTAACATTCAGTTCCAGTCACATATGGAACTACTATATTAACAGCAGGAGTACATGTAAGAATTCTAAGACCTGAAAAAGTACTGCATTCGTGCAGACACATAATCATGATTTAGCAGGACGAGTGTCTCCAAACTGCTTCTCATTCAACAACAGTACTTTACCAAGGAGGATATGGAGGACTAGAATGGTCTGGAGCTGGTGGCCAAAGGAAGTGGGGACAGAGTCTCTAACTAACTCTTCCCCTACTCAGGGCTGCCACATTTGGACAGCATCAGGATCCTCCCTCTGGTGTGTCTTTCCTAGCTCCTGTTGGGCCTGACATGACTTCACAATTAATATGGTAAGTCACGTTGTTGTTAGGACATGGCTTGTTTGCTAGCTTCTTGGGATACAGGAGAAAGTAGCTCATCGGCGCTATAATAACATTCCTTTTTATTAAACCTATTTTTCAAAAAAGCTCATAAAATGAGCTCTTTTATCAATAGCGTGTTCCAAAATGGACCACTTTAAAAGGCAACAGGAACCAGTCTGGCAGCTGATTTATTCTGCAAAGTTTCATCGGGAGCAAAGAGCCCCATCAGCACCTTCTTTCTGTATTAAAGCCAGAGACAGGGTAGGGGAAACTGCTAGCTTTCCATATGGTCTTGGTCTCCTTATATAAAATTCCCCTAGGAACTCTTTCCCAAGCTCCTAACCTCAAAGCAGACTTTCTAGAAACTTTTAGTTTGAGCAAAATTCAGTATTATAGAACTTTTATTTATTCTCAGTAGATAAGGGAAAGGTTAGTAGGTATTATTGACCTGAAGTGTGATAATGTCCCTCAAGGCTAACCTTTAAATCTTTATGTGCTCAGTAATTCAAGCTATTCAGAGTATCTTTCTCTGTCTTTAGGAATATTATAACATTCCATAAAGCTATAATAAAAAGAATAGTGGAAAAGGGCAAAGGGAAATTACCTCTTCTTTCATGATGGCTCTGTAGGGCATTCACATACTCCGTTTACTCAATTGAGCTTCTTTGGCAGTGTGCAGAGAGTGTCCTAAAAGAAATATCGCAGAATGACATTAACCTGAAATGTTGAATCCCTTTATTCACTCAAGAAATCAAATTACCCCTTTATTAATAAGATATAAATTAACATCTTAGCTTGACTGAGGTAAAAGACTCTTGCACTGTTACTATTGTTTATAAGAAGACAAGAGATAATTCTATGACAGTTTTCACCAGTTTTTTTCATAGGGTCAATAGTTACATTCTTTGAGTTACTTATATAATAAATGATAGGTATTGGATGATGCTGACTTGCTAATTCTAAGTCCTTTTAGTAACAGAGATACATAATTGTTTTCTTAGTGAATTAAGTTTTAAGTCATTATTGTTTCAGTGCTTTCTTACTTGGACATGAATTCTAAGCTGGAAAAGAAAGTATATTTGCCTCTTCTTCACAGAAGCTCCTATATAAAGCAAGAGACATTCCTGGAAGCAAATATATCACAAAACTATTGATAATACTGAAGATAACAAAACTGTATTAATAATGATAAGGATGCTATTTACTTAAGTCTTCAGATTATCAGGCACTTTTCTTACGTCAGGTAGCCATAGTCTCACCATTGTGGTAGGCAATGAATAAATAGCAGTTATTATATACCTAGCAGTAATTATAATTCCTGGGTTTGGGGTTTTCGTAGATAAGGTCAGGATTGAGTTCGTGTCATGGCTCACTTAATGCAACATTTAATGACAGAATGGAGGTGTAACAGATAGATACATGTATAGATACAACAGAAGTTTAAAAAATAGAATAAGAGGGCACCTGGGTGGCTCGGTTGGTTAAGTGACTGCCTTTGGCTCAGGTCATGATCCCGGAGTCCTGGGATCGAGTCCCGCATCGGGCTCCTGGCTCAGCGGGAAGCCTGCTTCTCCCTCAGACCCTCTCCCCTCTCATGCTGTTTCTCTCTCTCTCTCTCAAATAAATAAAGAAAATCTTAAAAAAAAATAAAAAATAGAATAAGACTTAGAAAACTAAGAAAGAAGGACTCTTCTATAATCTGATGAAGAGTATGTATCTATTTTAAAGAATATTAGGCACACATAAAATTCATGGAGGAACATTAGAAGCCTTCTCATTAAAAGCAAGGAAAAGGCAAGGATGCTTTCTGATAGTACTTTCATTCTACATGTCCTGGAAGTCTTGGGCTGGAAAAGTAGGTAAGAAAAAGGAGTAGAGCTGTAAGAATTAAAAGGAAAAAGGAAAAAATTTCTATATGCAGATGACATGATTGTCTATGAATGATCCACAATAATAAGATAATTAGTACATATATATCAGTGCAACAAAAGCAAAGGTAGCAAAAAACAAAACAGCAATAACAACAACAACAAAAAGCAAACACCCCCCCCCAATAGGATATTTTTTTACCGGAATATTTACTAAAATAAATCTAGTAATAAATACGCAAACTCCTTATGAAGAAAATTACAAAGCTCTTTTCCAAGTCATTAAGGAGGAGTAAACAAAAAATGAGGTAAATAATGTTTATGAATAAGAAGGCTCAATGTTGTTAGTATATCAAAATTCCAAAGTGAATTTATAACTTCAAAACCTCTCCCAGTGCAACTAGTTATTTTATAACTTCTGCAAACCAATTCCAAATTTCTTATGTGAGAAGAAAGGGACAGCTGCCAAAAAAAGGATCGGAGAACAAGGCTAAGGGATTTACCCTACCAGACATTAAGATGTATCAAAAAGTGAATCTAATTAAGGTAATATATTATTGATGCGGAGACAAATACAGATTAAACAAACAGACTGGAGAGATCAGAAAATGGTAAATGACATACCTACATATCTGGAAACTTGAAATGTAAGAGGGACACTTAAGTATTGGTAAGAAAAAATGGAATAATTAATAAATCATGCTGAGTCAGCATCCTTCACAAAATCAAATTCCAGATGTATTAAAAACCCACATGTAAAAATCCAAATGTCGAAATCTTTAGGAGACAATTTAGGATAATGTTTTAGGAAGCCCTAGGTATGAAAACATATATTTAACAAACTTCAAAAAGCAAAAAGAAAACGTTTGATAGATTTGACTAAATTAATATTAAATTTTCTACTCAACAAAGACACCATAAACAGAATTAATAGGTAAATATCAAATAGGGAGAAGATATTTTCCACATATGCTACACATAAAGGAATTATACTTAAACTATATAAGGAATTCCTAAAATCGAGAAAAAACCCACAAAAACAAAATTAACACATCCAAAGAAAATGGCAAAGTAGTCACAAAGACATTTCAGACAAAGCAAACTGAACAGGCGATAATATATTTTATGGGGCACCTGGGTGACTCAGTCAGTTAAGTGTCTGTCTTCAGTTCAAGTCATGATCCCAGGGTCCTGGGATCGAGTACCATGTCGGGCTCCCTGCTCTGCGGGGAGTCTGCTTCTCCCTCTGCCTTCCCCCTCCTTGTTCTCTTAATTTCTCTCTCAAATAAATAAATAAAATCTTTAAAAAAATAATATATTTTTTGGGGTGCCTGGGTGGCTCAGATGGTTAAGCGTCTGCCTTCGGCTCAGGTCATGATCCCAGGGTCCTGGGATCGAGCCCCGCATCGGGCTTCTTGCTCAGCGGGAAGCCTGCTTCTCCCTCTCCTTCTACTGCTCCCCCTGCTTGTGCTCTCTCGCTCTCTCTGTCAAATAAATAAATAAAATCTTAAAAAAAAAATAATATATTTTATGCATAACCTATGTTCATCCTTGCTAGTAATGAGGAAAACCTAAGTTAAAACAGTAATTAGATACCATTTTATAATCATCAGTCAAAAAGTTTGAAGTCTAGGCAATTTTGTTGAGGAATGTTCATACGCTACCTGTGTAGTATGAATTCTTACAGTTATGAAGGAGAGCACATTGGCAGTGTCTAGTAGATATCAAGACATATATATTCTTCATCCCACAGATTCTGATGCAAGGTATACAACCTCTTAAGTACATGTGTGCAAAGAGAAATGTAAAATAATAAAACAATCTTCATTATAGCATTATTTATAGCCAAACTTTGGAGATGACATAACTGTTTACCAACAGGAGAATATATAAATAGTCATATAGTCACATAGCTGCAAACTATACCAGCGATCAAGAGAAATGAACTAGAGGGGTATGTATTTACATGCATTTATCTCAAAAACATATGCTAATGAAAACAGGAAGGTACAAAATTATATGTCTAATATACTAAAACAAAATATTAAAATATTATATTTTTATTGGTAACTATATGTTTTATGTACTGCTTAGGACCTAAAACATCATTCTGTAAGTACTCAGGAAATATTTTTGCATGATGTTTTGAGTAATAGGAGTATAACAAAAGTAAGGTAATTGTTCACATAAAATTTTAGGAGAATGGTTTTCATGGGGAGGGAGAGAGGAGCATGAGATCAGAAAGGTTTATTTATAACCCTCTTAAAAATCCGAAGCAATTTTGAGAAATGTTAAGATTTGATGAAACTCATGGTTCTGTTCAAAGATGTTTATTTTTTATCCTCTACAGCTTTTCTGAATATTTGAAATGTTTAAGAACTAAAAAAAAAAAATACAAATGTCTAGGCCTAGGTGTAAAAAATATTGTATTTAGATTATCTAAGTATTTCAGCTATACACACTCCAATTTTTATTCTTTTTCCTTGGTGGGAATTTGACGGTCTCACTCATGATGAATTTGAAATTTGGAGGTTCTTTGAGAAGATTATGAAATATTGACTTCCAATTTTACAACAGATTTGAGGATATAGAGGGGATAATTTTAAATAGTATTTTAACAGATTTTACTGTACCCAAAGCTGTCTCCTAGATTTAAGTAAAAAACTTAAAATGTTCTTTATTACCTTGACTCCACGACATTTTGAATTAGCTCCTAGAGGAAGAGAGACTAGATGTGACAAGCTGCAGCAAAGAAGCAGTAATTGATTGAAAAACTACAATGAAAATACAGCTATCAGTGGTGTCAGATCCAGAGAGATCCTGTTTGGGGCACATCAGTTGTGTGTTAAATTGTATTTTGTAGACAGTTTCTCAGGGCTTGAATGTATACATTTCACCATAAGGGCTAGATGTGAAGTGCATGTATGAAGAAAAGATAATGTCTTAGGAGAATACATAATATCTTGAGGAAAATGTCTCAGGATAAAGTCTTAGAAAAACAGCATGCAATGAAAGGTTAGCCCATGAACACCTTAAATGAAAGCCTATGCTTTTAGTCAAAAAGACACCTATGCTTTGCAGCATTTCACTAGGGGAAACCCGACATGGTACTCGATCCCAGGACCCTCTAAGAGGTTGTATACCTTGCAGTAATGTAATTCATGATAATTGAGGGACTAAACACATATGAAGAATGAGCGATATAAATATGCATAATTGATACTTGCGTAATGGGCTTTAACCATTGCCATGTCCTGCATTTGGCAAAGCGCTTTAAAGAGGGAGGAGCCGGAAGTTTGCAAAATTGTGAGAAAACAAAAAAAGACATTACTTGTTATCTTAGGAGCATGGCTCATCAAATTCTTTTGGTTGCTCTAAGGCCCCATATCCCCTTTAGATAAGCAATTTTAACTTCAAGTACTGGGGCTTTGACCATTTAAATAATCTAATCTAACCCCTCTCTTCACTTGCACATCCCATGCAAACACATAAGGTGTTTTCCTTATTATGTAGTCTATTAAGAGCTACAGTAAAAAATTGGGAAAACGGTAATACAGTTTTAGTGGTGGCCTTTTGGTGGAGAGAATGAGTATAGCTGTTTACTCTGCATAACCAGAAATTTGGATTTTCTGTCTTTGGAGATTTTTTCCCATGGATTTTGTTCTATAGTTTGTTTAATCATGTCTGGAAAGGCTATTTTGCACAAATGTAAGGGTCAACTTGTTAGCAAACTATGCACGCCGAAGGAAGTCAAATATCCTTCCCGCCCTAGTTCACAGAGTCTCCTCAGTTCCTCTAGAAGAGGGAACAATTTCCTATACTACATGCTACATTGTCCCCATTCTCCCTTGCCCCAACAACATATAATTTTGTATCTTCATTCTTGTTCATTTCTTCTTTCATCTATTTAAAAATTGAATTTCTCCAACTATGCCAAGCAGTGTGCTAGTTATTTGAGACAAAGTGCATGATTAATTCATCAGTTCATTTATTCAACACATACATTTTGTGTGCTCACTCTTGAGCAGGGCACGTGAAAGAAAATGATCCATGAAAGAGATATGTTCTGTGCTGACATGGAACTTGTCCTATAGAGAGAGTCACTACTGATTAAACTCTACTCTCCCTTTAGGATTGTATAGTCTAGTGGCTTCTCACTTCTAGGTAACAAGATCATCTATAGCATAACCTAAATTTTCCTGAAGTTGTAGAGAGAAGATGCACAGAAATCATGTAAGAGTTGTTTTGTAGATATTAGCAGCATAGTATTTCTAATTTATTAACCTCTCTTAGGCATCACATTTTCATCTACATTTGTTCCATATGGGATTCCTCAAAAAATCATGGAGTGCCGGCTCCAGGGGAAATTAAACAGTCCTAGAGCAATTATGTTGACACAGGACTATCATAGTGTATCTCTGAGTTATGTTAATTTGTTCCTCTTTCGATTCTGACAGACTTTTCGTTTTGTCCCCAAAGCACTTTTGGTTATATACATTTTATTTCTGCAAAATTTGTGATTTTTTTGGAAATCAACAGAAAATATGTGAAAAGAATCCTGGGTTGTCAGTTGGGAAAACTAGGAGGTTATTCCTTTTAATCCAAGTGTACCTTGAGGGTTATTCTATTGTATGCAAGAAAATCTGACTCTGGCTTCTTAGCCAAAAAAGAAATTTATTGAAGTATAACAGATTATAGAGGGAAAAGAATAATTGGAGAACATTTTGGACATGGCAGAAACAGTACCAAAACATAGTAGCTTAAAACAACCACCATTTTATTTGTCCACGATTTTATGGGTCCATAATTTGGGCTGCACTCAAATTATTTAAATTCCTTTCTAGTTATATGCCAAAAATCATACTAATGATCTATAGGCCACCGATATTTAATGATCTATCAGATGACAACTTGATCAGGTTCTTCTTTCATTTAGTTGAAAGTGAGAATTGGAAATAACCCAACTTGGAAATGGATGTGTTAGCTGTTCATTAGAATCATTCACTTTTTCTCGACTTGTCTGAGGTCTCCTATGTGGCTGCAGTTAACTGGTGAGTAGATTAAATAAAACATGGCCTCAGTCACATGTTTGGAGTTGGTGGTGACTACCAGCTGGGCTTCTCTCTCTGTGTAGTTTTTTATCTTCAAGGACAATGACCTGCGTTTCTTCACATGGCAATAGCATTCCAGAACAGTGACAGTGGAAGCTGCTGAGTTCTATGGTGACTAGGTTTGTAACTTGTGCATCCTCATTTCAGCTACATTCTGTTGGTCAGAACAAATCACAAAGCATCCCAGATTCAAAAAGTGGAAAAAGAGCTACTTTTTATTTGGAGGGGCTGTAAATAATTTATGGTCATTCTTAGTCTAAACACTTAAATATCAAGAACATTAGAGTTTCCTTAGGAAAACTATAGAGAGGAGTTATTTCCAACCATTACCAATGATGGGAAGAGGTTGCTTGTCTTAGCTAGGGATGCAAACCTGTGCTTAGCTGAGAAGAGCAATGACCACAAGGTTATAGCCGGTGTGTGAGGACTAATTCCTCAAAGCAAAGTTAGGGTGTCATTAGTAAATGGAGGAGAACTGAATTCTGGGTATGGAAAAACAATGGAGTCCATTTTACTGAGGGACCTTGGTAACACCATTTACCTTTCTTAGGTCTGAGCTGGGTGCCATCATTTGTAAATTGAGAATGACAAGTAAAATGCTCATGTAGGTTTCTGAAGGTGCTATAACTTTATTTTTATTATTTTTAAGGTGCTATGACTTTTTAAGGTGCTATGACTTTTTAAGGTGCTATGACAATGAAAGTTGACTTTGTCTTCTGTAACCATTCTGCCTCTCCACTTTGCACCACCAATTGTTTTAGACAGCCAGAGACCACATCCTTCCTTTGAACTTCATGGTAAAATAGAAAGTCTGGGTTAAAAAGTCAACATCTGCCATTAGACTATAAGTCCTAGGAATGCAGGAAATGTATCTTGTTCATCTTGGAATCCCTCCGTCTTGATGTATAAGATGCTTATTAAATATTAATTTCATGTTGAATCAACTAGTTATGGAATCTTCTGAATTATCTTACCATTTGAGTTTTTGTTTTATACGGCACAGTGTGATTTAATTCAGCAGCATACCAAATTACCTTTTCCAAGTTTACAAAAGAAAAGCCTATCTTTAAGCTTCCCTGTGTCTTACTATGGTGCATTGTTTTGGTACCAATTCCTCTGGGATATCAAATAAAAGGACACATTGAAATATATTTGAGGAAGTTAAAAAAAGTGAATGAATCTAACGAACAGCTAACACATATATTTCCAAGTTAGATTATTTTGATTCTTAATTTTCAGCTAAATAAAAGAAGAACCAAGCAATTTATCATCTCATAGTTTATTAAATAATTATGGCTAATAGAGTACTAGCATGATTTTTGACTTATAACTAGCAAGGAATTAAAATAATATGCTAAAATTGCCATAATAAAAATCTTTCAATTCCTAAACACTTATTTGTGTTGATTAAATTTCCTATTTCTTATTAAAATGAAGAAATTATGTTACATTACGTTTGGAAAGAGGATGGAGACAAGCCCCATCTATCCAAGTTCTTAGCGATCCTTAGAAGTTACAGAAAATTATACTGTTTAGTTCCAATAGCTAATGTGAAGAAGAATTCTTGAGGATAGTAGCCTCATGGCTACCCAAGTCAAGAAATAGCATGCCCAGCTCAGAGTAATGGAGTACTATGGCTGGCATTGGCAAAGGAAGAGGTTTCCCCTTTTAGGGGTTTCCTTAATAAAGTATGGTGCCCGATGGAGTTGAACAGCATTCAGAGAAAAAGCAAGACTACTAACACCTACACTGAGAAAAGACCAGTTACATAGTTCACAGGGCCCACTGAAAATGAAAATATGGGCCTCTTGTTCAAAAACTGGGAATTTCAAGATGGTAACAGCAAGATTTAATTAAGTGAAAGGCCCTTCTAAGTGGGGCCATGGACAACTGCACAGGTCACCTTCCCATGAAGTTGTCCTTGCCATAGGCTGCCACATAAGCAGAAACAACTGGTATGAGATTAAATTTGCCCGAAGCAGAGTTAGGCCAGGGACATCACTCCTTCAGCAAGGTCAAGGAAGTGCATCTCTGCTGCCGCCCTTTGTCCCTTCTAGTCTCCACCACTGAAAGGATTACTGCCCTGGAGAGGGAAAGAGGAGAAATTTTCTTAGAGCTAGACCACTCCCGTCCCTCCCTCTTTACCAAGAAGTGGCGGTCAGTGCATTAGCCTCTGTTGTTGGAAGGAGGAAATGAGCTTGACCATCGTTTGAGGTAGAAGCTTTTATTACATGAAAGAACTGAGTCTTAAGTATCAAGATGTGCCTATGCTGAGTAATGATACTAACTGCAAATGCAGGGCATCTGGCAAAGACTTATTTAACAGATCCATTAATTATTGGGAATTGGAAGGGGAATTTGATAGAAGAAAGTTCAGTTGAACTACAGGAAGAAATAATACTATTTCATGTATATGAATCATTGTACGCTGGTGGCTATGTTGGACGTAGAATAAGAAAACCGAAAGGACAATAGGAAGGCAGAGGAAAGAGGGATGACCTGGTTTGAGGATTATCATCAGAAAAAAACACAAAGTGGTTACATAGGGAGGATTTCAACAGGCAAGATCAACGTGATCAGTTCTATAGATCAGATTGCATTTAAATTCAGTCATGAGATGGTAATTAGCCAAGATAATTTTATTGTTAAAAACAATGTCTAAAGTCAAAGATATAGAAGATGGATTAAAAAATTTAGAGCTTGTGCATTTTGTGATTCTTCATAAAAAAAGCAAAGATTGAAGGTGAGAGCAGCATGTTTTCTTTTGTGTTTCTTGCTAACCTGTGATGTCACAACAAGCTAAAAGACTGAAGATCAGAAACCAGGTCAAAGAGGCTTCTCAGACTGACCTGCTGGACAGGGGGAAACTGCCCACTATATAAGCAGGGAATGAAAGACAGAGGCAGAAAAGGCAATGTTTGGAAATGAAAATGCTGGTGCCTTTAGGGAAGAGCAGTTGAGTATAACTGTGGAAACGGCACAATGGAATTATGCTGGTAATTTCCCCCTGCTGCACATATAAATTATGCAGAGAATATTGCGTTGGTAGCTTCTTTGTAGTGAAAACTGCCTATCGCTTCCAGGCCCTGGCAGAGGTGAGAGCGGGGCTAACAGGGATGAGAGAACATGTGATAAAGGAACAAGGGACGTAACAAAATTGTGTGCATTGCACAGAATCCTGCAACACTGTAAAATCTAAACAAGCAAGCTGAAAGTCAGGCTTGAGAAAGATACCCATTTCATTTAAGCAGGGAATCAGGCTACCATGTTGGCAGTTATAATAAGAAGCTTCTTCAATAATTGTCAACTTCAACTAATTGCTTGGTCTACAACAAAGTTAATAGCTCTTAGTTGATGTTTTCTTTGCAAATACTGAAAAGCCTTACCTACATCCTCTATTGGCATTCTTTAAAAACATTTTCCAGCAATGCATCAGGAAGGCAGTAAGGTACAGCACACTGACAAGTAAATATCTTCAAGACTTACACGTCCCCTTGACACTAGCTGTGACATATATTTTTCATATTTTAGAGTGATAAATGCAATATCTTCTGGGAGCATAATTTGAAAAACAACCACCACCACCACCATACAGATGGGGAATGCAAAATGTCCAGAAAGCTGCTCGTATGAGGTTACTGCAAAAATATGATCCGGCTCATGTTTTCCAATCGCTCTTCATCAGTGGAGGTAGAGGTATGTGTTAAATGTTGAGATCATTCCATTATAAATGCTTCACAGAAGAGACTCATACTGGCTGAAAGTAATCATTTATTTAAAAATATTCACGAAGCTACCATTTATAAAGCGATGTTCTCTGTCAGCACTGCCCAGTAGAACCGTATTAAGAGCTAGCCAAGCAAGGCGTTTGTTTCATACGTCAGAGTCTGAGGCAGACTTCACTGGGCTAAAATTTAGGTGTTGGCAGGTCTGCAATCTTTACTGGAGACTCCAGAGGAGAATCCGTGTGCTCGCCTTTCCAGCTTCTAGAGACTTCCCATATTTCTTGGCTCATGGCCCCCTTGCCATCTTCAAAGCTAGCTATAATGAGTTGAATCTTTTTCACATTGAATCATTCCAACCTTCTCTCTGTCCCCGTCTTCCACTTTTAAGGACTCTTGTAATTACATTGGGTCCACCCATATAATCTAGAGTCATCTCCCTTTTTTAAGATCAGTTGGTTAGCAAGTTTAATTCCATCTGCGATATTAATTTCCCCTTGCCATATAACGTAACATCTTTACAGTTCTGAGGATTAGGACATGAACACCTTGGAAAGGTCATTATTCTGTCTAGTACAAATGGTATGTAGTTCATAGCATTGCTGTGAGGATTCAAGGAAGCATGACATAAAGCACTTTGAAGAGTACCTGCACATAGTAATACTGGTAGCATTAGGGTCAGTAGAGGGGATGAACGTTGAAGGAGGAGTATGAGATGAAACACTGCAGCTATCCAAATTAGGAAATTAGGCATGCATTTAGTGTGAGTGTCTAAACAAGGAAATAATAATGCTTTGAGTCCTGAGAACACCAGATCTAAGAGCACCATGTTTAATCGCAGGCACTATACTTCAAAAGGGCATAAACAGGCATTAACCTAGATGAGAATGACAAGGATGGTGTGTCCAGCCGAAATCATCTCATACAGGATGCAGTAGGGAGTGGTGGTTAAGGACAGGTAGGGATGACATCATGGGTATGTGCCCTGTGTATATACATACACATATATATGGAAGGGCTCGGCGGGGGTGGGGTGGGGTGGGGGGGTGGTTCATGCTTGGTTCAATGCTCTGCTGTAGCCATCTTGAAATTTTACACAATTTCATCTTTAAACTGATGTTTTGTTGAAGTCCCGTGGGATAATAAAGCATGTGTGTAAGTAGAGAAGATATGCATATTATACATGACCACTGTTCCTCTCCACCCCTTTCCCACATAGCATTCATAAGGCACCATGAGCACAGAATCCTGGTTGTCCCACGATGTGTTGCAAGTTCAGCCAGACTCAAAGTGAGTAAAAGGAAAGCATATTGCTTAAGTCTGCAAGTGGGTGCTGACAGCTAAAGCAGGCCACACTTTCCATTTGAACCAGAACTTTTTTCAAACACGGAAAGAAGGCAATGACTCTAAGACACATGAGTGACAAAGGGCCCCCAACATATTCTTTCTTATTTGAATTACTTGCCCCTATTAGCAAACCACTTACGTGGAGAATAATGACATAGAGGGAAAGAGAAAGAAAGGGCAGTCCATAGTTCCATTTTCTTTCGGTCCTTACGAGTAAGAAAGGACCTTACTCACCCGTAAGTTGAAGGTAAAGAGTGTTGGTGGGATGTGTGTGTCTATCAAGGAGTGAAATAAAGACAGTTGAGTTAGTTTTCTCCAGCATTTCTGCTGTTCTGGTAAGGATATAAAAGCTATGAAATACAAATTGTGTAATTTCAGTGATTCTGCATATAAGTTAAATGCTCTTATATTTGCACTGAAAACTGGTATTATACAATATAAAGAGGAATGGTAACAGTCATGTCATCATTTACAATCTAATTTTGTTTTTCTCAGAATGACATTATATAGCAAATAAAAAACATCACAAGTTGCGAGAGGGATCATGGAAGAAAGGAAAACACTTTATATTTTAGTACCTTTAACAGCAGTTTTTCCTGCTTTTTGAACAAGTGGCCCTGCATTTTCATTTTACATAAGGCTCTGCAAATTCTGTAGCCAGCCACCTATGGGCACTCTGAAGTGAGATCACATTTGAGAATTCCACGTCCCCCTCCTGCTAGTTATATAACTTTAGATTAATTATTTAAACTCTATGTGCCTTAGCTTTCTTCATATGGGTAATGAAAACTTGATAAGGTTTTAATACAGAAGAATTTAGTTAACCCACATATTACACTGTCTCCCACCACTAGGAGGCAAGCTACCCAATAACAGGGTCTGTGTCTACCTTGTCCAAGCATCTGAAACCATGTCTGATATGTATTAGGAGGTCAATAAATAATTTTGAAAGAATCAATGGACTCAATGAACTAGATCATTGGTTCCCAAAAGCTGTACAATTTCTATTAAATATGGGTTTGGGGGCCCCATCTTTCTAAGCTCCTGATTCACTGTTTTTTTTTTGTTGTTGTTTTTGTTTAAGTAGAACCCAGAAATATAAATTTTAAAAAACTCTCTGGGCATTTTTAATAGATTCCAGGTTTGGGGGCCATTGTACTTTTAATGCACTTCCCCATATCCATGTATTCCCTTATCCGATTCTCTCTGCCTGCTTTTCTCATTTACTTTCTTATGGTAAAATTATAGATATTCCTCTGTGCCAAGTTCCCCTGTCCATGATCTAAGACAATGGAATCTACAATTCGCTTTTCTATTTTATTATATTTTTTATTTATACATATTCACTTGGTGTGAATACTAAACGATATAAGTGATTCAAAAGCAAGGTATATACTGTGTACATACTTCATACCTGAAGAACCTACCACATTAAAGTAACTCAAATGTTACTGACTAAATGATCAATTGCTGGATTCACCACCTTGGAGAAGACACAGTGGAATAAGATTGAAGGCAAGACTCAACAAGTAAGATGAAGACTTGTGAACCTTTGCATTTGAAAGGAAAGCTCAGGCTGCTTCTCTATGACTACAACGTGTATACCCGAGGACAGCAAACCTGATGTAGGGGTCCTATAGGGTGTGGACAGGTAATAAGCTTTGGTAGTCATATAATGTGTTAGAGGCATTTGGTTACCATAGCTGCCTCCTTTCAAAGGAAACTCCCCTTAACTACTGATGTCTATCAAAGAGAAATAAAGGAAGAATTGGAAAGTAGACGGTAGGTTAATTTTGCTAAAATTTTGGAGCCAAAAATTCCATATCAGAAAAACAGATGAGGAAGTAGGTCTAAAACTTTAAAAAATGCTTCAGCAGGGAAAATAATAGTTTCTATATAATTTTCTGATTCAGTACTCAGCTAGAACATACATGCTTCTCTCCCATGTCATGAGAACCTTTGTTTTATAATAAGATAGAGCTTTAATATGATTCTTATCATAGGGGCATTAAGAAGCTACCTCCATGATATTATGTGAGGGATGAAGGTCCAACTGTGCCCCAACATATGTGACATCTCCATGGCAGATTACCAGAAGTTCTATCACTAGAAATCACATCTTGGGATCAAGTTCCAAAACCCCTATCAAAACTCTAGTATTTCGCCTGAGATATCTTTAAGACTTCAGTGAGAATTAGATGAACTAGTAGATTTAATGAATCCCTGTGAGAAAGTCCTATCTGCCATTATAGATTAGAATAGATACAAAGGCACTGTTCATGAGTGAAACATATTTAAGCAGAGTAGAGGAACCAGAACAACAACAATAAAAATTCCTACAGATAAACTCTGTCTCCCTCACAGTCATGTTTGGCCTGGGACCTGTTGTAAATTTGCTACAAAGTTGACCTTCAGTGCATTTCTACTGCAGCTAGTTCAAATAGATTTAATTACCTCAACAAATGTGGGATATGACTGCATTTATGACCACTTGCAGCTTTTCTCTTCGATATTTTTTTCAACAGTAAAAAGGGAGAGTAGAAGCAGAGCATAAATCCCAGTTTGGCTTCCCTTGTGAATACGCAGTTGTATTGACAGAGAGAAGGGTGGTCAAAGGGATGCTTTTCTTCGACCAGATGTCACTATTACTTAAGGAGACCATGAACAGTGCCGCACAATCAGAGAGACATAGTTTCCCAGTGAGCGAGCCATGTAATAAGAAGCAAGGTCCCGGCTGACCTGTCCAAATTAACTAAACAAAGAAAGATTTCATAGACACTACCTAATATGATCCTGGGTGAACTACACGTAGCCAAAAGAGAGGACTCTCACAGGTGTGGTACTGGAAAAAACACGAGTTTTCCAATCCGACATACAGCTTTTGGGACCAAGGGAGGTTGTGCGTGAACCCTGAAGAAACAAACAATACTGCCTGGTAAAATTCAGAGAACGTAGACTCCACTTCCCCTCCCCAACACCTGACCCCTGACTGTAGAGGCAATAAATCAAGGTGGTATTTCCAGAAGAGGAATGGGTGGGAATCGCCCATGGCTCTGCCATGCTGACCTTGGCTAAACCATATGACCTTCCATTGTCTCATTTTTCTTACCTGAACATTCAGAGAAAAGATTTTGCCCCGCTTGATGTATACAGTTGACTAAGAATCAAACAGAATTCTGTATGTGAAAAAGCTAGGAAAAATCTAAAGCATTATACTGCAAGGTCAGCTGGTATTAAAGAATATGCGTATAGTTTCTAGGGTTAATTACTCTGACTCTGATTTTAAAGGACAGAAGGTACTTGGTCAGCGATATGCTAACAACTTTCTCACAGACTTTGTCTAAAATGGCATTCTTTAAAAATTTTTGGCTACCTGTCTGGTTAATTCAGTCGAAACAGCTGAAGGAATTATACATGAGACAGGGCATAAAGAATAGGTCCTCGTGGCTTAAAATTGGAAGACGTGTTGACATGTCATACGGTAACCGTTCCACGGCATATGGTTATATACATCCTAACTCCCAAAAGAAATCTGATGTTTGGGAAGAATAATTTGTTATGAATTTAATAAGCCCCACATCTGACTTTTAGCAAAAATTACATTTGAATTAACCATCAAGTATTTGGCACATAGGGAACACATGATAAACACTATGAATGGGAAAAGCGAGTTTAGATCTCAGACATGGGAGATAAATGACAAATCCATTAGAGGTCAGAGGGCTTAAGGCATTAGTTCCATAATGACTAAATTCTGCGAGTTTTACTTGTACATGAATATATGAGGTGGCAGTTGTTAGTCTTATTAAAGCTGGTTGCTTAGAGACAGCTGACTGATTAGAAGATAGTTGCTTTCCACGTCTATAATTATTGTGATTACTATTACTGTGGTAGCCCTCGGTGGGATCCTGAAAATGGTAACAGGGTGTAGCATTTCACAGACTTGGGCCTATAAAAACTCGATATATATCCCAGTAAAAAAGATTTATAATGTCCCTTCCTTGCCATTTCAATGGGCTCATTTAAAGAATAATACAATCATTCACTCTCAGCTTATACAGTCACTTCCTTTCAATACCACTATGAAATAGAATCAGAGGTTATTACCAAAGATGAGGGAAGGAAAACAAAATCCTTCTGAGAAAAGAATATCAGAGATTGATCCCACTCGGGCCTCAGTCTTATAATTGAGTAAATGGCAACTTTAAAAAATCCCAGTGTGAGAAATGCTGAGGAATTTTATTCCTCTTGCGATCATATTAGTAATAAATTGCATGAAAATAGATT
Source organism: Phoca vitulina (assembly GCF_004348235.1). Taxonomy (NCBI): domain Eukaryota; kingdom Metazoa; phylum Chordata; class Mammalia; order Carnivora; family Phocidae; genus Phoca; species Phoca vitulina. The sequence goes on along the minus strand of NW_022589727.1, from coordinate 14,210,533 downwards.
ACACTTTTATTTATTTATGCTGAAGCTTAGGAAAGGCTCACCAAAATCGGTGCTGTGAGGATGCAATCTGTGTCCGTTTGAAGCAAGAGTTTAATTGTATCTACCTTGCACCTCATGCAAATGAAATCACAGCCAATAAAGACAGTACACCTGCATCATAATGTTACAGATACACTTGCTACAAATAATCTTTGTGACTAAGAGCCACTAAAATGGGCGCAGTAATTACAGTGGAAGAGAAAAGAGAGTATAGTCAACTGTGCAGGAAGTGTAGTACAAACCAGGTGTCTCGTGATCCCGAGTTGGCACAGCACCCATTACTGGCCCGGGACCCCTGCACCCCACCTCTAGTGCATGGAGGTGTTTCCCTAAGGGTGCTTTCTGAGAAGCCAGAAGCAGTGCACCACATTTGCCCAATTCTGCACTTTAGTGGTCCTACTCTTTTTTTCTGAAAGTAAGCTTCCTCCAGGATATGTTTTTCATTCTTAGAACCTTTATTTCCTCCAAGACACTTTCCCCAACATGTAGCAGATTTTTGGGCAGTTGCAAGAGCTATGCCTGGGGTGGATTAAAGGGATTATGGTATCATTTCATAGGTACAGATTTTCCATTAAACAATATCTCATTTCTTAGTCTCACGCCTGTCCTTAAATGCATCTTACATAAGCAGTGGGATTGCAGAAAAATAAATAGATCGGGGGGTGCCTGGCTGGCTCGGTTGGTAGAGGTTGCAACTCTTGATCTCGGGGTTGTAAGTTCGAGCCCCACAGTGGGTGTAGAGTTTACTTAAAAATAAAGTCTTTAAAAATATAAATAGATCACTAAAAGGATTTTGAAGGACCCATCTGAAAGTTTACATATTTAAACTTTTGTGTACCAATATGAAAACCAATAATGAAAGTGATTTGGACAGCTCTAAGGATGGAGATGGATTTGTGCTAACCCATCTATTTTCTGCCTGATTCTGCACCTGTAGATATGAAGTGCTCCCTCCAGGTAACAAGGTCAGCATTTAGCGAGAACGAGTTCCCAGTACCTCTCATATGTTATAGCTGATGTATTGGATTTTCTCCCCTTGCCCTTTGATTCCAGGTCTTTTCCTGTTTTCTTCCTGAAAACTTCTTGCCCTTATCTTATTATGGTGGCTTCCTTTACTTTGCTCTGTGGACACAGTGTTTGACTTTGTCACTTGGTTATGATTTGCCGTTGTCCTCTGAAAGCCTAGGGCTACAAAAGCATGACCTCTAAGACCTTCTCCTATCCTGGACCATAAAAATAGTGCTCCTGCTAGTTCAGCCCAATCTCTGGACAGAAAAGGGTTAGACTCCTCATTTTTGCTGTTCCTCCTTGTGAGCAAATGAAAACAACAGCAAGACTGCTGGCTTGGTTAGGTGAATGCCTACTGGTTAGGACAAACAGCAACGTTAAGTCTATGGTTTTACTTTGTGTCTGATCATGGCACTCTGAGCAGCTGAGCCACAAGGATCAGCTGTGTCTAGATCAGTACATATATAAACCAATAATAATTAAAGTGCAATATGAGGTGAGTGTAGGAGAAGTCAACCAGAACCATGGCAGCTTCTGATACCTTTGTTTAATGGGATCATCAATTCCAGCTGTGGCCAAGGTTCTCCTTATCGATCCAGGCACAATAAAACTAAGGGCAAAAATTCCAAAAGTACATAGTTTTTCAAGATTTCAAAAAACAATCTTAAAATATTTTACTCATATGATAAAACACTATATATGGTCATTGTAGAAAAAGATACTTTCTCAAAAATAAGCAAGAAAGGACATAAAAACAATCCATAATCCCAATATTCAAAGGATAAATGACAAACCATTTATTTATTCTTTAACTTGCTTGTTATCTAGCTACCCAAATACTTAATAAAATTTGAGGATAATTTTTTTAAGGTAGTAATAAAAATTTGGGAATGAACATTCCTACATAATACCTTTCTACATAAAATGCCACTTTTTTTTTCTCTTAGTGGGTCCCTCAATCAAAAGTATGAGTTCTCAGGTTGTAATTAAAAAACTGTGTTGATTGTTTCAATATTAAATTATTAACATCAGTTTGTTTCTCAGAGTCCATAGTCTCTCATGGTTTTAGAGGGGGGGTGGTGGGGGGAGGGGTTAGCCTGGTGATGGTCTTAAAGAGGGCACGTATTGAATGGAGCACTGGGTGTTATGCACAAACAATGAATCATGGAACACTACATCAAAAACTAATGATGTAATGTATGGTGATTAACATAACATAATAAAATAAAATTAAAAAAAATTATTAACATCAGTTAATTGGAATTCTAATTGCCAAAAAGGTGAACAATGTGTTAATCATAAATTCCAGAAGTAACTTTAATTTGATATTGCCATTGATATCAACATGACAATAGCTTTTTCTATTACAATTGTTAGTCTGCATAATTTTCTCCTCTCCTGGGGCTGTCAGATTGTGATTCCTAATGACAATATTAATATGCTTCTGAATAACAATCGGAATGTATAATGCTATTGAAATACTTAGAATAATCTAAGTATATTGGATCTGTCAACATTGATAATCACATTTTCTTTGCATGTTACACATTTTTCTCACTCTATCAATGTCTTCATTAGTGTACATTTACAGTTATTAAACTTATTAAAGAACTTCTTTATTATCCAAAAAGTTTTAAAAAAATTCAAAAGCTACTCTCAACATATCACTTTTATCTTTTAACATGTCTTATAAACATCAAGTAAGTTGAATCCGTCCCTACTAATTAGAATTGTTCTGCATACATGAACTGAATGAGAATGATCACAAAATGATACTTGTAAAATTATTTTAATTAGCCAGTATATAATCTATTTGTGTTATAGCCCATTAAGAGAGATCACATCAGTAGTAAAAATAGCAAAACTAAGGAGAGTTTTATTTGGATAAAATATGTTATTTTTCTTTGGCTGCTTATCACTTGGTACAGACATGAAGATGGCATCTGGGTAATTCAGCATCTCATATTGCTATCAAATAATGCATTGGACTTTTTTCCCCTGATGAGTTCCTAGGATACAGACAATGGCCACCTGTGTCTGGGTTGGAAGCCACTTTGCACTGAGCCAGCCAGACTGTATTCAATTTTGGGGTGTTTTTGGCAAGTTCCCTGACACAAAATAATAACCTGGTAGCTGTCATTTCTCCATTAACATGGCATTCCTTTTAATACCGAAGGCTTTAGTTCATTTTGCTAATTAAAATGTAAATCATACATTTAATAATACACTCACCTTAATCTCTTAGCACTAAAGAATTTAGTTTGAGGTTGGAAAATGTTGGCCATTCATTCTAGTTTCCGTAATAAAAAGACTAGAGAAGGAGCTCTGAATGCATGGATCCAAGCTTAGTCCTATTTCCATTTTTCTAAGTGCTGGACCCACTGTCTCTTGTTATTTATCTTGTTTAGAATGTTTCCTCCCGTATTAGCACTGATTTCACGCTCAGCTAGTTAAACCAAAGCTAGTGTGTGAGCATCACAAAAGTGTAATCTCTCAAATGTGCATAAATACAGAATGAAGCCTGACTGCCCACTGGGTGATATTTTCTGAATATACAAAAATATGGATTTAACCAAAATGATTCCCCAAGCACATGCTCCTAATTACAGGGTGTTCACTCGTACATATATGTTCATGTATTCGTTGATTTGTCATCAAATACTTTTAAGTGTCCATTGTGTTCTAAGCATTAGGCTAGGCCCCAGAGATGTAAAAGTGAGAATCCACAGTACCTGCTTTTTTTTTTTTTAAGATTTATTTGAGAGAGAGAGAGAGAGAGAACCGCGAATGGGGGAGGGGGAGAGGGAGAGGGAGCGCGAGAAAGAATCCTTAAGCAGACTCCCGATGAGCACAGAGCCCCCTGGGACTCCATCCCAGGACCCTGAGATCATAACCCACTGAAATCAAGAGCCTGCTGCTTTACTGACTGAGCCACCGAAGCGCCCCCACAGTACCTGCTCCTAAGGACTTTCCAGTTTATCACAAGAAACAGGCTATCAATCAATCACTTCTTGGTTCAACAAGCACGGGCTTCAGAAAGGTGGTAAATGAGTAGAGGCTAAAAACAACTACGTAGTCATCCAGATTGGTAAGGGGGTAGAGGTTTGGCCAGGTGTAGAGAGAAAAGCATGCGTAAAGGTTTTAGACAGAAAACACATACTGAACCTTGAAAAACTAAACATTCCTGAAGAATTGATCAAGGCTGGAGTATGGGTGTGACACTTAAAGTTAAGTGATTTCCCCGAGGTCACGTTGTTATCCAGTACTGAAGTGGAGGCTACATGCCAGGATTTCTGACGCCCCGTTTACTGTTGAACTGTGTAAGTCCCTAACACTAAGGAGTCTATGGAAATGCCACCGTGATAAACTGTATGCAGAGTAACACATTTATAGCATTATCGGGGGAAGAATCTTGCCGTGGTAACCTGGCTTTCGTTTGAGTTTGTGAAGGATAGACTTTTGCATGCTAGGCAAAAAAGCTTTTCACAGTGCAGGTATTTTCTTGATGTATGAATTAAAATATAATGCTAATTAATACTACTGGGTCATAGGATTAAATATATAATTCATGCTGCCAGTTATAACATCTGCAGAGAGCAGTGAGATTAACCTCATGTTTATAGAAAAAAATGTGTCTTTGAAACTCAGAATATAGATTACATATTAAGCTACAGGAAAGCTCAAAAGAGTGACAATATCCTTAAAACAGATGCGCTGCTACAGTTCAAATGATGAGGGACTTTGCTGCTTTAATGAAGCTGTAAAAACTATTTTCAATACAGCACATCTGAAAGGTTTGCCTGAGTGATGAAAGAGGTCTTATGGGGACTAGGCTTTGATTCCAAGATTGTCAGCTCTCAGATGGCTGTCAGAGTTCCGGAATTGACCTAAACAGTAGTGCTAACCTAAGCAGTTACTTTCTTGGTAGCAATCATTGTTGGGACTGAAGGAGTTTCTGAAGAATTATTGATACTTGGGCTCTGCTGTTAATTAAAGCTGTCATTCTATTTCAAGATGTGTTTTCAAGATGAGAAACTCTCCATGATTTTCTTCTTGATGGTTCACAATAATAATTAATGCATAATGAGGAACCTTATCCTAGCTTGACAACATGTTCTGGAGAAGGAACTTGAAAAGAACTTCAAAATAATCATCCGAAAATGTATTGCAGCAAAATTATAGATGCAGACATTGGATCAAACATACTAAGGATGAAAATATATGTAAAAGTGTTACAGGGTCTGATGAAAAGTTGGGGATTCTCAGATTGAGAAAAAATAAAGGTAGCCATTATGTGGTTCATAATATACAAAATCCATTATATAATATTTTTTAAATATCAAAATCAAAATATTAATATTGGAGAACGTAAAAAGTAAGGCAAAATATTAAATAAGAAAAAAGAGTTATATTTCACACTAGTAGTTATAACTCACCGAAAAGATTTAACTATCATTAATCATTCTCTACAAAACAACACAACATCAAAATATATGAAATGAAGACAGAATAATGTGAGGAAAATGTGATAATTGTCGTATTTGGGAAATTCAAGACACATCTCTCAGAATCTGATAGATCCAATAGACTGAAAAATGATTAATGAGAGAGAGAGAGAGAGAGTGAAATCACTGAATTCTTAGTTGGAAAGAGATGCACAGTATCATGCCTTTACACAGCATTTCCACTATATAGATACAACGTGCGGAAAAATTTCAGGAGCATATAATACAGAGAAATGTAGTAAAATAATTTAAAATGATACTTTTGCATAATTACTACCTTTCTTTTAAACATAGCTTATTGAAGTGCAACTTTATCAAATTTAATTTTTTATAATGCCTGGGCGTAATGGTTGGCTTGCAAAATTCCTGACAAGCAGACTATGATGATTCTAGAAACCAGGACTCTCTGTCCCCTTGAATCCTATTCTGGGGGATTGTCCCCAGGGTGAAAAATCTTTGGGGCCACCAATAAAGTGACAATTCAAACTATTTTTTCATTCCCAACAGGATCAAAGAAATTATGTCTCATAAGTGAGCATTCAATGAGATCAAAGCGGAGAGTTTCAGTCAGAAATACTAAGTTTGCAGCACCTTATTTAGTGCAAGCAACATGACCATGGCGGTGTGCCATGTCTTTTCTATCCATCTGTTTTAGAAGTAGAGCCGAGAAGTGAAAAGCTTGTCAAAGGGACCTGTACCAATGCATTTATTTGAATTAAAAAATGAAATCAGACTTTTTCTAATAGAAAGATAGGAACTTAACATTGTTGGAATGACAAATTTCCCCAAATCAATCTACTCAATGAAATCCAATTTGTAATGTGAACAAAAAATTGAAAATGAAATTTGAGAAGATATTTCTCTTTATTTATCTGGATTAGAAAAAAAAAAGAACTTTCAGCCTTAGGAAGTTGTTTAAAAAGGGAGAAAAATGATAGTTGTGAAAATCAAGTGGGGTGCTGCATATGTAATGCCTTGTCTGGAGATCCCATAATATCTGCTTGGCAGAAAGTGTCATAGTCCAGTGAACACCCGCATACACGCTGCAACTCTAAGAACAAGGAATATTACAATTCCTTTTGAAGTTACCAATTGTGCTCTTCCTGATCCCATTTCTTATTCCATCCTGCTCAGAGGTAACCACTATCCTGATTTTGTCTTGTATCTCCTTGCTTTAAAAAATATACAGTTTTTTTTCGCCACATGTATTTCTATTCCTAGTCATATGTTGGGTAGTTTTGGATAATTTTGAACTTTATTTAAATAGATTCATCCTTGCATATTTTTCTGCAACATGCTTTTCTTTCTTGTATAAGATTTTTCTAAGATTCAGCTGTGTATGTAGCTATAATTCATTCCTTTTCATCATTGTTGCCTATTTCATTAATGAATATCCCAGAATTTACTTATTCATCCCATTATTCTTGTCCAATATGAATGGTTCTAGCTTTTTGCTCTTACCAATAGCATACGTAAGAACATTTATACCTATCCACTTGTGCCCATTTGAAAACTTTTCTCTATTTTACCAACATAGGAGTTGAATTGTGGGATCATGCAGTATGTGCATCTTCACATATATAAAATGATGCTGAAGTATTGTCCAAAATATTTGCATACATTTAACCCTTCACCAGATGTGCAGAAATGTTCTTTGTTAATTTTTTATACCTCTGTTGTTACATTGATTGTTCAAAAATTTATTCCAGGTTGGTACATATGCAATGGTTTTTCATTTTGTTCTTGGCTTATATTTTCCTTATTACTAATAAGTCTGAATATGTTTTTATATGATTTAATTAATTAATTAATTAATTTATTTATTTGTCATTCCCTTTTCTTCTTCAGTGAAATGACATACTCTTCAGTTCTTTCGTTTGATTGAAAATGTCCCCCTCTTGCCCTTGTATGTAAAAGATTATTTTCCTGTCTATTGAGTGCTTGGTTGACAGTAATTTTCTCTTAGTATCTGGCTCCCATTGTTGTTGAGAAGTCAGCAGTCAATCTAGCTGTTGCTCCTTGAAAGATTATCTCTTTTTCCTCTCAGTGTGCTGTTGGAGAACTTTTTTGGGGGGGGGTTCTGCAGTATCCAGTTGTGAATTTCTTTTCACTTAACCTTTTTGGATTTGTTTGGCTTCTTGAATCTGAGTGTCTTTCATCATTCCTGCAATATTTTCAGCCACTGCATCTCCAAATATGAATTTTCCTCTACTTTTGAAAGTTTGATCTGATATGTTAGACCCTATCATTTCATGTTTTATCTCTACATCTCTTAACATTCCAGTATTTTCCAGCTCTTCTTTTCTTTTTGTGTGTGCTGAATTCTGGATAATTTCTACTGAATTCTCTTCAGAGTTCCTTACTATATTCCTTAGGTGGGTCTAATTGTTTTTTAATCTTGTCCAAAGTTTGTATACTTTGTAAATTTTGAAATTGTTTATTTCCTAAAGTTAAACTAACTTTTCTTTCTTGGGAGAAACCCAACATGGTCATGAAGTCTTAACAATTGTATTTATTCTTGGACTTGTTTGACTAATATTTTATTTTAAATTTTACATACTATGTTCATAGTGAAATTGTATTGTGATTATTCTTTTTCCTACTGTCCTTGAAGGGTTAGCTATGAATAATATGCTAGACAGAGTGTCTCAACCTTAGGACTACTGACAATTTGGACCAGACAATTCTTTGTTGTTGAGGGCTTTTCTGAACATTGTCAATATCCAGCAGCATCCCTCACCTCTACCCACTTAATGTCAGCAGCACCTTCACTCATTCTTCAGTTCTGATAGTCCAGAAATGTCTCCAGACAAGCCTAAGGACCCCTGGGGAGCAAGTTTGTCCCAGGTGAGAACCAATGAGCTTTCAGGATGATCTAGAAGAGTAAAGGTCACTCTACAAAATGTGTGGCCTGTGTTCTTTAAAAGGATCAAGGAAAAGAAAGATGGGGGAAAACTGTGAAACTGTCAGATTGGAGGAAACAAAATCAACATGATATGCAATATCTTGGATGAGATCTCAGAATAGAAAGGAAAGAAAGGCTTTTTGTGAAAGTTATTGAACTTTGAGTGTAGATTGGATGGTGACATATGAGTGTTGTTTTTCTGACTGGAAGGGTTGTATGAGGTTTAAAAAGGGTATTTTTGTGCTAAGGAAGTGTACCTAAGTGAAGTGATAATGTATCCTATCTAGGGCTTGCTCTCTCTCATTTGATTCAGAAAAAGGCTACTACTATTACCATTAATAGTAATAACAGAAAGGGAGCCTGGGAGAGAGACAAAGAGAGAACAAATGAAGTGAAATGTTTAAGGCAAGGAAATCCAGATGAGGTTGATAAGGGAGTTCTTTGTAGTGTTTTTCAACTTTTCTGTTGGTTTAAATTATTTCCTAATAATTTATTCAAAAAGAGGATATGTTGCTTGTTTTACAATGAATTGAGGAAGAATAGTAAAGCTTAGGAACATTTATTGAGGTTCAAGAGAGAAAGCGTTGGAGGCCTATGAAAAATTATACTAGCAATAAATATATTTTAGAAAAAAATATTTTTGCTATTTTTAATTGAAGTTTTGAAAGGGTATTAACATTTGTTAATGCTTATATGGTTAATTGTTTTACATGTGATATTCAATCTTTGGGCTTTTGTAATATGATCAGCTACCCCTAAGACTCCTAAAGTACATGTTCACAGCAAGTAGAAAGAGGCTGTACAGATGAGAAAGGGATGTGATGCAAGAGAATCTGAGAAGACAGCCAGATGAATACTTGAAGGACCAAAGGCATATAGGAAAATAGATAGGTCCTGTCCAAAAATCACTGAGAATATGTTCCAGCACATGAGGTATTTTAAGTGGCAGAACAAATGAAATGAACTATTTCAAAGAGGCACATACCTTAACATGACTAATTGATACTTGAATATGAGAGAAAAAAATGGCAGAAAGTGAATGGAAATTAATTTAATTCATAATCAAGTGAAACTGTTATAGGCCTAAGAAATGTGCTTGCAATGAAGGGTGGTCCCTCTCATGGTTTCCTAAATTTAACTAACTGAGATTACATTTTCAAGACAGTCAATCCATTGCACTCCTAAAATTATTATTTGCTCTAAGTGGAAAATGGGCAATTTCTCATAAAATAATATACCTGTCTTAGTCATTCCTTTTGGAGACAGTTTTTAAAAATCTACTCTTATGTCAAAAACTATAACAATGTGCCTTAAACATGAAATGCTGAGTATACAGTATCTATACAGAGAGAAGAACCAGGATAAGGATAAATTCATTCTTAGGTACCAAATGCCAATTGATAAAAATCATCAGAATCATGGTTCTTATATAAGAGTTTTGTGATACTAATTCTAAAATCAAACTATTTGATTTACTTATAAACAAATCACCAACACAAAATCTCTACCAGATTGAAGATGGTAATATGTTAATGGGCTCTGGGTCTTGGATAAGCTGGTGTTCTAGTTATTATTTTGCCACGATTAGCTGATAATTTGGGGAAAGTTATATTATCTCCCGAAACCTCAGTGTATTTGGCTGTAGATAGAATAAAATTATTATCTACTTTATGGGATTATTGTAAGGACTAAGTAAAAGAATATGTGTAAAATTTTTTAGCACAAGGCAATTCACAAATTGCTTTCAAATCTCACAAATATTGGCTATTAGTTTGTGAAGGTCTTTGATTAAACAGAATTGTCTATTTAATCTTAACAGACAAACGGAGGCTTCATCCCCTAATTTGAGAAGTAATATGTTGATACGGATGTTCTTCCAATGTAGCCCATCTTCAATCAAATACAGTTGATCTTCTTGCTATGTGGTTCAAATTTCCTCAGACTTGCATTGCTAGCCTTCATTACTCCACTCTGCTATCACTTCCAATTATGAGCTACACTGAAGTTTCCCACATTCTGCAAACATAACTGCCCTCTTTCCTTTACTCACGATAATCTCTCTCCATGACTTTTTCTCCCCCACCTATTATCTTTGTTTGACTTTCTACCCTATTCAAGGTATGCCATATACATACCCACCCACTTCTCTAGGCAGCATTTCCTACTCTAAGAGAGTAAGATTAATCCCGCTCTTCCAAGCGTGCTCCCACAGCATGCTTAGTCCAACAGGATTCTGGCCAGGAATGCTGAGTAGGATCCTCAGGAGAAGGCCCTACCGACACTCAGAAGTGGCCTGCACTTTCACTGTGAGTAAAGATAAAAGGGTACTATGAGCATGCCCAAGGGGCTGTGTGTCATAGTCATGGTTACAACATGTTCTTCTTCTCCTCTTGGAACCCGGACATGAACTCCATTGGCCTGATACCACCGCAGGATGAAGTAAAGAGCCCACATGTGGGCATAAGAAATTAAGTGGGTGAAGATTCAATTGTGAAGTTTCTCACTTGAACCATCCTTTTATAAGGCCGATAACGCTTGTCAAAATAGACTCCACTGTGAATTTTGCCTCAGTATTACTTGTACTTTATTTAACCTCCTCTTTAGTGAGCATTTAAACCTGCCTGAATCAAAATAACTTAATAAGTAATAATAACTGAGGACTTACTGTGTGCCAGTCACAGTGCCTAGGCACTTTATATGCACTACCAATATACGAATAATCCTCATGATAACCACATAAATTAAATTATATTATTTACCCTAGTTGCCTGATAAAGAAACTGTCAAAGAGATTTATTATTGCTCAATGTGATCATCTAATAATTATCAGAAACTGTGTTTGCTGAATCTAAAACCTGAGTATTATTCACCAGGTGATTTTGCTATATTACTTATAGACCAGAACGGAATTATTTTAAGGTTATGAAAACAAAACTAGAGAAAATTTATTGTACTATATTACCAGGAGTATTTTCCAGTAAAAGTGCTCAATTAATGGTTAAGTTCATTGAATTGCATGGGTTCCTTACTCTATTTTCATGGTTAAAATTCCATGAACTATACTTGATTCATGTCCAAAGTCAAATAGAACGGCTCTATTTGTTGCCCAAATTATATAAAAATTGGTTAAACTCAAATTTTCACTTCTTGGATTCCCCTATAAATGGAATCAAGAAGATTGGATAAATCCATTATTTGTCAACCAGTAAGACACTTCCATTTGTGCCTCAAGTACATTTGGTAAGCTGTCTGATTGATGGCATATGGTTTTAAATATACAGCCACACAGCATGGTGACTATCGTTAATAATACAGTATTGTGGATTTGAAAGTTGCTAAGAGAGTAGATCTTAAAAGTTCTCATCACAAGAAAAAAATTGTTGCTATGTAGGGTAATAGATGTTAAGTAGATTTATTGTGGTGATCATTTTGCAATATATACATATATAGACTCATTATGTTGTACACCAGAAACTCATATAATATATGTCAATTATATCTCAATTAAAAAAAACAACTTAGTTGTAACAATTTAAGATGAATATATATATTAATATATATCCTAAATTTATCCAAATATGCATTTGTCATATATATTATTCTGTGGCTTCATATAGATATATGATATGTATAATATATAAATATAAATACATATAATATATATAATATATATTTATATGAAGCCACAGAATAAAACATTGTAAGTGATATGGCAAATATTTCAGAAAAGAAGTAATTGGCCAAAAATATTTACTAGTTCACAACATTATAAGACCAATTCAAAATTATATATTACAGGAGTTGCAAATGGAGCAATATCCAGAAGTTTGGCCTTGTCTCATAAGAGCTTATCTTTTTAGCTTATCTCATAATAGCTTGTGATTTTCTAGGTCTTTCATGTTACCACACTTCCTTTCCCTGAGTATATGTGTATTTTAATAGTTCCCTAAAATAGTTCCAAACAGCATGCACACAAATGATTAGTTACATTAGAATCTATTTTATAAAACTGTGATTACACCATATAAAAATAGGTATTTGATACTCAGCTCATAGAGCACCATTAAGTCATTATATGCTAATATTGTATAAATGTATGACTGTGAAATTTCTCCAGCCTCCACTAATTATTTTATTGTCTATTAACAGTTCTTATGAGCCACTTAATCAATTGGATATACACATTGTAAGTTGAAAAGGAAAATACTATGGCGTTGTTTGGGGATATTCTATTCTTCCACATTAGTTTATATTTTTTTATAATAACTAGTCAAGCTACTTTAAAGCTATTTACATTTAACTAGCTCTGATGAATTGTGCTATCCACTTAAATAACAGAATTTTCAAAATTTTTTCTATATCCATATTAAAAGGAGATACATGCTTCCTTAGAATGACTAAAACGACAACAATTTTAACAGTAAGATCCACCAGGAATGACACAGAGTAGCTTGCTTTCAGTCTTGAATATACCTCTCTGGAATTCACCAGAAACATAATTTGGCTACAATACAGACTGAAAATAATTAGAATAATATAAAACAAACTAATCTATTGTTAAAAAATATTTGTGAAGTTTGGAAAGAGGCTCCCAAAGGATAATTCATTTCCTCTTTCTCTCTTTCTTTCTTTCTTTCTCTTTTTCTTTCTTTCTTTCTTTCTTTCTTTCTTTCTTTCTTTCTTTCTTT
>NW_022589727.1:14172733-14197378 GCF_004348235.1 Phoca vitulina | reverse complement strand
TTTCTTTCTTTCTTTCTTTCTTTCTTTCTTTCTTTCTTTCTTTCTTTCTTTCTTTCTTTCTCTTTCTTTTCTTTCTTTTCTTTCTTTCTTCTTTCTTTCTCCTTTCTTTCTTTTTCTTTCTATTATATTATCTTTCTTTATCACTTGCTAATACTAATGCCTAACTGTGAATGACACTTATATCTGGAATTATTTCTCATGGGCAGCAATGTATCAAAACTAGGAGGAACCAATATTGAAATTGTACATGTAAGATTACCTGTTACCACACCATTCTCTTCCTTCTCTGAGTTCTCAAATTCTACTGTAAGAAAATTGGGATTAATAGGGTTTGATGTGCTCCTAATAAAGGTTGCTTGTGTAGATAGCAGAGGCCTGGAATAGAAATAGAATAGAAAAAGAATTTATGATTAAGGATAACCTAGCCATTTAAATTACAAACTAAAACTATGTTATGATAACTCTGATACACTTTCATTGAGATGGGACTATTCATTTATTTGAGCAATGTAGCAGTATTTCTGAAACAGGTATGTGTCAATGGCTGGTGTGCCATTTACATGTATATTTTATTCATCATCACCATCACCAAAAAAGGTTACTGAGTGCTCAATAAAATTTGGTAAATTAATATTTTAAGAACAGTTTTTTTTTTTCAGAGAAGGATGAACAAGACACATTCTCCCCCCCAAATCTCAATGAGTCTTGTCAGCAAACTAAATTATAAAATTTTAGGTAAACCAATTTCCTCTCTGCAAAGTTTGGAATAGGGTACAGTGGTTGTATTCATAAATCACAAATTCTACCAACTCAATTCATATCTAAACATCCTGTAGACTAAGAGCATTGGCTAAAATAGATTTTTAAGAATTCATAAACGGTGGAGATTAAGTGAATGCACGTGGAGTATGATGCAGTCATTCTTCAAGAGCTATATGGCACCAAATAGTGCGGTGACAAAAAAACCTTTGCTGTATATGAGTGGCACAATTTAATTAGGTTAGAAGTGTCAGAACCTAGTGCCCTAGAATTTATACTCAAGGTAGAAGCAATCTTTATACTTAAAATCATCAAAAGTATTTTTTCATGTGATTATGTGCTTATGGAAGCTTATGCTCTTGTTTTGCATCAACTTTTCCCCAGTGGTTTACCATCCATTGATGACCATTGCTTGAATCCTTGAAACAACTATTTCATTGGAAGTTGCAAAGTGATGCTTTTCTAATCCATTATGTATGCTTCATTTACCATCTTGAAATATTCTACATAAAAGAAATTTTCTTTATGTGCCAAAGCTAATTTATTATCCTGAAATATTATTAATCCTGGAAAGACAAAATTGATGCTTATATCTAAACATTTTGTTATAAATTTTCAGAGTAATGTGTTGATGCCTCTAGCAATCTCCAATGGAGTTGTTCCCAAACTTTTCCTCTTCTACTGTTCTCTTTTCCTCTTTCTTTCTTTCCTCCCTTATTTCTTCCCCCTTTCTCTTCCTTTCTTTCTTTTGTCTACTTTCTGTCTTTCTTTTGTCTTTCTCAATTTCTTTCATCCCTCTTTCTTCTTTTATTGATGAAGTCAGAGCTTTTAAAATATGTTTGATGTGTCTTAATCAACTTTAATGATTTTCTTCCATGTTCTAAGTCTCTTAATTTAGGCCAGTATAAGCTCTTTCTGTTGGCTCTCATACTTTTGAACTGACCCCAGTAGTCTTCAGTATCTTTCTTGTTTTCTGGAATGAAAAGGGGTCCTAAGCTGTTTGCGTGTGTGTGTTTCTGTGTGTATGATTGTGTGTACATGTGTAATCAGATCTTCATGTCATGTAAGAATTCATTCATCCAATTTTGAGTTAATATGATGGATGGAATAGGCAAAAATTGTTCTCCATTTATTAAATTGATCTCATATTCTCAACCTATGGTAAATCATTGGGTAAAACAAAAGAACATGGCATCCAGTTTGGGAGAAGATATTTGAAGACACCATAAGATGACTTCCAGTTTCCACTCAAACATGTAAAGAGCTGGGAAGCCAACACTCCTATCCTCACAACAAGAACAAAGCTGAACAAACTGAAAATCAAAGACCATTCTTAGATTCATAAGAGAATTAAGGTCACGGAACAAAGAGCCTTTCCCAAAACTGGAGAAATAAGTAGATGTGGGGAATACAGACAAGTTTATCAGAAGCAGAAGTTGTTGGAGCCAGTAACTGAAAGTTACTCAAACAGTAACTTTAAAGAATTGCTGGAGGCTGAGTATAGTAACTTGAGAGTTATAATCGCCAGATGCCTAGGCTAAGGGGACACCTGCACTTCCCCCGGTTTTACTTCCAGGAGTCCCACTAGATTCTCAGGTAAATATTGGAGAAAAATCTCCTCATGCTGGGCCAGAGGGAGGGAAAAGCAAACATTCTGGAATACGCCCAGAGCATTCGCCACAACAAAGACCTACTCGTGAAGGCAAAAAACTTCACCAGAGCCAAATCTAATGTGAAGGAAAGAAAATGACCCAACTCTAGCCCTCATAAGCCTTCCTGGATCACCCAAGGGAAGGGAAGTACAAACCTGAGAAACACTTGTCACAGTTGTAGCTCAGGGGTACACACCCACTAAAATACTGAGATCTAATCTTTCTCTACAATTTTTTTTTATTATTATGTTATGTTAATCACCATACATCACATCATCAGTTTTTGATGTAGTGTTCCATGATTCATTGTTTGCGTCTAACACCCAGTGCTCCGTGCAGAACGTGCCCTCTTTAATACCCATCACCAGGCTAACCCATCCTCCCACCCCCTCTTTCTCTACAATTATACAGGACTCCTGTATAACAACAATGAATTGCAACAATGAACTGAAAGGCTTAAGTTCTATTTAAGAATGAGAAATCCAAACAAAAACCGAAAGCCAGCAAGGGAGACAAAAAGAGGTACATTAGAAAAACTGAAGCCTCTGACACATACAGCTACAGTAAACAGTGAGCACACCCTGTTTCCTAGACAGATAAACATGAAACCTATACTAACAACCTAGCGATTTCAGTGCCTATTACTCAATACAACATGTCCAATTTCTAACAAAAAATTACAAGTCATGCTGAAAGGTAAAAAAAAAAAAAAATTCGGAAGAGACAAAACAAGGACAAGAACCATACTCAGACAAGATAGATATTTTAGAGTTACCAGACCAGGAATGTAAAATAACTACAATTAATATGTTAAAAGTGGTAATGGAAAAAGTAGACACTGGGCAGGAATTGATGGGCAAATGTAAGCAGAGAGATGGAAACTCTAATAAAGAATAAAAAGGGGGGCACCTGGGTGGCTCAGTCAGTTAAGTGTCTGCCTTTGGCTCAGGTCATGATCGCAGGGTCCTGGGATCGAACACTGTGTCAGGCTCCCTGCTCAGCAGGGAGTCCGCTTCTCTCTCTCCCCCTGCCCCTCCACTGTGCTCGTGCTCTCTCCCTTCCTCACTCTTTTTCAAATAAATAAAATCTTAAAAAAAATTAAAAGGAAAAGCTAGAAATCAAAAATATTATAACAAACATGAAGCATGCCTCTGATGGACTCATCAGTACACTGGACACAGCCAAGGAAAGAATCAATAAGCTTGAAGATATGTCAATAGGAAGTCCCAAAACTGAAATGCAAAGAGAAAAACAAATAACAAAAAGTAAATAAGAATAACAATACATCCAAGAAATGCGGCACAATTATAAAAGGTGCAATATACATGTAATGGGAATAGCAGAAGAAGAAGCAAGAAAGAAAGGACCAGAAGAGATATTTAAACTAATAATGGCTGTGAGTTTTCCAAAATTAATGATAGAAACCAAACCACAAATCCAGGAAGTTCATAGGATAAATTTATCCAGGATAAATAACAAAAATCTAAATTCGGGCATACCATATTTAAACAAAGAGAAATTCTTCAAGGAAGCCAGAAGATAAAACACCTTACCTAAAGAGGAAAGTGAATAAGAATTACATGAAACAAAGAAAGCAGAAGAAACCGGAGTAAAATATTTAAAGTGCTGACAGAAGAAACCCACTAATCTAGAATTTTGTATTTAATAACATTTTCCTTCAAAGAGAAGAAATCAAGACTTTCTTAGGCAACAAAAACTAAGGGAATTTGTTGTCAATGGACCTGCTGAAGCAGGAGAACAAGGTTCTTGTCTCACGGAGTCAGAGAATGAATCTTGTGGACAAAGGAGGGTGAGCAAACAATAGAGTTTTATTAAGCAAAGATACAGAAAAAGCTCTCAGGAGTGAGAGGGGTCCCAACTGGGTTGCCAGTGAGGGCTTTTCATCTCTGGTCTTTTATTAGGACTTTACCAGGAAACTTGCTGGTGGTTAGGTCAGTGGGCTGGAACTAGACATGACGCTTATACATTGTGTGAGAGTTTTTGTTTCTGCAACATCTATGATCTATAGATATGTATTGCTAGGTCTGGTTAATCTTTATAGTGAACTTTTCCTCGGAGTCCTGATCAGTTTTTGTGGTTATTTTTAGTTTCTGTGTTCACAATGTAATTATTAGAAAAACATTTTAACCCTAGTAATTGGGATATGTTGGTCTAAATTTTCCTGATCTCTGTCTTTATTTTGTCTCTGGGTCTGCATACCTAATGTATCCTCAGAGCCTCCTCAGGGGCCTCCCGTCTCTCCCTGCCAATACCTTAACTCTTTCCCTACTCACTGCCTTGCAAGAAATGTTAAAATAAGTTCTTCTGAGAGAAATAAAATGATATAGGTCACAGACTAAGATCCACGTAAAGAAAGAAAAAGAATCACAGAAGAAATAAATGAAGGCAAAATAAAATCTTTATTTTTCTTATTTTTATCTACTCTAATAGATAACTGTTCAAAACATTAACAGCAGCATGTACTGGGTGATTATATCATATGGATAAGTGAAATGAATGACAGCACTGTTACAAGGGATGGGAGGGAGAAATTAGGAATACTCTCATAAGGTACATGCACTACCCATGAAGTGGTATTTGAAAGCACTTATATTCGTTGTAAATGAATATTATAAACTCCAAGGCAAACACTAAGCAACAACAAAAAGTATGATCGATATGCTAAGAGAGAAGAAAAAATGGAATCATACAAAATGCTCAATTAAAATCAGACAAGAAAACAAAGGAGAATAAAGTTAAAAAGAAAAAAGAATAAGTGCAATAAATGCAAAGCAATTGCAATTATGGTAGATATTAATCCAATTATATAAATAATCACTTTAAATGTTAAGGGTCTAAATCTACCAATAAAAAGTGGATAAAAAAACAAGATCCAAGTATTTTTTCTACAGGAAACCCACTTTTAATGGAAAAAGCCATACCATGCTAGGACTAATAAAAGTGGAAGCTGGAGTAACTTTATTTATTTCAGACAAAGCAGACATCAGATTAAGGGAAATTATCAGGGATAAAGAGGAAATTACATAATAATAAAGGGCCTAATTCTCCAAGGAAACATAACAATCTTAACAACAGAGTGTCAAAATAAACGAAGCAAAAACTGATAGAACTAAAAGGAGAAATAGATGAATCCACTGTTAACAGTTGGAGGCTTCAACATCCTTCCCTCAGTAATTGACAGACCTAGCAAGCAGAAAATCACTAAGACACGGTAATACTATGTAGCATCCTCAGTATCTTTTGGGCCCTAAGATCTCAGAGACAGAATTAGCTAAAGGGAAATAAAAGGGCAGTCCCCGGGGAGTAGGGTCACCACATCTTGTCAGGATAAATCTCCTGTCTCAGTAGGGGCAAAAAGAAAGAGGTGTGAGGGGCTAGCTATGGAGGTGAGATCCATAACACTTCTCCTCTTATTATCTCTTGTGTTGGAGAATTGGCACAATGGCATGGATAATGTAAAAATAAATAGATTATTGCAAGTGATGTTCTTTTAATTTATCCCACCCCTCTCCTGTAGACCCAATGGGAAGAAGCTGAATCTCAGTAACCACCTTTTTACCCTTTTTAAAATCTTTTTTCCTACTTTTTTTTTTTTAACAAAGTTGTAATTGAAACTAAAATAGGGTGAATACACATCAACGGAAATACAATCATACAGTCCCTAAATTAAGAAAACTTGCGTAATGTATGTCAACCCTCCACTTGCTTTCAGTAGGTGAGCCTCAGCCAAATGCAATCTGCTGGACCTGGTGTTTCAGTCCATGCATGAATTCTTATTTTATGTATTTTGTTAGCTCCTAATGGCCATGACATAAGAATCAGTAAGGTAGTAAGACCTAACGATGCTCCTCACCTGATCTTTGCTATATAGCTATTATTCATCTGTTTTCTCAGAGAATTAATCAGTAATTTTTAAAAATATTTTATTTATTTATTTGAGAGAGAGAGAGAGCATGAGCGGGGGGAAAGGGAGAAGCAGGATCCCTGCTGAGCCAGGAGCCTGACATGGGGCTTGATCCCCAAACCCTGGGATCATGACCTGAGCTGAAGGCAGATGCTTAACCGACTGAGCCACCCAGGTGCCCCTTAATCAGTAATTTTAATTGAAGCTGAATTAAGCTATTTAAATTTGACTCCCCAAAGTTTGTGAAAGCAGGCCTTTTAAAAGTTGATTACGAAACTACATAAACACAATAAGTGGGCATGCATTATTCACACTTGAGTCAGTCTACTTCTCAATCTTGTGGTATGAACTCCTCAACTAAAATTTTCAAACACTAGAGAAAACGAATATGGTGAAACCACCCATTATTTATGATCACGTGAACCACTGTGTAAATACACACACACACACCCATACACACACACATACATAACACATATATATAAGGACTCCAGTCATTGACACTATTTTTTTGTTTGTTTGTTTAGATATATGTAATGGATGAAACTTTTAAATCATGGCGTATGATATGAAAAAGATAGAAAAATAGTTTCTAGGCTATTTGATGAAATATCCTGATACAGCCGATTGTCAGTAGGATGACACTGATTTTGAAGGCTAGGGACCGAGTCTTTTCTGTGTTTTTCTCCCCATCTCTCTGATGTTTGCACAATGGTGTCTCCGCTGGTGTTCTATACAACATGGGTACTGAGACACTAGATGTTCTCATTCTCTGACTATCGTAAATATTTGCTAGTGAAGAAACAGTTGATTATTTGTAAACTTTCTGGACCTAGAGCATTTATGACTGCAGTAATACGTCATCAGCCAGGTTGGAGGCAGAATGACTGAAAAACTTCAGCTGCTCTCACAATCAATTCCAATCACTAGGGTTGAAGCAATCATGAGGGATCTTTAGAATGCTTGCTAAGGTAGACAAAAGAACTATTTTGGCCACACAGAAATCTGTGCATATAGGTAAGGTCTCTTGGTCACAGTTCTAGTCTGGCTCTTCTCTTAAACATTTAACGTAGAAGTATCTCTCAATTTACTTAGAATTTTATAAAGCAAACGTGTGACTTGCTTTAACATGGGAAGAGAAAACAAACAGAGACACCTTTAAAATATATGCAGCCCATAAATGTTCTTAGGACTCCCATCTAGAAGTGTATTTCCCAGAAGATGAATTGGTATTTTGCATAGGATGCCCTAATCCTAGGCCTGAGGGTACAAAGCAATTACTCAGCCCTCTGGCTGGACCCTGGATGCTGCAGAGAGCCATGTGGGCAGCAGGATTGGGAGAGAACCCAAATAAACACGAGCTGTACTAAGAGGTGAACACCCAAAGTCATGCAGCTGGTGAGTAGCTTCCTACACGCAAAACTGTGCTGCACAGTACTGTACCAATGAGTAAATCTGACTTCCACTCTGATTTGTAGGATATCTTTGGCAGTGAGGAAACTGACAATTTGAACTAAAAGAATAGGAATTTTTATCAAAAGGATGTTAAATAAAGGTCCATTCAGAAGGTGGGTAAGAAAATAAGGTAATACACCATCTGAAGGAAAATAAAAGACTGCTGTATGAAATCCTACAAATAGTGAAATAAATAACTTTATGTGTATGTCCCAATAATAGCCCTTGATATATTCTTTTAACTGCTTCACTGAAAGATCAAAGTGTCATCTGAGTTTTCTAGGATCCAAAGCATTACCTTAAAAGTCAAAATGCACTTTCTTAATTCTATTTTAGGTTCTTACATTTTATTTAGTGCTTTGATTGCTAAATGTTTGCTATTTACATAATGTTATCATGGTTAACTGCCAACTTGTGATTGATAAAATTACATATAATTTTTCATGACAGATGATAGGATTATCCAGATGTGGGATCCATAAAGCATCAAACAATAAGTTAAAAATAGCAAATTGGAATCATTTTGTACATTTGTTCTTTTTTTTAAGGGGCAGTCCCTCCTAGGTTTAGAGCATTGGACACTGAAGTCAGAACAACTTTTAATTAAATACAAACAACTTACTGAGTGACTCTGAGCAAGTTGCTTCTACTCTTTAGCCTCAGTTTCTTCATTTTTATGACAGGATTTTAATAGTTTCTATCTCGCATAATGACATGGGTTAGAAGTGAGATAATTTAGGTAATGCCAAGAAACAGTATGTACTCAATATGACTTTGGTCATGAAAACTAATCAATCAACAATTTTTGAAACAGCACTGTGGCAAAACAAATATGTACATATGTGTACATCTTATAATTGTGTATATATATATACACACATGTATACACATATATACATATATAACATATATAACACACATATAACATATAATACATGTAATGTATGTAAGAGAATACATAAATCTAAAAACAGTATTTAAACAAGAATAATAAAGTGAACAACTGTACACCCACAAACCATGTTAAGAAATACGCCGTTATCAGTGTGAGAGAAGCCTCTTGAATGGACTTACCTGACTGAGTACTTGAACTTCATCCTCAAGAATGCCTGCAACCCTGGGAGTGCTGTACTATTCATTCCTTTTGTTTTTCTGATAGTATTATTACCTATGTATGCCTGCTTTAAAATAACATTTAATTTTGTCTGGTTCTGTCCTGTTTTGTTTTCTTTGGTTACTTCATGCTAATTTTGCCTGCATTTGAACTCACATAATTGCTATTTGTATATTGAATTCAACAAAATATTTTTAACATAGGTATTTTCAAAGGAGAAATGTAATCCCTTGTTTCCCCACCAGATAATTTTTATTGATTAAAAAATTAATACAACTAATAGCTCAAAATATTGAACCAGTATACAAAGGCATAAAAATGAAAAGTGATACATTCCTTACTCCATCTCTCTTCTCTATCCATCTTATTCCTCCTCCCCAATGGCAACTACCATTAGGAATTGCTTAGTCATTTTTCATTATAAAATAAATGTGTATGCCCACATTTATATATCTATTAATATATTTGCTTACATTCCCCCCAAAAGGATTACACTACATCTGTATTCCTACATTTTGCTTTTCCCCTTAGAATTAATCGTAGATAATGTTCCGTATCTGTACATATAGCTCTACTTCTTCATTTTTTTGATGCCACATTATCCCATTGTATTATATATCACCATTTATTTTTAAAGCCCCTTATTGATGAATGTTTTGTTTTTTCATTTTTAATGTTATTTCAAAAAGTGTTGCAATACAGATCTTTATACAGAAATCCTGAAAAACTTTTGTCTGTATATTCTTGGGATAAACTCCTTGAAATCCAATATGTAGGTCAAAGAGTGTGTGCATTTAAGCATTTTTACTAACAGAACTAAACAAAGGCTGAATAGTGGTTTGAAGGCACTTTGTACAGCCCTGCCAATATTTCTCACAAGCTTTTTGAAAATTTTCTCTAAATGCAATATTGTCCAAATAGATGGGCATGCTATTTGTTTTTTCCAACCTATCTCATCTACGCCATAAAACACTTCACTATGCTCACTGTGAATATGCTTTTCTTGTTTAGAATCATATCCCCTCTAGCTCAATGATAATTTACTGCTTTGATAACCTTCACTTACCTCTCCATCAGAGCAATGAGCCAAAAGATTTTAGACTGCGATGTTTCATGTCCATGTGCTGCCAGTCAATGTTGGAAATAACTTACATATGAGATTGGCAGAATTGTTCAAATAAGTAAATGCAATGTCTACATAAAGTCTCCAGGAAATGGTACTATGGCATGTTTGACCCTGTTTCATTTTTATAGGCTTCACAATTAAATATTGAATCTCTCAAAAATCGATTTTTCAAAGTCATTTTATTTTATATTGTCATGCACAGTCTATCAGAAGTAGATTGACATTTTTAGTTCTAATTAGTTAATATTGGCCTGTTTTATAATTCCCTGTTTTCCAAAATGTTCTATGCTCCATATCGCATTACTTCTTCTTGCTCATGTTCTTCTAACACAGTTACAATTATAAATATAATAAGTAAATAAAGTTTTGAATAAGAATTTATTTATTTGCTTTTATTCCCCCCCAAACCTCAGGCCTATTCTAATTTTATTTCCTCTTCTTGTTTTTCTGTTCCTAAAGTAGATTAAATATGTGTGAATTTTGATATATAACTGATTCATCTTACTGATAAGCATTATGATTGTACTAGAAAAGAAACCAAACCCTAAATACATGTTGTTACTATACACATGTAAATATTTTATGTACTTTCCTATGCAATTAAGACTTCTTTCATTGTAATCCAAGAATTACTTCATGGGCTTTTTCTCAATCTTTTCTTTCATATTCTGTCCTACAGTCCTGGCAATGCACAGGTATTAATAACTAATATTAGCCTATTCATAAAGAATTTTCCACATATTCTCTTTCAAAAATTATCTCAAGACAGCTTTTAGTTTTAATTTTTTGTGTGGGGCAGAAGAAGCAGAATTTTTAGAATTTCTATATGAAGCCATCCTGATGATAAAAAAATTTAAAATTATATATTAAGTCCACCTATATTTTAGCCTTTTACTGTTGTAAAGCAATTCTAACCACTCAAGTGGCTTAAAATAACCAACATTTTCTTTTTTTATTTAAAATTTTTTAATTTTAATTAATTAATTTATTTTTATTATTATGTTATGTTAATCACCATACTTTACATCATTAGTTTTTGATGTAGTGTTCCATGATTCATTGTTTGTGTATAACACCCAGTACTCCATGCAGTACGTGCCCTCTTTAATACCCATCACCAGGATAACCTATGCCCCCACCCCTCTCCCCTCTAGAATCCTCAGTTTGTTTCTCAGAGTCCATAGTCTCTCATGGTTCATCTCCCCCTCCAATTCCCCCCCTTCATTTTTTCCTTCCTACTATCTTCTTCTTCTTCTTCTTCTTTTTTTTTTTAATATATAATGTATTCTTTGTTTCAGAGGTACAGATCTGTGATTCAACAGTCTTACACAATTCACAGCGCTCACCATAGCACATGCCCTCCCCAATGTCTATCACCCAGCCACCCCATCCCTCCCACTCCCCACCACTCCAGCAACCCTCAGTTTGTTTCCTGAGATTAACAATTCCTCATATCAGTGAGGTCATATGATACATGTCTTTCTCTGATTGACTTATTTTGCTCAGCATATTACCCTCCAGTTCCAAATGATGGAAAATAAAGAAGCTGAGAAAAAGAGAGATAAACAACTACTGGATCACGAGGGCAGAATTCGAGAGATAAGTGATACCATAAGATGAAACAACATTAGAATAATTGGGATCCCAGAAGAAGAAGAAAGAGAGAGAGGGGCAGGAGGTATATTGGAGCAAATTATAGCAGAGAGCTTCCCTAATTTGGGGAAGGAAACAGGCATCAAAATCCAGGAGACACAGAGAACCCCCTCAAAATCAATAAAAATAGATCAACACCCCGACATGTAATAGTAAAACTTACAAGTCTCAGAGACAAAGAGAAAATCCTGAAAGCAGCTCAGGAGAAAAGACAACAATGTAACCTACAATGGTAGAAACAGATTGGCAACAGACTTATCCACAGAGACCTGGAAGGCCAGAAAGGACTGGCATGATATATTCAGATCACTAAATGAGAAAAATATGCAGCCAAGAATACTATATCCAGCTAGGCTGTCATTGAAAATAGAAGGAGAGATAAAAAGCTTCCAGGACAAACAAAAACTAAAGGAATTTGCAAACACGAAACCAGCCCTACAAGAAATATTGAAAGGGGCCCTCTAAGCAAAGAGAGAACCAGCATTTTCTTCTCTATTCTGATTCTGTAGTTTGAGCTCAGATGATTTTTCTGCTCCAAGTCATCTGGGGAATCAACTGATTTAGAAGGTCAAAGATGACTCCTCACATGATTTGCAGTTGGTTCTGGGTGCTCTGTGGGCACTGCTGATAGGAACATTTTGCTTCTCCTCCTGTTATTTTCCCCATCTCTTGGGCTTCTTGCAGTTGCTGATTTGGTTCCAAAAAGCAGAAAGTGGAAGCTCCCTGTTTTCTTAAGGCCTAAGTATGGATGTCCCCAAACATCACTCCCATTGCATTCTACTTGCTAGAACAAGTTTTGAAGCCAGCCCTGAGTCAAGAGAAAGGTAAACAACCTGTACCACTTGATATCAGGTGTCTCATGCACATACAGAGTGGGGAAGAATTATTGGAAGCTATCTTTGAAAACTAATGGAGAGAAATATTTTAAAGTGTTGAGAGAAAAAAACCCCACCGACCTTGAATTCTGTATCCTGCTACATTATCCTTCAAAAGTGAAAGAGAAATAAAGACTTTCCTCAGAAAACAAAGTTCCGGGAAACTTATTGTGCTAGATGTACCTTGCAAGAAATGTTAAAAGTTCATCAGAGAGAAGGAAACTTATATATATCAGAAATTCTGGTCTACATAAAGGAAGAACATCAGAGACTGGATAAGTGAAGCATCAGAAGGACTTTCTCAACAACTGTTCAAACTTGGAGTGCAACATGGAATAGGAAGCTTTATCAACCCAACCGGATGTCCATTTAACAGCATCCCTTCTTCCCAGTGGTTATTTGGTACATAGACATCATCATAAGTGGATCTGTGGAAACATGGGGACACATGGCAACCCTAGGAAGAGAGTTTCTGCAGGAGCCTTGTCAGCTGTGTCCATAGGATCTCAGAGAAATCAGGGTGACCAGTATGGGCTATACTAAGAGCCACCTTACCCTCTTGACAATTCCTCTGAAAGTCCTGCTGGAGAGTTAGTCACTGATTAATTAGCTTGGCACTAAAAGAAAAGTTGGGTGGTGAGTAAGGGCTATGCTTTATGAAACATGGCTATTTTTAAACACTAGCTTCATCTTCAGAGTGGCAAGCTGTTTTCACTGATATTGGGGCAGATGCTAATGAGGGAATGGAGATGGATATGGCTGAGAATAGGCTTAGCATTTAATTTCTCATATAAATTTAAAAAGTATTGACTATATGTGAAGAATTATACATTGCATCTCATGCATATGTAACTGATATTAAAAAATAATATTGCTCTCAAAGAAGGAAATCTTTTTATTGAATTTTTAAGGATGTCTTTTCCTCTAAATATGCTTAGTAGTCATTTCAATGCATAAATAGTAGCAAAATTTATTATTTTAGCTTTCTAGGAAGTACTGAATAAAATATGCTTTGAATTTTGTAAATAAAAGAATTGGTGAATTTCTTTAAAAATTAAAAGATAATAAAGGGCATATTATTAATAACTTTATGCCAGTAAATTTGAAAACTTACATAAAATGAACAAATCTCATGACATACACAGGTAACAAATCTCTCTCTAGAAGAAATAGATAACATAAAAAACCATATATCTACTAGAGAATTTGAATATATAATTGAAAACTTTCCCAAAAAGTAAATTCCAGGTCCAGATGCCATTATTAGTGAATTCTACAAAATACTTAAGGCAAAAACTGATCCTCAATTATTACTGTTTGAGCCAAAAACAAATAAAATATAAAATAACATTTAAAATAAAATAAAAACAAAACTAAAAAGACAAAGTTAAAATTCCTTTGCAGCTTGGAGTTCACCTTATATGGAGTACATATGGAGTACACCTATCTGGTCTTAGCAAGAGAGTTTACTGGGCTGAATCAGGTCAATCTACTTGGACAGTTTAGTAGAAGCTCCAGAAATCAAGAGTGTAATTTTTAAAATCGTAAAATCATGGCTTCTATGTAAATATAAAATGAACATATTCAAAAATTTATTTAACTTATGAAGTAATGACAGAAGGCCTCTTCGGACACTATCAGAAGGTGACCTGCAGGTCAATATGACAAGAGTGAGATTCAAGGTAGAAGAAAGCAAAGCACAAAAGACAATGGCAAAGACGCAGTGGATTAGAAAGGGCATGCTGAGCTAGTCTGGGGAAACACTGGAGACCATAGCAGAAGTGCATAAAATGGAAGTGCCTGAACACTCTAGATACCCAGTTAGAGTTAGCCCTATAAATAAACCACATAGCAAGGAAGGGGGAAAAGAATTTAAGACATCTTGAGAAGATGGAGTTCAAGGGTACAGAGAGGGACATGATATCCTCTCAGACTTGTGCAGAGTCCCCTGTCATATAGAGTAAGCAGAGGGAGGACAGGGGGATAAAATTTAAGATAAACACCTTGAGGGAGCCTTGCTCACAGTCACCACAGAATATAGTCATGGATTCCAGATATCTGGAAAAACTGCCAACCTGTGTAACAGAAAACTTGGACTGAGCTCTCTTCATTAATGAGAATTTATGTTTCTTCTCTTCTTTTCCTTTGAGAAAAAATTTTTCTTACTAGGTTTTCTTTTTCTTCTATCTTTGTTTTTTTGGTTTAGACTTATGTAATTCAGCCTCATTATAAAGAATTCAAATTAGAATATGAAGAAAAACAACCCTCAAAATACCACTGGTTATTATTATTATTATTATTTTTATTTTATTTTATTTTATTAATTTTTTTATTGTTATGTTAATCCCCATACATTACATCATTAGTTTTAGATATAGTGTTCCATGATTCATTGTTTGTGCATAACACCCAGTGCTCCATGCAGAACGTGCCCTCCTCAATACCCATCACCAGGCTAACCCATCCTCCCACCCCTCTCCCCTCTAGAACCCTCAGTTTGTTTTTCAGAGTCCATCGTCTCTCATGGTTCTTCTCCCCCTCCGATTCCCCCCCTTTGTTCTTCCCCTCCTGCTACATTCTTCTTCTTTTTTTCTTTCTTAACATATATTGCATTATTTGTTTCAGAGGTACAGATCTGAGATTCAACAGTCTTGCACAATTCACAGCGCTTACCAGAGCACATACCCTCCCCAGTGTCCATCACCCAGTCACCCCATCCCTCCCACCCCACCCCCCACCCCAGGAACCCTCAGTTTGTTTCCTGAGATTAAGAATTCCTCATATCAGTGAGGTCATATGATACATGTCTTTCTCTGTTTGACTTATTTCTCTCCCACTGGTTATTATTAAGTTAATGTTCAGACATTGGTCTCTTTATATGTGCAGTTAAGAGTAGACACATGAAAAGACATCATCTGATAGGCAAACAAAATGTTCCTAAATGGGAGTGCACTGTGAAGACTCATTTAAGATGATTATTCAACTTATTTTAACTTGCTAATTGAAAATGAAGAAATTAAAGAAATTGCAAACACTTCGATATTTTCTATAGATACCTCTAAATTTAGAGAAAAAACATGAGAAAGGCTAAAAGGTTGAAATCATTGTGTTTTATTTCCTGAAACACATACTTCTGTTATAGACAGGCATTGAAAGACATTTACTACTTATACACATTCTCCCACCTGCCCTTCCAAAACTCCCAATTTTTAAAAATTGTAATATACGTTAATTGTCTAATTTTATAACATTTGTATTTCTTATTACATTGAGCTTTTGATTGGCTCCATTTTGTGTTAAAGTTGTTTAATTAATGAATTAATATTTAATTAATATTTTAAAAAGATGACCTTATATGTGGTGAATTCCCTGAAGGTTAGAGTGTTTGAGAATGTCTGATGTTTATTTAAACAGAATCAGGACTCGGTTGTAAGCAAATGTGAGGTCACCATTTATTTTCTTAATCCGTTGCAGATTTGAGCCTTTCTTCTACCAGTCCTGTTTATTTTCTTCTTGGAAACATGAAGAATCTTTCTTTATTTAATTATTTCTTTAAACAAAATTATACATGTAAATAATTTTAAAAGTCAAATAGCCATACTATGCTTACAGCGAAAACCTAGGACTTCCTATTGCCCTCTTTTAATCATCGAGGCCGTACATTGAACCCTGAGAGCTGTTTCTTCTGCCAGTTGCCTCCATACTATAAATCCCATTTTAAAAAATTTTGATTTGAGTATAGTTGACACACAGCGTTAACATTAGTTTCAGGTATACAACATAGTGATCCAATGTCTCTATACATTATGCTGTGCTCAGCACAAGTGTAGCTCCCATCTGTCACCATACAATGCTATTACCATATCATTGACTATATTCCTTATGCTGTGCCTTTAGAAGTCACATTTTTATATTACCATTTCTTGGCCTTTCTGTTTTAGATATTATTTAATAACTTCCTATTATGGAAGATCTATATTTGCTTCTCTTTGAGGTAAATACTTTCTCTCCCCTGATGTTCCTAATGTAGTTTATATATCACTCTTTTTTTGAATTAATTTTTAATGTTCATGAATTTATGACAATGCAAATATTATTCACAGCTAAGAGAAGTATTGTACTGTGATTACAAGGACTTTTCTTAGGCAATGTTTTATTTGTCCTGGAATTAATGACTGCCTTGATTTTTTATTTTCTTGGTTCCCTGTATAATTTATTAATCACCAACTCTTTGACCTTAATAATGACCTAGAAAATACATTGAAATAGCTCAGTTGTTCTATCGTGAACTTTAACTTCTTGGCAGTATCCCTCCTGGAAGTCACCACCCTCCAACTCCTGTCTGGACTGATTGTCCTCTAGGACAACAGTTTTGCAACCGTTGTCCTAGGATTTGCCTTCTCCATGTTCCTGTTAATTTCCTTTGTGTATCTCTTGTATTGGATTCTGTGCTTTCTGTGCTGTCTATGTCTTCCTTAGTTTAATTATTTTAACTGTAGTCAATTAATTACTCTAACTGTAGTGAATTAATTATTTTAACTGTAGTAAATCTTCCAGTTACTTTTTATTGGTAATGGATCTAAGAGAGATTTTTTTGAGGTCTTTATATATTAGAAAATGTCATTATTTGTCCTACACAATTGACTAGCAGACTGTAGGGAAATTCTTTTTTTTTTAATTTTTAAAATTATTTTTATTATTTTTTAACAAATTTTTAAAGGATTTTATTTATTTATTTGAGACTGAGAGATACAGAGAGAGAGAGAGAGTATGAGCAGGGGGAGAGGCAGAGGGAGAGGAAGAAGCAGACACCCCACTGAGCAAGGACCCCAATGTGGGGCTTGATTCCAGGACGCTGGGATCATGACCTGAGCCGAATGCAGATGCTTAACCATCTGAGCCACCCAGGTGCCCCTGTATGGAAAATTCTAATTTGAGATCATTTTCCCTTACAGTTTTAAAGGCATTATGCCATTGCTATAGGTAACAGTGATTTGGACATAGAGCCTATGGGAATTCTGTATCCTGATCTTTTATTGGTTACCTGTTTCCCTTCTTCTTTCTTTCTTTTCTTTCTTTCTTTCTTTCTTTCTTTCTTTCTTTCTTTCTTTCTTTCTTCTTTCTTCTTTCTTTCTTTCTTCTTTTCTTTCTTTCTTCTTTCTTTCTTTTTGGAATACAAATTGAAGTTTGTTTTTTTAAGATTTATTTATTTATTTGACAGAGAGAGACATAACGAGAGAGGGAACACAAGCAGGGGGAGGGGGAAAGGGAGAAGCAGGCTTCCTGCCGAGCAGGGAGCCCGATGCGGGGCTCGATTCCAGGACCCTGGGCTCATGACCTGAGCCGAAGGCAGACGTTTAATGACTGAGCCACCCAGGCGCCCCCAAATTGAAGTTTATTGAACAAAATTAAGGCCTTCATATTTCATAGTTCATTAATGCAAAACAAAGACTAGGTATTGTCTTAAAACATTCACAAAAATTTAACCTTCACTCTCCCTCACTCCCAACTAGTAAAATGGCCTGACCAAATGTTACCAAAACAAACACTGTAAATAACACCAAGTCCCATAAAGACCACTATCTCATATGCAATTTCTTGGCATAGGTGATCTTCATGGCATGGGATGGTGTGATTTTAAATCCTTGTAAAGCATCCCAGCAACTCCAGCCTGTCCATCATTTTCAAAGTCCATGAAAGCAATGTCTTCACTTTCTTAAGGCCATTAAGATCTTTATTTTATTCCAGAGATTCTAAAATCAAGTTATACTGTCACCTAATTGTGAGTCTCTTTTCATTCATTTTGTTGCCTTCTTGGTGGAGACTTTTCATTCTGAGATTCCACATTCTTCAGCTTGGTGAGATTTCATGAATTAATTCTGTGTCAATTTTCTCCCGTCCATTTTCTCTTTCCGTAACTCATGTTTTCTGAACTTCTGAACCCCAGGCTGATCCTTATTTATTTATTTTTTTCTTAAATTTTTTTTCCTCTTTTGTGTTTTTGCACTTTTTGGCAGATTTCCTCAATTTTGTCCTCTGCTCCTTAGAGTTCCAACAAACCAATCCTAATTCATGTTTTCCTTATTTCTTTCCTTGACTCAGATCATTCCTCTTGGCGGACATTCCACCTTCCCACCCCTCCCCTTCTCAGTTCAATTTCCATAGTGCTGCCATATTGATCTTTCTAAAATTTAAGTCAAACTACGTCATTCAAAAAATGTGAAGACTTCTGGCTTTATCTCATATTAGCCTTGGGAGTATTCCTTGAGTGCAGAACAGAGGACTAGTTAATATTTTCCAAACATCCATAAGCCAAGTTCTACTTTTTCTGTTTATCTGCTTCTCTTCTACCTCAATTCTTGATCCCTTCTTTAAGACTTATCTCAAATATCATTTCGGCATGAAAAAAAATATGAAATAATGATCTCTATCTCATCTGAACCTCCATATGCATTTAGTAAATGTGTACCTTATGATACTTATCATATTCTATCCCACAATTTAGTTATCAAAACACTTGTCTTATTCTTCTCTTTACTTTCCTCAGTAACGCTAGTTCCTTGTCTTTGTTTTCTCCATAATGCTTAGTAAAATGGTCAGTGATCAACACATATTTACTGAATAGAATTGAAACTCAACCTATAAGGATAGTACACTAAATATCTATTTTGTTCTGAAGCATGAGAAAAAAAATATCATTTCCAAATGAAGATATCTTATAGATCAACTATGCAACTCTATCATCTATAATTAAGAAATTTATGATCCAAAAAATTGACCCTCTAATTACAGGACACATACCAACTAACAGCAGACTACAGGAACCGAAGCCTGCTTTCTCCCAGGATGATGTTCAATTGAGTAAGTAAAACTGCTTTGACACAGCTGAAAATGCAGAAATGGGATCTTAGCTGTGCTATAGCGTGCCCTCCCCTCCTTTTATTAATCACATATGATATAAATTCTTCTCAGTAAATCATGTTTAAAATGCTATCAGCACACTGCTTAGTAAAGGGTGGTAATATAAAACCAAAGCACAGAATCATTTTCATCCAATTTCCTTCCAAATTAATAAAAATAGATAAGAAAGGCATTTCAAACTTAATCAAAAGGAAGAAGCACAATCTCTTGTCATAAGCTTAAAAGGTGAGGGCCACAATAAACACAAATGTTTGGTGAGGCCCCAGGGGATCGTAAATCTACTCCAATCTCCATTAGAAATGACAAATCTATAAAATCTAAGCAATTTTTACAATATTCCAATATTTGAAGAACAACATATGGTATGATATTCTCTGGTATAGGACTGGTTCACAATGTATCTGCCAGAGGAAGCTATGTTGTAATGAGAACAATTCAGATTATTAACACAAGATTTATATCATCTTAATTTTGTTTCATATATTTTCAAGAGCTTATTTTGTGAAACCATCCATCATCTCTTACGCATGTGAAGCTTAGTCACATCAAGGGAAACAAGTTTGAATTTGTTTCCATTTCACCTACACCTTACAAGTCTCTAATGGTTACAAATACAAAGACAAAAGAATCTTTTTACAAAACAAAATATGCAAATATATTAAAATGATTAGTTTTTAATATTTATATTTTTCAAGAATATCTGCAAAGCAGTGGAGTATAATGGTTAAAAAAAACAGCATTTGGAATCATATACTTGGCTTCAAATCACAGCTGGCCATTAATTATTAGCAAAGAAAGTTCAGGCCAGTTTAACAGCTTCTGTAGAATTCTGTTTCAGGAAAGCAATGGCTTTCTAATAGTAATGTAAGAATGAGGTGAGATAATGTAGCAAAGTGGTTAAAACAGAAAGTAGAATTCAGTAGGTGCTCAATAAATAATGGTTGATTGTTATTTTCCCTGCTTAGAATTTCATTATAGTGAATAAAGATGTATACAGAAAAAAATAACTTCTTTTTCAACATTGGACACATAAATAAAATTGTCTTGGCTAATTTGGCATATTCAAATAAAAATTACCTTATAATGTTGCAAATTTTTGTCCTATTAATGTACTTTTTGTTGTGAGTTGCAGGGAGTTTGAGGTAGGAAATCCATTAGGAGCTGTTATTGAAGTCTTCCTGAGAGATAACGAGCTTCTGTGTATTTATGTTGTTAATTGTAAATGTTTTCAATTGGTTAATTTTAGATTTTGAAACATAATACACTTTCACATAATACACTGAGATAAACAGGAACTGTGTTGAAGATGGATACCATTAAAAACTTCAAGAATCCCCATCTGAAATTGTTTATAAACTGTAATGTCAGCTTAACAGCAAACTGCATTTTTAAACTTGGGTATAATTTTGTATCTCAGTAATGTTTTGAACATTATATTATAATGAAGTTCTCACTGTATTACATTAAAGTCAAAGAATGGAAACTTTGAGAGCTTAGAAGTTTCACATTTTAAGCAGATGACAATATAGTTAATTTTGGAGGTTTATCATTTGCTAATACCACTGAGTTCAATGCAGATTTAACATCCGTTTATGTTAAGCATGTTTCTAAAGCTTCTTTTAAAATATATTTTTGTCCTTAGACATTTTCATATCTCAGATAATGAATATTTCTAGCTCCTCTAAAGTTATCTTGCTACACTATGAAAATTTCTATTCCAAATAAATTGAAATATATATGAAATAAAGGAGAGAATTGGACAGAAAACCCCAAATGACTGTGCATCAATGTGGACTTTTTTTAAAAATTAAGACTTTATTTATTTATTTATTTTCAGCAAAATTGAGGAGAAGATGCAGAGGTTTTCCATATACACCGTGCCCTCACACATGCATAGCCTGTCTCATTAGCAACGTCTGGCACCAGAGTGGTACCTAGATCACCACTGCTGAACCTTCACTGACACATCGTTATCACCCAAAGTCTAGAGTTTACATTATAGTTCACGCTTGCTGTTGTATATTCTATAGAGTTGGACAAATGGATAAAAACATGCATCCGTTTTTATAGTATTTTTACTGCCTAAAAATACTCTCTGCTTTCTCTACTCCTTTCCCCTGGCCCTCAACCCCTGGCAACCACTGATCTTTTTACTGTTTCCATAGTTTTGCCTTTTCCAGAATGTCCTATGTTGTGCTTATACCATATGTAGTCTTTTCAGGTTGTCTTCTTTCACTTAGTAACATGCAATTAAGGATCCTCCATGTCTTTTCATGGTTTGATAGCTCATTTCTTTTTAGCACTGTATGGGATGGTTATTTTTCAAAGTCAGATTTACCTTGTTAGTTTGAGTGACGTTAAAAGTTTTTATAATTTTAGGGGCGGAGCAAGATGGTGGAGGAGTAGGAGACCTGGATTTCGTCTGGTCTCAGGAATTCAGATGGGTAGGGATTAAACCATTCTGAACACCTACAAACTCAACAGGAGATCGAAGAAAAGAATAGCAACAACTCTCTGAACAGAAAAGCGACCACTTTCTGGAAGGTAGGACGTGCGGAGAAGTGAATCCGAGGCGATATTTGGGAGGATAGACGGCGGGGGAGGGGGCCTCCGTCGGCCGCTTCTGGCAAGTGATAGAGCCGCAGAGCACAAAATCGGGACTTTTAGAGTCTGCTCCGCTGTGGGACGTCACTCCAGTGGCTAAGCGGGGGGTGGAACCCTCACTGGGACAGTGTGGTCTCAGGACCCTCGGGGTCACAGAAAGATTGGGGGTGCCTGAGTGCAGCAGAGCTCCCAGGTATCGGACTGGGGAAGCCGGCTGCAGAGACAGAGCCGAGGCGCGGGCTCTCAGCTCGGGGTTGCCATAAACT
This sequence comes from Phoca vitulina, assembly GCF_004348235.1. Taxonomy (NCBI): domain Eukaryota; kingdom Metazoa; phylum Chordata; class Mammalia; order Carnivora; family Phocidae; genus Phoca; species Phoca vitulina. Next base: position 14,175,028 of record NW_022589727.1, on the reverse strand, counting down.
GTGATCTGCGGCACAGTCGGGCCACTGCTCCTCCAGCAGGGACCCAACAAGTGGCAGATCCAGGGAGACTCACCTTCCTCCCCTGGGAGGAGTGGTGCGGGAGTGCACCGCAGGGATCTGCTGGGTTTGGAGACTCCACATGGGGTTGGGTGTCAGAGATAGAAACGCTCGGTCACAGGTCAGGTGAGCATGGAGTGCGGCCAGAGACCAGGGAGATGGGAGTGATTGACTGCTTTTCTCTGGGGGCGCACTGAGCAGCGGGCCCCGAGTTCTCGGCTCCTTCGGGGCAGAGATTGGGAGGCTGCCATTTTCAGTCTAGTCCTCCAAAGGTGCACGGAAAGCTTCCAGGGAACAAAAGCTCCTGAGAGCAAACCTGAGCAGATTACTTAGCCCTGACCGGCAAGGGCGGGACAGTTCCGCCTCCGGCAAAGACGTTTGGGAACCATGGCAACAGACCACTCCCCCAGAAGAGCAGCGAGAACAGCCAGCCAAGACCAAGTTTACCGATCAATGAGAACGGCAGAACTCCAGCACTAGGAGTATACTGCACATAGAATCCATGGCTTTGGGCACCTGGGTGGCTCAGTCATTAAGCGTCTGTCTTCGGCTCAGGTCATGATCCCAGGATCCTGGGATCGAGTCCCACATCGGGCTCCCTGCTCGGCAGGAATCCTGCTTCTCCCTCTCCCACTCCCCCTGCTTGTGTTCCTGCTCTCGCTATCTCTCTGTCAAATAAATAAATAAAATCTTAAAAAAAAAAAAAAGAATCCATGGCTTTTTTACCATGATTCTTTAGTCTTTCAAAGTTAATTTTTTAACTGTTTTTTTTTTTAATTTTTCTTTTTCCCTTTTTCAACCAACATCTTATCAATCCCCTTTTTAAAAAACATTTTTATTTTTCATTTTTAGAGTCATATTCTATCCCTTCATAGTGGTTACCCTTATTTTTGGCATATATATACAAGTTGTTCTCTCTTTAAAATTTTGAGATACAGTTTCTTCTAACAGATCAAAATATACCTTAGATCTCTAGGGTATGGCTTTGTTCTAGTCTCCTGCCTGATCACATTCTCTCCCTTTTTTTCCCTTTTTTTTTTAAAAATCCTCTTCTTTCTTTTTTCAAACAACTTCTTATCTTATCAATTCCTTTTATAAATTTTTTTTTAAAGATTTTATTTATTTATTTGACAAAGAGAGATACAGCGAGAGAGGGAACACCAGCAGGGGGAGTGGGAGAGGGAGAAGCAGGCTTCCCGCAGAGCAGGGAGCCCAATGCAGGGCTCGATCCCAGGACCCTGGGACCATGACCTGAGCCGAAGGCAGACGCTTAATGACTGAGCCACCCAGGTGCCCCCCTTTTATAAAATTTTTATAGTTTTCATCTTTACAGTCATATTCCATCCCTTCATAGTATCAACCCTTATTTTGTACATATATAAGTTTTTCTTTCTTTAAAATTTTGGGAGGCACTTTCTTCTAGCAGACCAAAATACACCCCAAATCTAGTGTGTGGCACTGATCTGTGCACCAGCCTGATCATATTTGATCATATTCTGTTTTTTTTGTTTTGTTCTGTTTTTGTTTGTTTTTATTTTTTTGTTTTTCTTTTTTATTAGAGAAACCCTTTCTGGAGAAATAAAAGAACTAAAATCTAACCAAGTCGAAATCAAAAAGGCTATTAATGAGCTGCAATAAAAAATGGGGGCACTAACTGCTAGGATAAATGAGGCAGAAGAAAGAATCAGTGAGATAGAAGACCAAATGATGGAAAATAAAGAAGCTGAGAAAAAGAGAGATAAACTACTGGATCATGAGGGCAGAATTTGAGAGATAAGCAATACCATAAGACGAAACAACATTAGAATAATTGGGATCCCAGAAGAAGAAGAAAGAGAGAGAGGGGCAGAAGGTATATTGGAGCAAGTTATAGCAGAGAACGTCCCTAATTTGGGGAAGGAAACAGGTATCAAAATCCAGGAGACACAGAGAACCCCCTCAAAATCAATAAAAATAGGTCAACACCCTGACATGTAATAGTAAAACTTACGAGTCTCAGAGACAGAAAATCCTGAAAGCAGCTCAGGACAAGAGATCTGTAACCTACAATAGTAGAAACATTAGATTGGCAACAGACCTATCCACAGAGACCTGGAAGGCCAGAAAGGACTGACAGGATATATTCAGAGCACTAAATGAGAAAAATATGCAGCCAGGAGTACTATATCCAGCTAAGCTGTCATTGAAAATAGAAGGAGAGATAAAAAGCTTCCAGGACAAACAAAAACTAAAGGAATT
>NW_022589727.1:14134383-14167733 GCF_004348235.1 Phoca vitulina | reverse complement strand
ACGGAGGGGGAGACGAACCATGAGAGACGATGGACTCTGAAAAACAAACTGAGGGTTCTAGAGGGGAGGGGGGTGGGAGGATGGGTTAGCCTGGTGATGGGTATTAAGAGGGCACGTTCTGCATGGAGTAATGGGTGTTATTCACAAAGAATGAATTAATGGAACACTACATCAAAAACTAATGATGTAATGTATGGTAATTAACATAATAATAAAAAATTTTAAAAAAGTGTTTATAATTTTAAATAGGATATTTTAATATTTCATAAATATTTCTTAAAATGTACTGGATAGGAGAATTTATACTATAGTATAGATTTATTTTTTAAAATAATTCATGAAATTAATAAAACATAAAGAAAAAGATCAAGATTTGATGGCTTCTTCATTTAATCAACTTTTAGATGACTGATGTGTTCTAAATTAGTATAAATTATTAAAAAATCCCTTAACTGAAAATGTTAATTTTTAAAGATTTTATTTATTTATTTATTTTTATTTTTATTTTTTAAAATTTTATTATGTTATGTTAATCACAACACATTACATCATTAGTTTTTGATGTAGTGTTCCATGATTCATTGTTTGCGTATAACACCCAGTGCTCCATGCAGTACGTGCCCTCTTTAATACCCATCACCAAGCTAACCCATCCCCCCACCCCCCTCCCCTCTATAACCCTCAGTTTTTTTCTCAGAGTCCACAGTCATGGTTCGTTTTGATAGAGAGAGAGTGTGTGATCCAGGGGAGGAGCAGAGGGAGAGGGAGAAACAGACTCCGCCCTGAGTGTGGAGTCCAATGCAGGGCTTGATCCTATGACCCCGAGACCATGACCCCAGCTGAAATCAAGAGTCTGACACCCAACCAAATGAGCCACCCAGGTGCCCCTGTAAATGTTAATTTTAAAAAAAACTGATACAGTAAAATGTTTTCTTTTGCCACATAAACACAACTTTTGGAGGAGAGAAACTAAAGTTTTGTTTTGTTTTTTTCTTGATAATCATGGGTATAGGTATACTGCAATTTAAACACTAGCAGAAGAGTCAAACTAGAGAAGAAGAAATACCAACCAAATAGACAAAATGGCCCTCTTGAGCCTTATAAAACAATTCTATATTTTAGATAATTGTTCATGTGAATGAAGGGTGGCAGAACATGCCATCCTCAAAATATGTCTCTTTGGTATGAGGATTATTTTGAGCCAATTATTTTGAGAAAGATTTCACAGAAGGATCTCTGAGAATAGAGTTGAAATTGCTTGTAAGGGAAATTTCCATTTATAAAGGAAATCCCCATTAGTAAGGATGTCTCCCTCTGTGTATCAGGCAGAAAGGGATGACTAAATCACAAGAAATTCTTATCAGTGGAGAAGACACCAACTTGAAATCTGCATGATGAACTTTAGTCTTGTTTACTATATTTTTCCTGGTTACCTCCCCACAACTGGTCTCCCCCACACTCTTCTCTCTTTTGCTGAAGACAATATTTAAGGCTGAATTCTAAGATACCTCTGACCATTTTCATTTTCCCCTGAGTATTTCCCATGAATACATGAAATATACATGTTAATAAAATTCTGTTTTTCTCTTGTCAATCTGTCTTTTGTTACAAGGTTCCCAGTTGAGAAATTAAAGGGGTAGAGGGAAATTATTTTTCCTCCACTACAGTTTAATGACTTTCATTGAAACCATTTTGAAATGAACTATTCTCCAACCAAATAATAAAATTAAATATCTCCTGTAAACCAATGACATGGTTTTGTAAAAAAAATAAAGAATGGACTACATATAAATATTTGATTTTATTTATTAAATATTGCTAGGGAAAAATATCTTACTATTTTAAAACTAACAGAATTATCATTAACGGATGGTTTTCAAAACCCAAAATACTTTATGTCTAATACTTCATGTGACAAGTCAATTAATTTGGTTTTCTAGGTGAGAGTATGATATTTGAAGCTAGTTCATCTTGGTGGGTATGGTGGAAATCATATTTTTGAGCATCAGATAAACTGAGAGTCTTGACATTTTTGAGTGTCTCTTTGGATTACTGATCACTCCTGTTTTGAAAGCTTTGCAGGGAAAAATAAACTTGGCCATACTTTATGATACAAAATGCTGGGAATTTAGGACTATATATATTCAGATGTTGAAACAAGTCCGAAGTTACTTCCTAAAGAAAAGTCTATATTTGAGTGTAGTCACCTGTGGCAGAAGTGCTAATCCAATATTCTTTGCCCCCTTCATTCCAATAAGAACCTCAATTTCTAAGTGGGCATTTTGCCCACCAGCTGAAATATTTTATTTCTCAGGATCTCTTGAGGATAAATATAGCCAATGACCAAGTTTTGGCCAATGAGATGTAATTGGAAGCATTGTGTGCAACTTCTAAAATATCTAATTCTGAGATCCCTTTATTTTTCTTTTTACTGACTAAAATGCAACATTTATACCTGAAAAATGAGCACTAATCTTGAACCATGAGACAGTACACTAAAGGTGTTTAGAACAGCAGAAGGAGCCCGGGACCCTGATGAACACCACAACTGGACGGTCTACTAGGAATTTCTTTTATCTAAGAGAGAAATAAACTACTACCTTATTTTATTAACTGTTAGTTGTTGTCTCTGCATGCAGGTGAACTTAACACTTACTGAGACTATACTATTTCCGCTCTAGATTTCTATTGAGGCTAGGGGGAAAAAGTCTCTGCTAGTGTATGTATGTATATGAAAACTATAAATCTTAATGAAAGATAAAAAAGACTTACATTAAAAAGGCCTATACAGACTTCTCTGCAAATGTTTTAATAGATATTTTTAAACCTGACTGTTTCGTTCCTCAAGCTATCTTCTGATGCCTGACATAAACCCAGCTGAATCTTTCAGATTCATATTCCACAAACATTTGTCAAGTGCCCAATATGCATTAGGCACATTCTGATTCTTTAATCATATGTGTTCGTCACAATGACCCTGCAGGATATGTGGTATTTTTACAATTTTACCATGAATAAGAAACTCAAAAGGAATATAATGCATCTTCAATGTTCCTGCTGGTGAGCGGTGGAGCTCCTTGGATCAGGTTAGAATGCATTTCCTCGACAACACTCAGAGAAGCGGTCATCCAGCTTTCCTTGAGCTTTCAGAAATGTGGACACGAATATCACATGAGGCAAATCATTTCATTCATAGAGATCATTTTCTTAAAAAAAATCTTCTACATATTTTATTGTAGAAAACCAATCTATAACTTCCAGCCACAAACTTATTTTACTCTTTGGGGTCATATAAAGCACATAATCCCAGCTTCTGACTAAATCATTTCAAATATGTGAGGTCAACTCCCATGTCCCCTTGTAAACTTTTCTGCCTGAGTGTAATATCTTTAGTGTTTCACCATTCAACATGTCACGTGGCTTGAGTTGCTCACACTTCTAGTTTTGGTGATATAGACTAAAAGCATATTAGTTTCATTGTTGTTGGCTAGATTGTTTATTGGATCAGTTAACATTTAACTTCTTATAAGTATATTTCCCTATAGTTTCCATTACTTAAAATGTAATTAGATTTAACCCAAAAGAACAGCAAAGACAATAAATACAACTCTTTGTAAAAAGTGGTTTAATGAACCCTGTCATGTCAAATATAACACTTGGGAAAATAATGTGTCTGTAGGTAATTTTATTTCAAAGACTAGATCTGTAATTATAATTTGAGTATGATAGAACTCATTGACTAAGTGAATCTGTTTTTCCTGCTTGAAGCTCTGCTTGGTTACCTTTCACTTGCCAAGTATCTTTGCTCAGAATGACCAGTGCAAAATAACTGACTTCCCCAGTGTTGGCCAACTCTGTGCTGTTGTGTTATATTATGTGAACCTCTGTTTCAGTGCATCCTTTCCTCACAGTATTTTAGATTACCCTCAACTCTTTCTAAACTGTGGTTTGGTATATAGGTCTCCCATCCAAGTACTAACGATGCCCAATCCTGCTTAGCTTCTGAGATCAGATGAGATTGAGCGCATTCAGGGTGGTATGGCCATAGACTGGTTTGGCGTATGGGAACCACTAGCTATCTCCAGTCCTCTATGGAATCAAGTGCAACATAAGTAAATACATAAATAAATACATAAAGGACTATCTGATGACACTCTACTGCGCAGCTGTGTCAATCCAGCCTTGCACATTTATGCCGGAATCCATCTGATGACTTCATTTCCCTGATCACCAACGTGCATCTTATTCATGTATCAAACACAGCTCAGGATCAGCTTCTTCTAAGAGGCTATCCCTCTTCTTGCTCTGGCTTCCAATAACAACTTCCAGCTCTGGATTCTATAACCCTGGTGTTTAGAACCATGTAACTGTCTGTAGTTTATGATACTCCAATTTGTATGATTATCTGTTTCTTATTTTATCGAGTTGCTAGATCCAGACATTTGGGAATGTTTCTGGACTCATCATGCTCCCTGTCATCCTCACCCTCTTCTTTTCTCTCCTCAGGCAGTCATTCACTAAGTCCTGTGAAGATTCTACCTCAATCTACTCTGATGTGCATGTCCTTTGTTTGTGTCTCATTATTTCAATGGTGTCCTTGCTTTCACTCCCCTCTCTTATGTGTTTACTTTGCAAACTGCCAGCAAAGTTAAATTTCTAGAACAAAAATCTGATCACATCTCTTCGCTGCTTGAAGTCTTGCATAGACGCTCCTATCTGTTACCACAAACATCCAAATACCTGTTATTCTGATACTCATTTCTCACAGTACCTACGTACCCTGACCTCTCCTGTAGCTTTCTACTTCCATTCCTTGCTCCGGTACCTCCATGGGGACTGGAAAAAGTATTTGGAAGGCAGAATCATTACAGGGGATGTATAAAATATATTACATTTTTATCTCATTTAATCTTTGCTCAACTTTAAAAGGGAAGTATAATCATTATCCCCATTTTAAAAGGAAAAAAATACAGAGGCTTTGAGAAATTACACAGCTGTCCAAGGTGGCAGAAAGAATAAGTGGATGAGGCTGTAATGAAAGTCAAATCTTTTTTCTCTTAAGCTTACACTTTTATCCCCTCGGCCTTTGTGTTTTCCATGGACTGCTTTCTTTGCTCAGAATTTCTTCTTCTCTTCATCTTATCTGTCTAATCAGCTACAATTACTCTTCCCAGCTCAGTTAAAATATCATCTTTTTGTAAAGCTTTCCCAAGAAGCTCTCCTTCCTACCTTAGCAGAGTTGAGGGCGCCCAGCTTTGGGCTCTAAAATACCTTACATCTACCTTCTGTAAACTGTATTATATTGTATTATAATGATTTACCCAGCCATCTGGTCTTCCTCACCAGATTTAATGGATGTTGCATCTCCCTGTATTGTTTTGTTTTCTTCATAAAACTTGCCAATATCTGCACCCAGAAACAGTCTGTGGTTAGTTTATTCACTAATGCTACATAATTTGACTTAGAAGTAGTCCAAGAATCTAGAAGTGGTATGCATAAATGTTACTCAGTCAGACTGACCTTTAACATTAAACATTGCTCCAAGCAGTGATTTTCATCTGTGAAGTTAAACTCTCTCCTTGGAGGAAATAGAAGAATATCAGAATATTAGCAATATGTGCAGTTTGGACAATTTATTAGTATGATAGGTATTTGGGGAAAGTACTATTTTCTGAATACTAGTTAGAGAATATAAATGGTAAACATGTAGTTTTAAGCTGGGGAAGATCTGATATGTTGATGATCAACTTATGTGTATTATAATGGAACTAATGGAACTAAACATATTGAAGGGGGTGTGGCTGTAGAAAAGTAAGAAAGAACACCATAAAGCTCAGGTCTTTTTGGCCGTATATTAAGGTCCCATAAAACAGGACTGATTAACAAAATTACAAACTATTCCTATGAAAAAAGCCACCAAGAATATCAAGAATCTGGTCCTAAAGAATAAAATTAATTTGATAATATAATATTTTGATTGAATTAAATAATTCCCACTTGCCCTGACCTATATACTGACACGAATGTCATGAATTTGGAGTTTATTATTCAGGAAACATCCATAGAAACAAATCTTAACCTAGCAGTTTAAAAAAATGATTACCAGCAATTTGGGGGAAATATGTCATCTTTCACCCTCTTAAATGGAAACTGGTATATGGTAATGAATAAGAAAGATCCTTTTGTTAGCTCACCAATCACGCTTTCTCACGCGGTCTTTAAAATGCTTTCAAACATCTTTTAGTATTGTTTTACGGTTTGATCAAGAAAGCCAACATCTGTACTAGTATAATCATTTCTTCCCATCTGACCAAAGGATAAGCTCAATGTTCTTTGGGGATGGCATCTTTTGATTTTATTCTTTCTGAAAACCAGTATGTAAAAGCAAACAAACAAAAAAGAACTTTCTAAAACTCAGAACTTTCAGACTATACAAAAGCCACCCTGAGTCTGGGTTGAGATTTACTTTTATAACACTGGTTATTAGATTTCTTAGCATACTGAATTTTCCTTCTGGTTTAAAGGCACACTGTGAATATGATGAACCATGGGCTATGGACATATTAAAGCTCTTTTAGATAAAATACCACTCCAATTCCTTTTCTGAATTGGCTTTTCACAGCATTCTTTGTTTGATTATTTTTGTTCTTATATATCTTCCCTTCCTAGAGCATATTTCGCAAAGTTTATGCAGTCTCTCCTAATACCTATAAGGGTCACATTTATATTTTCCTTAGTATTCCCCACAGCCTCATATTTATAGATAAGTGCTTCATAATGCAGTTTATATGATGATGGGGAGGATAGATGTGACCCTGGATTTTGTTTTTGTCCAGTCTCTAAACTCTAGGATGCATTGTCTACAGAAATATTCATTTCCCCTCCAACTACTGAAACCAAGGATAATGATTAGCTGAAAAGGAATTTCCACCCTTGTAAATTATAGTTTTACATAATTAGTGACATCACATAACAAGATAAATTTAAATTTAGAAAATCATTATTTGGTAAATGAATGCTTGTCGGTTGCTCTGACGGCAAATTAATCTTCAAGCATCTGAGGAAAGCTTAAAGGAACAGAGAGTAGAACCATTGACACCATTGTTGTACAGAGTCTCTTCCCTTTCAAACGGGTGATCCTGCCCATCAAAGTGTTTCGTTTCGCATAGGTTTGAAAATATCCTGATTCTGGGGAAAACATGCACATTTTGGAAGCCGCTGAAAATCAGAAGTGAGCAGCAATTGCTTTGTTTAGAAATTCCAACTTTATTTTATTTTATTATTTTTAAGATTTTATTTATTTGAGAGGCAGAAACAGAGAGAAAGAGAGCATGAGCTGGGCGGGGGTGAGCAGAGAGACAAGCAGACTCCTCTCAGAGTGGGGAGCCCAACGTGGGGTTCGATCACAGGGCCCCGAGATCATGACCTGAAGCGAAGGTAGACACCTAACTGACTGAGCCACCCAGGCACCCCTAGAAATTCCAATTTTAATAGGAGTAAGATTTACATATGGCATGAGCTTTTTATAATTAACTGGAGTAAGACATCCAGGTTTCTGATTTTATCCATGCTATTCAAGATGTAGGAATAGAATGTACCAAAGTCTACAAGAGACTGCTTAGACCAGAACCCACTTAGGTGCAAGAGAATAAATGTCAGTTACTTTTTGTCAGTATCATGTAACTGCCTGTACTAGACGTGATAGTCAATATCTGTGGTGTCCAGTAGGCCCCCCTGGTTGCCTTGCCACAATGCCCCTTTCAGACAGACTGCCTAGGTTATTCTTTGATCAAGGATCACTATTAATGAACCTGATTTGACCCCTTAGGATCCCACTTGTAAAATAGCTTAGTATAATAATTCTGTACTCGGAAGTTCTGATCTCTGAAATAGTAATAAATAATTCTGATCTCTAAAACTGTATTAATTCACTAAGCAAACAGAATGCATTCTTCCATAATTCTGACTAGGGAATTCAAGATGGATTGGCCTGTTTGGGAACAAGGACTAAAACTTCAGATGGAAGATAGATGCACAATTAGAGAGAACAAGACGGTGAGAATAGGGGATCCTAGAACTGCCTATGTGTTCATGGCTCTCTGCACCTTATGTATCTTTGCAATAATATAATTTTTCTCATTGTAAATGGCATGACTCTCATTTCTGTGAAACCGACATATCATATGGAGAATATCATGAGCAATGATGGCGTGATGAACACTAAAGTGATTTGAACAAATATTCTCATTTGTCACCTTAGACTGAAAGATAAGTGCCAGATTACAAATGCTTGTCTGGTGTGCACTGTTTTACAGTTATTATCTGGAAGTGTTCTTCTCTCCTTATTGTCATAAATTACTTAGCTCTCTCCTTTTAACTTCTTGACATGCATTTCCCCTGAGTTCTGATCACTCGGGGCTGTTGTTCTGTGTCGTGTCCCCCATGTGGACAAGGGCAATTCCTTTAATGTTTCTGAGCCTCTACAGAATGGAAGCCATGCCGTCTCCTATGAAACATTTTTGTGAGGATTAGAGATAGCATATGTAACAACATTACTCTGCTGCATAGAGGCAGGGACACATATGAGAAACAGAAACATTCATAATGGGTAACTTGAAAGAAAATTTCTGATCCTAGAAGATTGGTAGTAATAATTCTTGCCTATATTCTTCTCCTTTGAAATTTATGACTCAGTCACCTCTTCCCAAATATTCTTATATTAAATAGCTATTGCTGCATAATAAACAACTGTAAAAGTCTCAGTGGTATACGGAACAAAATATTTATTTCTCACTCACAGGTCTGCAGGTTCGCTGTGGTTCAGCAGATCTGGTTGGGGCTTGACTGCTTGGTATTTGGGCTATGCAATAGATTTAGGTCTGCTCCAAATGTCTCTCAAAATTCTGGGACCAGCAAGCATCTGGGCATATTCTTTTTTACAGGGATGGCAAAAGTGCAAGGATACAGGCTCAAACATGCAAAGTCATTTCAATCTTGCTAATATTTATTGGCTAAAACAAGTCTCATGGCCTAACCTTAAGGCAAGAAGCAGGGGAGTATGGAGGTGGGGTGGGTAGGCGAAATAAGTATTTTCTTAATAGTGATCTAGTTTACTACTCGTTGTCATCGATCTAGGGATGAATTTAAAAGCTTTCAAATATTTTATTTTTAAATATGCATTATATATACATATCTACATACATACATATATATTTTTATATATATACATATATATATTTTATATATATATATATAAAATATGCACGGAGAAGTTAATGAACTCCAACTTATCAACATCCCTGAGGATAGGTCATTGGATGGGGAAAACTTGATGAAAAGAAATTTCAGCATGTATGATAACCCCACTTCAAATTCTGTCTTAGTCCTGAAATTATAGAGGCTGCAATAAGATAGTTCTGCATGTGCTTTTAGAACTCTGTGTGTAATAGTTCCTAGTTTTTTTTTTTTTTTAAAGATTTTATTTATTCATTTGAGACACAGAGATACAGAGAGAGAGCAAGCATGAGCAGGGGGGGAAGCAGGGGGGGAGGCAGAGGGAGAGGGAGAAGCAGGCTCCCCGCTAAGCCAGGAGCCCGACGTGGGGCTTGATCCCAGGACCCTGGAATCATGACCTGAGCCGAAGGCAGACGCTTAACCATCTGAGCCACCCAGGCGCCCCAATGGTTCCTAGTTTTGCCTAGAGAAAGCTTACAGGAGTTTTATCTGGTGGAGGGATTTTAAATTATGTTCATAACTTACTTAATTTTGCCGATGTTTCTGCTATTAGTATCATATGCATGTTTTATATATTGTGTGTATTATACATACATGTTATATATATTCAGTCTGAGTAATAAGAATTGGCACAAAATAATTTAAGGTATTGCTAGTAAAAACATAATATGTAATATTAACATATGTAATTCAAAATTATCTCCTTTCCATCTTCCATCATTAATCATTTTTTTTTTTTGTCATCCCAGTTAAAGAACATTTTTAAAAGAATAATATTTCAGGGTAGAAAAGGCAAAATATATTGAGAATTAAAACCATTTTTTGACCTAAGATTTGGTAAAAATCATCATGTAAGTCTATTTTTTCTTACAGCTGTCATTTTGTGAAATATACAATTAGTACTGAAGGAGGTGGAAATTATAGCAAACAAAATAGCAAAGTGAAATGAGATTATTTTAGGAACTCATATTTCAATAAAAATAGTAAATATAGTAAAAGAAAATAAATCTGGCATGATTTATTTTCTTCAAATACGGTATTTCAAAACCAGCGAGAAGATTCTTATAGGAAAAAGAAAAGAACAGATGAAGTTGTTTACATATTCACTTCTTTATATATTATTTTGAAAGACTTGGTAAGGAAGTAAAGTTTATGATATTAAAAACGGGATAGTCTGAAAATAACTCATTATTTTATTCCATTGAAAATCAGAGTGCTACTTTGAAATGTACTCTATTCTTTTATGGAAATGAATACAATCTGTGAAATCATAGCTATGTTTGGAAGAGGAATGTTTTTTCAAACTCTCTGGGTTTCAGTGTAAAAGAGAAATCAGAACCTAAGCATCTTCAGAAGTTTTTTCTATTCATTAAAATGAAAAACCGTGACAAGGATCTAGCCTGAATCAGATAGGTCAAGAAACTATAATTCTAATCCAGAAAACCATAAACATTTTATATTACTGGCCATTTGACTAAAGCTTCACGGCAGATAAAGGAAAAATAGTGCTTCTAGAGATAAAAAGTAAATCAATCACACATGGAATATTATCTATTTCTTATTTTGTCTTTGTTGTGATTTATCTCTTATAATTTCAACATATGAAGTAAAAAATACACTGTAAAACTGCCTTTCTAAAGAATTTTCTCAGAAACTTGTATGTTGAGAGCAATGTATGAGTTATTGTTATGACATATTTTAGGTTTTCACTAAGATAAACAAAGGATGCCAAAAAAACAGTCCAAGCAATGTTGTTACATGCTGCTATAAATATTCACTATTAAATATGAGTATATATTCATGTTTACATTATATATGTGTGTGTGCATGCATATACTTTTAATATATGCTATCAAAACAGAATTCTTAAAATAAAGCTATCAGCTTGTTTGAATGGAATACTACCTCATAAGGTATTTTCAAGATACCCTATTAACACTGCAAAACCAATTTTTAAGCATTTTTTATTTCCTGATACTCTAGAGATCCAAACATGGTCTAATTGAAATTTGCTATAATGATAATGCCAGGAATTAAGATGCGTGGCCAAAATGTTATAACTTTGGACAAATCATTGAAATGATTACAGCTTTACTTATCCCCCTTCATAACTGATCCATTTACAGGTAAAAGCAGTTTTGATATTGGATGGTGGCTAAACTGAAAGATCATTTTTCCCCATACAGTTCTTCTTCGTCTCTCTTTAAGTTAGCAGATCATTTCATTTGTAGCACTTACAATCTATAATGATTTGTGTGTTTACTTACTGTTGTTTCTCTTTCCCAACTATATCTGTACTCCTAACATCAGACACATGGTAGACAGTCAAGAAATATTTGTGGGATGACTAGGGATTCCCAAAGTGAAACTGTCATATTGTCAAAGCCTTTCTCACCCTGTGTTCTGCTTAAGATATTATACCATCTCTTACTTTCTATTTAGCAAGAAATCTTTCCCCCTTCTAAAAATTACATTCCTTGCTTCCGTTTCTACATTTCCCAATCACTCCTGAATGTGCAAAAACAGAGGTTTCTTCTCTTCGCTCTCCTGAAACTGCTCCCTGAAGAACCTTACATCTCCAGGCCTCTCAGCACCTCATCTCTTTCAGTTAGGACTTGCAAATGGCCTTTCAATATTAGTTAAGGAAGTCTCACTGCTGTGATAAAGAAACCCTACAATTACAGTGGCAGTGAAGCATTGTAGAAGTTTAATTCTCACTCCTGTCGTGGACCCAAGGGGACCCAGTGGGGGTTTGGGACTGGTGGGGTCAGTTCCACACTCTCGTGCTGGGGCCCAGTGTGAGAGCAGCTCTGCTGTCTTCAATATTTACCATCTTCAACAAGTTGCCTAGATTGCTCTAAGAATTGTCATTCAGTTGGGCAAACATAGAGAAACACAGGTGGCAGGTTTTATGACCCAGGTGTGGAAGTCACGTATACCAATTTGCTCAAATTCTATTATCTAGAATTCAGTTTTATGGCTACATTTAACTGTGAAGCAGGGAGAGGAAATGTGGGTCCATGAAGAAGAAACACAGGTTTAGAGATGCAACTCCAAGTTTCTGCCATGCCTTGAAAAATCTCTTTTCACTTGCCTTCCATACTGCTTGGCTCTTCTGCTTAGTTTTACCGTCTCTCAGTAATACACAGGATGCCTTGGATTACATCAACAGAATGCTATGTTTTCTCAATTACTTTATTCAGTTCTATGGCTTCAAACAATATGTACGTATCACATTTTGTTTCTTGAACTGATTGATTTCTTAGGATCTAGAATCCTGTTTCTATTGCTGGCTGCACATCCCCATCATTGCTAGTCTGAGGCTCCAGACGTCTAGTGCAATGAAGTACACACCCATCACCTTCTCCTCCAATATTTTCTTTTTATTCAAGCTTGGAACATAGGAATAATATTATTCTTTCTGCCTCACTTCTATATTTTATCTACTTCCACGATATCTTCTGTCACTGCCAACAAACAGACATGAATTACTTTTGATTGCAATTTTCTAATGACTTCCTAACTGGTGTACCTTCATCCAACCTCTTTTTGTTCTGATATGCCTTATTTACTGCTGTAAGTATTGTCTTTCAAGATTACAGATTTGTTGGGGCGCCTGGGTGGCTCAGTCGTTAAAGCGTCTGCCTTTGGCTCAGGTCACGATCCCAGGGTCCTGGGATCGAGCCCCGCATCAGGCTCCCTGCTCAGGGGGAAGCCTGTTTCTCCCTCTCCCACTCCCCCTTCTGGTGTTCCCTCTCTTGCTGTGTCTGTCTCTGCCAAATAAATAAATAAAATCTTTAACAACAAAAAAAAAAGATTACAGATTTTTTGATGTCCCCCTTTTACCAGAAAACTCAATTACTCACAATACAATTAAAAGTTTAAACTCTTCAATCTGACAACCAGGCTTCTTTATCTACCTCTTGGGATTCAGGTGAACCTATCGTTTTAAGACGAGGAAGAGTAAGTTAGCTGTGGTGAGTGAAGAAGATCTGGGGGCAACTTCAAAATAAATAATTATAATAATAATAACAACATTACTAATGGTTGACATCAGTAGAAAACTTACTATGTGCCAGGCACCATACTAAGAGCTTTGCATGAAATAGCTCATTTATCTTCCCTACAATCTTATAAATAGTCAAAGTTATTCTTTCAAATGCATAGACACAGAGGTTACCACTTGTCCAAATTTATTCTTTTCGGAAGTGCTAAAGTCATTTTGTAATTTTGTCTCCAGGAGGAAAAGATAATCAGGTAGAACCACTATGTGATCTAAGTGTGTCTAACGCGGGGAGACCCATGCTAGTAATTGCTTTTCTGTACTGTCTTTCCGTTCAACTTCATTCAGTGGAAGCTGGAGCTGAACAGTGCATCCTAGAATGGGGGGAGGGGAGAAAAAGGAAACGAATGAGTCATTTAAATACTCTTTTTTAAAAAGATTTATTTATTTATTTGAGAGAGAGAGAGAGTAATTGGGGGAAGGAGCAGAGGGAGAGGGACAAGCAGACTCCCCACTGAGTGGGGAACCCACAACTCTGAGATCATGGCCCTGAGATCATGACCTGAGTCAAAACCAAGAGTCAGAGGCTCAACAGACTGAGCCACCCAGGCGTCCCTAAATGCTCCTGATAGCTGAGCGTATTTGTGTATTTGAAACCAGGAAGGTAGATTGAAGCAATACTAGATAGGTGAATGCTCAAGGTTTTTTTGAAAAGGAAATAAACTTGCTGGCGATGCATTATTTTGAGAATTGATGTGGTCATGATGTGGAGATGGAATTAAATGGGTGGAGACAGGAAGAAGGAAAACAAGCTACTGTAAAACCAAGGAAAAGGTAATCATTACCTCAGTCTTCCTGTAAACTAGATATTCCTGGGTCTCTGAGCTGCTGACCACTCTCTGACTGCAAGCTAGTGGCTGGTATTACAGCTCGTGATCTTCAGAACCAGCCATCTACATAGTTTACTGCTTCTCTATTTCTATCTCAAAGTAGTCCTTAGGACATTGATTCTTAGAATGATCCCTCTTTTGAAAAACAAATCTTGGTGAAAATTATTAATATTTTTCATTCGGATCCAAATGAAAAAGACACAGAGATATATAAATTGTAACATTATTAAAATTTATCATGCTGTGGCTTAACTGAAATTTCCAATCTGATAAGCATAATTACGTATTTGTTTAAAGCAGAATCTGTCCATAGATTTCCAAGTTCATGCAAATATAAATTAATCATGATTTCTGTGTAGTTTGGATGAATAAATTTTTGCTTAATCAAATGTGTGGGGCCTTGGGGTTGCTGGCTGGCTTATTCGGTAGAGCATGCGACCCTTCATCTCAAGGTCTTGAGTTCAAGCCCCACGTTAGGCATGGAGCTTACTTAAAAAAAATACATTAAAACCTTTTAAAAAAATGCATGGAGACTTTATTTTGATATGATGTTCTTAGGTGTCTTCTAATTACTTCCGTCCTCATTCTTTACTTAAATTACATTAAAAAGTGGTGTTTGGACTGGCACTTGTGATAGTGATGTGAGGGGCAGGGGCTGAGGATAGTTTGTTCTGAAACAATTGTCTCCACAGTGGAGAGAAGAGGGTGGGGAGGAAAACACTACATACAGATATCTCAGCAGTGGAATGTTCCAGTTGGTCCATTAGCCCGCATGCCATGTTGGGGTCAGCCTCTTTAATGTTGCCTGTCATTAAGAACTTTCAGGGATGCCCTTGGATGTGGGGAGACAGGCAGAGCCTTTTGAGTGCTGAGATGGATCCTCAGGCAACACAAATACCGTGAGCAGGTCTGATTTACGTCTTTGCTCCTCTCTCGAGGGTCTGCTCCACCTCTTTCTAGTCTTGATTTCACAGGTCACTGTCCTGACCGCTTCCACTGTCCTGCTCTCCACTCCATCCGTGATCCTGATAAATCTAGTAATTACTACCATTCCCAGTAGGTTCTCTAGGTTCTCTGCTAAGCCCTTTATAGGCATCATTTTATTTAATCCTCATAACAATCCCGAGAGGTTGATACTACTATCCTTGAGGAAATTGGAGATCAGGAAGGCTGAAGGATTTGTTCAAAATCATACTGTCTTCAGGTGGCAAAGTTGGTGTTCACATCCATTTGGTCTGACCCAAAGCTTGTGGTATATTTAAAACCAACCAGGATTTAAGAATTATGGATAAACTTGCCCAGCAGTCAAGACAGAACATAGTTTTAAGAAAGAAAAATAGGCTGAGACCAGTTACAGTTTGTGATTTTTCCTTAGAGACATAATCAGCTGACTAGGACCATCCTGGGAAAAACTGTGAAGCTAGCAAAGTTTATCTTCAGCTTTTTACTGCTTTTCATTGTCGAATCTACTTGGGCTCCTGTGACAGCTGGTGACCTATGCTGCCCCCATGTTTCTCCTGTCACGACAAGCAGTGTTACATAAACTCATTTTTCCTGAAGTGTCAGTGACGTGAGGTTTTATCCCTGCCAGAGAAATTTGCATTTTTAAGAGGGGCTAGCAATTAAAAAATCATAGAGGTTAACTTAAATGAACTATTTCCAAAGGAGGGGGGGTTTTAGACTGTGGCTGATAGGTGAAAGATTCATGTTAGGTCTGGGCCGCTTTCTGTGGCTTTTCAAGTCACACCCTTGATGTGATGAGGGATTGAACCAGTGTGACCTCCAGGACTGTGGCTGAGGCTGCATGTACTGTCCTTCTCATTGCTCACTTGTGGAAAACACACTTGCTGGTCAATTTTTTTGTTGCCTTTGACCATCCTCAGTATGGTCCAATACATGGACTGCTCTTAAGTTTCATATAAGTTACAGAAATACTCACTGGGTAGCACATAAAGTGAATGGAAAAGTACTGAATCCACTCCTCTTTAGGAAATAATCTAATGAAAATTTGTAAGGAAAATAAAAACTATCCAAATGAAGATTTGGCTGTAATTTAACTTATTTAAAACTTACTGCCCACAGCATCTTGAGGTTTATAGATGGAATAATTTTTATAAAACCAAAATATCATCTTATATGCATATTTGTATCTAACTGTATTTGACCCAAAGTGTGCACTGACATTTTTGATACCTGAGGAAATTATTGGATGAATCGGATAAAGGTGGTCAAAAAGTACAAACTTCAAGTTATAAAATAAGTTAAGTACTAGGGTAGTAATGTATGACGTGATGACTATGGTTAACACTGCTGGATGCTGTATTTGAAAGTTATTAAGAGAGTAGATCCCAAGAATTCTCATCACAAGGAAAAAACCCTTTTTTTTTTCTTTTTTTGTGTGTCTAATATGAGATGATGGATTTAACTAAACTTATTGTGGTGATCATTTCACAATACATAAATAAAGTCATTATGCTGTATGCCCTAAACTTACACAGTGCTGAATATTAATTATTTAGCATTAAAACTAGAAAAAATCATTAAAAATTATTAAGAGCAAGAATTCATTCATTTGTAATCTATATATGTTAGAACTAAGTGTACCAGTGAAATAAGCCATATAAGCCAAATTTTCTTGATAAAGGATGCTTTGCCAGGTGAGGAGATTGGTGTAGCTTCAAATTTGTCATGGTAATAATCTGATTGAATGTATATTTACAAGTAGAAACAGGAAGTGAAAGGACATCACCAATTTCTATTTTAAAGATACCTCAACTGGGTTTTGTGCCAAGGAGGCAAAATGACTTTCCATCCGATTAAAAGAAGAGCTTTCAGTTTTCAGAATAAGTCTTAAAAAGCACCAATGCTGTTTCAAAACATCAACAAAACCCACAAATTGCCTCTATGGCTGTGTTTTCTGATTAGATAAAGTGTATAACATATCTCACCTAAAGGAATGGAAATGCAGAGGTCCAACAAGGGTGAATTATCACCTCACTCAACCAGCACCTATCAGATCGAGTGATTCGTTCCATGTCAGTCATTGCATATAATAGCTCTGTCAGTAATAGACGATGTCACACGATCAATGAATCTGAGTCTGAGAAGAAAAATCGAGGTTTGCTTTTAAGATTTACGTGGAATGAGAAAAAAAAATACTTTTTGGCAGAAAATGTTAAGCCCACTGGCAATGAATCCAAGTCCTGCCTTAGTGAAAAGATAATTGATTCAGGAAAAATGTGATTAGATTGTATCCCTCTAGAAATCATACAGGATTGAACTTTTTCAATTCAGTCTGTAGAGTAGACTTATACAAATCTAAGAGACCCCACGGCCATAAGCATGCAGTTCTTCTATTCACAGGTAGAGATGGCCAGGACAGAAGCTGTGGCCAGAGCTGAAGCTTCTCAGACTCATGCTGTCATGTGAGTGGCTTCTGCGATTAGTAGGTAGCAGGTTGGTCAGGAAAAATGGGAAAGGGAAGGCTGGGTGGCAGTGGTGGCCTGGGTAGGAATACGATGGACAAGAAGCTGGGCAAAGAAGGGAAGTGAATATGAGATTTGAATCTTGGCCAGTTTCTTAATTTCAAAACTTAGGAATAAAGAAGACATCCCTTGGGCTATTTCTATTATTAAAAAGCACTGTCCTGGATGCATGGGGATTTGAGTTTTATGTCAACCTATTTATTGCATATACTCTAGTATGGTGTCTTACAAATGTTGTCTGACATTAAACCTTCTTTTGTCTTTTCTAACTGTGTAGCTGGCTTCAACAGATGAAGTATGGGACCAAAGCTCGTATGATAATGCCCCTATTAATTCAAAGAGTATGGCATGATACACTTTTTTTTTTTTTTTTGGCCATAAAAGACATTTATTCAATCAGATTTGCCAGAACACAGCTCAGGGTAACATCTAAAAAGTGACTTGAGAAACCAAGATGCTGCCGAGGCAATTTCTTGGCCAGAAATGTTCTGGCAGCTTCTTGTTTTAAATTCTTTCATTTTGCATTTTGGGAATTGACTCTCAAAGCCAAAATCTTTTTATTATTATTATTATTATGTTATGTTAATCACCATACTTTACATCATTAGTTTTTTGATGTAGTGTTCCATGATTCATTGTTTGCATATAACACCCAGTGCTCCATGCAGAACGTGCCCTCTTTAATACCCATCACCAGGCTAACCCATCCCCCCACCCCCCTCCCCTCTAGAACCCTCAGTTTGTTTCTCAGAGTCCATAGTCTCTCATGGTTCGTCTCCCCCTCCGATTTCACATTTAATCTCCACAATGCCTTTCACAATGTGGATTCTTGCCATAATACCCCTAGAATGAGTCCTTCCATCCTTTCTCCCTCTGCCTCTCTGAGCCTACCTCAAAGAGGGCCTTTCTCTTTTCCATATATTAGTCAAGCCCAACAAGATGATGCACAGGGCTGTTGCCTATGCCTTTTTTTCTCCCTGAGAACTGAGCCATGTAACCCACTTCTGCCTTTCTCTTAGGGAGGTCTAGTCTGTCCTTAAATGAGTTCCCTATTAACTGCTTAGAGAAAAAGAGTAGCAAAGAACTGTCAGCATCAAAGCCTGAGACAAAATTAGTTGTGGCTCTTATGCTAAAAAAATAAGAGTTTGAGAGTGGGGGAATAAGCAAGGTTACTCTTTTCTGATAACATCCACTTAATATCTTTACTGTTAGGTTAGTTGCATCTAATCCCTTGGGGAAATCTAGGAAAGATCCAGTGATTACTTTCAGATAATATATTGTCTCCAAGTCCCTTTAGCCCTTGATCAATAATCATCATGTCTAGTACAATATAATCAATATTCTGAACTTTAGTCAAAATTCCTCCTCTCCACTAACTTGGGCCACCTACCAGCAGCAGGACTTTTGCAGTAGGTAATGGGATTTCCATTATGCAAACCTAGGTTTCTGAAGTTTAAATAAGGGAACTGGAGGAAAGAAGGAAAATTTAAGGGGCTATAAAGTTCCTACATGAATGCCATAGATTTTTCTTTGACTACTTCAGCCACAGGGAATGTTTTACACTCTTTCACTCATGGGCATTTCTGTGGGGTTTTCAGAGACACCAGACACTGGGGTTTCTTTACTTGCTGTTTTTTAAGAAAGAATTATGCCCTCTCTCTTTGCCCTTGGTTACTTGGCAGTTCATTATCACTCAGACTTTCTCAGAAGGAGTCCCATGGCCACCTTAGGAAAAGCCTCTTTCATAAGACTCAGTGCTAGTTCCATTGTTCGCTCTTTCTTTCCACAACTGTTCCATGGATAATGTGTGTGCTTGACCTGTTAATGGGAGTGCAATTACTTCCCAAATTGCAGCTCTCAACTCTGGTGCTAAGGACCATTTCATCCAAGCTTCTACTCTTTACTACTCACACAGAACACTTCTGACACTTCTGGTCACCAAATGTGTGATCCTACACTAAGCAATTCTCCACAACACCAGTGTCAATTCTGACCCTATGCCCCTGAAGATAACATCAAATCCCACAGTCTAAGGACTTAGTCCCATGAGACTGCCCTCCCCACTTCAGATGCCAGTCATAAGAAATAGGGCTCCAGGCTAGTCACTTGGAGGTTCCCATGACTCCCTACTGGAGTTTGATTAATTTGCTAGAATGGCCCACAGAACTTAAGGAAACACATTTACCAGTTTGTTAAAGGCTCTGAGAAAGGATACAGATGAGCAGCCAGATGCAAAGATACATAGGTAGAAGTCTGGGAGTGTCCCGAGAGCAAGAGCTTCTGTCCCTATGGAGTTGGGTACATCATCTTCTCGGTATGGATGTGTTTGCTGACCTGGAAGCTTTCTAAACACCGTCCTTTGGGCATTTATGGTGATCATTAATTCCATTTTCAGTTCTTCTCCCTTCTCAACAGAATGCGGGTCAGGGCTGAAAATTCTAAGCTTCTTATCATGGCTTGGTTTTTCCAGTGACCATCCCTCATCTAGAAGCCATCCAGGAACCCATCAAGAGTCACCTCATTAGAACAAAACACACTCATATCACCCAGGAAATCACAAGGGTTTCAGGAGCAATTTGTCAGGAATCTGGCGTCAAAGACCAAATAGTAGAACAAAACATGTTCCTAGTTCCCTTATCACTTAGGAAGTTGCAAGGGTTTCAGGAGCTCTGTGCCAGGAACCAAGGGACAAAGACTAATATATCCTTCCTATTATCTTATGAAAGCCAAATCTGTTTTCTATCCTCCCAACTTTCCCCTCTTTGTGCCTTCCTTTCTTCCTCCTCCCCTCTGTCCCTTCCTTTCCTTGCCCCCAATGTGGGATTTTCTATCTTCTCCACATTTTCTTCAGCCCGGAGATGTGGAACCCTTGTCATGCTTCCCACAGCAATACATGTTATTAGGGAGAGGTTCTGTTGTATGGTATGTAATATATATGGCATTATATGACATATATAGATATGTAAAATGACCATAAGGTGAATTTAAGTACATGACTTGTTTCCCATCCCAATTTTTAGTTATCATCTCTGAGTTTTTGTTCCTTCTATGAATAATTTCTGTAATTAGAAAATATGCAAAAGAGATTCAAGAAGTTCCTGAAGGGTCATTTTAAATTCCCTTGAAATCATATAATGTGGGCCAACATCTATGTTACTTACACATAAAGTAAGGCCTCCTGGTACCAGGACCATTGAAGATGATATCTCTAGCATTATCATTTATGCTCACTAACAGGCTACTGGCATAAGGCCCTCAAGTCATCTTCAGTCTTGGCCAGAGCAGAGAAATTCCTGAGGTGAAGCCTGAGGAACTATGAATCAGGGCAGCTGGACTCCTTTCCTTTTCTAAAAGGAATAGTGAAGTTGACAACTATAAAAAGGTACATGTAGACAGCTGGAAATAGAACCAGAGGCATTTGATTTGAAATCTTTGGTGCAAGGCTATTTGTATTGTGTCTTCCTAAATCTCATTTAGCTATGTTTCAGCAAATGTGAAGACTAAAATCTAAGCAAGCGAACTGGGATCTCTGTTCATCATCAAAATTTGGAGCTATATCTTGAAGCAGAAAAAGAGTACTTTTGAAAATGTTTGAAATGCTGTTACAGGGCATTCAGGGGAAAGCATCTGAATGTATTATTTCAGCACTTGTTGTGTCCACTTTTAGTGAGATGAGGAGAAGCTGAATTCAGACATGTGTAAACTGTCTTTTCTATTACACATTCTTGTCTTCAGACATTTGTTTTTAACATGAGGGTTTGTTTTACCAGCTCTAAAATCTTTTTTGGTAGAGTGTCACTCCTCACAGGCTGGGGCATCAGGTTTGACGTTGTAAATGCCAATGTCATTGTCAAGAAAAAAAATTAAGATAAAACATAATTGAAGTCAAGGACATGAGCAACTCTAAAATAGAAATAATACCGTTAACGAATAGCTAATGAATATTTACTGTGCACTTGGAAATGTTCCAAGCACTTGATCGTGCATTAACTCATTTTAACCCTACAACAAATCAAAGATTATATCTCATAGTTGGGTGTGCCCTAGCTATGGGAGTTATCATTGGACTTGTATGGTTCTCCTACTTCAAGGTGATAGTACACTCTTAACAGAGGATTTCAGAGGTGGTCCTGAATGTGAGCTTGCATGCCCATCTTCAGCTGTCACTGTACAGGACCTTCTCCCACTCTCTTCCTGAATAAATAGGGGAAACACAGAAAACCCAAGGATTTGTCCAAGGATTATTAACCCATAGTGGATAAGGGGGGATCCACAATGAGGGCTATCATGTACTTTTTCTTATATGCCCTGCTCACCTTTTAATACCATAGACATTCTTTCATTCCTTGTTGGTCTTGCCTTTTATTGAGTTTGAATTCACGGCTGGAGATACCTGCTCTTGGGGTTTTCCTCAATCTCTCTTCCCTTCCCAGCCTTTCTCCCGGATTGGAAGACAAAGAAACAAAAAAACAATGAGGTGATAAGAAGTAGCTTCTGCTCTTGAAGAGTTTTCTACATTTTCCTTAGATTGAGTCCTATACTTAGTCTGCTGGTGACCAAATTGGGTTGGAAGTTTGTAAACATTTTTTATATATTGGTTTTTGATCGAACCCAGCCTCTGGAGCAGAATGCAGTTAAAAAATATTTCCAATATCTCAAAACTTTTGTTTTTAGTCTTCTTTCTTTCCAAGGCTACCACTTTCCAAAGCTATGGCAGGAAGTGTACCTTTCTCTCCATCAGGCAGGAGCTCTTAGAGACCAGAGACCATCAGAGGCTCTCAAGCCTACCATGAACTACCTGCCTCTTCCAGAACTCTCATTCTTATTACACCCAATGGAGGATATCTGATGACTGATGGTGTATTTGTGATGGTATTAAACTTATCTTTTTTTCTTTTCTAGTCTTCTTCAGAGTTCTGTGATTCAGTATAGCTCTCTACTTGGCAACTGTGACTATAATATGTAATAGCTAATCAAATGGAATTCTTAATTCTCATTTTGCTTCCCCCTTTCCACAGACACGCATAAAACCTGCTGTTCTTTTTCTTCTCCATCTCGGTAAGTGGCACTATTTGGCTCACATCAAAAACTGAGGAGTCCCCTGATTGCTCCCTTTTCATCATTTTCTGTGGTGAGGTTAGTATCATGTGATATGGCCTAATGAATATGTTTCATTAGGGACATTTAAAGGCAAAGGTTAACATAATCCCTCGCTCCCTCATTATCTCACCAAGAGGCACACAATGCAACTATGCTAGTGGCATATGCATGGGGCCGTGGTCCAGGGGAAGAGACCCCGAGTCCTTCCTTTTACATTTGTAGACTCAAGCACAGGAATAGCCTTATTTGTGAGAAATAAAAGTCAAAGTTCAGACACAAACCAGTCTAGGTTCAGATGCTAGTTGAGCAAGGAGTTTTCTGAGAAGCTCAGTTTGGTTGTAAATTCTGTTTCTATTCCTTCTCTGAAAAATTTATGTGATGAGAACACATGTAGAAGAGATCTGAATAATTCCCAAAAGGCCATTTTTAGTCCCTCTGAAATCATTCAATATGGGCCAACATGTATGTCACTTACACATAAAGCAAGCCCTGCTGGTTCCTGGGCTATTAGAGATGATATCTCCAAGGCTATTATTAACTTCAGTTTTGTTAGATTTAGACTGTCAGAGAAGGAAAGTCCTTGCCAGGAGAAGCTGAGTTCCAACTACTAAATGAGGAGTCCTCCATCTCAGCTGAGGTCACAGCTAAGCAAACCTGAGTTTCAAAAGTAATTCACTATGCTGTCTCACTTGTTTCTTCATACCACCACCCCTCCCCCAACACACACACACATTAAGTCCTGCTAGCTTTATTTTCAAAATTCTTTTCATTCTATTTCTTTTCATCTCATCTGCTGGCTCCCCAATTGGAATCATTATTGTCTCTTACCTTGACTATAGTGATTATTTTACACTTGGTCTTTCTTTTGCCTGCTTACCATCTTCATCTCCTCTTTGGCTAAATGCCCTCTTTATCTCCTCTGCTCTAACCTAATAATCCATTCTCCATAATAGTCAGAATAAATTTTAAAAGTGAGAGCAAAGAACTCCACTCCCTTATCATAATCCAATGTCTTCCCATTAGGCTTAGAACAAAATTCTACATTATCTGTAAGATCTATGTGGTCTGACTCCTGTCTACTTCTTTGACTGGGTCTCTTTTTGGTCCCTTACCGATTATGCTTTTGTCACTCTTGTCTTCTTTCTGCCCCTTGAATATTCTAAGCTTGCTTTTATTTAAAAAAATAAAGTTTGCCTTTTCTTTTTGCCTGGTGTCCTTGGCAATCACATTGTTTTAGAATTAGCCATTTATTGTCAGCTAGAATGTTATCAATGGATCAAGACCCTCCCTGAACAAAAGTAGTCCCCCTCCTAACTATTCCATTTGCTCTCTGTTGTAATACTTATTGTTCCCTAAAATTACTATGTTCATTTTTTTTGTCATTTGCATGGTTATTATTCACCTTTCACCCATGCTAATGTATATGCCCCTTTAAGCAGGGATTATATCTGTTTTGTTAAAGATGTATTCTATATTATATGGGTTTGGTAAACATTTGGAGAATATATAAGTAATTTCTATGCCATAAATGTTTGAATATATATTGTTGAAATTTTGCTATGGGTGTATGGTGATTTTAAAACATAATCTCTAAATTCTTTGACACTCTTCTTTTTAAGAGATAGAAGTATGAATTCTCTTTTCCTTAAAACTGGACTATGTTACTGATCAGGGTTTAGGAGACTAACTTTTCCCATTTCTTATTTTTTGGGGTGCTCACTTTGGGAACCCAGCAGCCATGTTATAAGAAAACCAAAGTGCTACATGGTGAAGATTGTGTAGGAATTTTGGCCACAGCCCAAGCTGAGGTTCTAATCAACACCCAACATCAACCTCCAAATATGTGAATAAAGGAGCTTTTTATCTCAGAGGTCAGCACATGGTTTTTTGTTTGTTTATTTGTTTTTCTGCAAAGGAGCAGCTAGTAAATATTTTCATTGCAGGTCATATAGGGCTATTAATAGTCTCTGCCACAGATCCTCAGCTCTCCTGTTACAGTGCAAAAGTAGCCAGAATAATACATAAACAAATGAGCAAGGCTGTGTTCCAATAAAACTTTATTTACAAAAAAGAGCTGGTAGGTCAGATGTGGCTCATGGGCTATAGTTTGTCAGCCTGTACATTAGAGGACTCTTGCCCCAGTCAGGAAGTTGCTTCCAGCCTCTGAGCTACTCCACTTGGTGACACATGAGGCAGAGAAAAACTTTCCCACTAAGCTTTGCCCAAATTGCAGATCTGTGAACAAAATAAATGCTTTTAGTCATTTTAAGCCATTAAGTTTGAAGTGGTTTGTTTTGTGTCAATAGATGACTGGAACAGGGTTAGAGCCAATCTTTTAAAATGGCCAAATTCAGTTATATTTTGTATAGCAGATGAGAGTTAACTCTCCTATCTTTAAAATTTTTCATACATATGTATCATAAGGCAGGTCACATTCACGTGGCAGACTTAAAACTGGCATGTGAGCATCTTCTAAGTCACAATATTTCAATGTGAATGATGTTTTATCGGTATTTTTAAGATGTATGATATATTCAGAATATGCATAAAAAGTGTGAATGACAGAGCACATCCTCAACTTCTTGGCTTTTAAAGAAAGCATTCAAAAATATTCAAAGTAGAGTAATTGTAGAGAAATATTAACGAGTTGATTTTGGTTATGATAAAATTTCATGTGATTTTTCTTCCAGAAAAATACCTGCTTAAATATCTTGGTCTATGGGGAAAGAATATGCTCATTTATAGTCCAAAACAGAAGAATTGAAATAGTTCTTAAGGAGTTCACAACTTTTACATGGAATGCACATCTGTTTTAGGAAAATTCATATAACCTTTGTTAAGCTTATGAACAGGCTAATACATTTCCATTCTAGTACATATATAAAGAAAAGTACAATCTTGAGAGATAGGTTTTGCTGGAAAGATTTTTCATATTTTTAATTTTATTTTTCCTACATTAAGAGACACTCAATATGGACATTTTATTTCCTTCAATAAATTAAAGGCCCTATATGAAGAAAGCTCATGCTCTTAAATTTCATTTTTACATATGGCACAGAATTTCTGAGGTTTCAGTACAGCACACACATCACATGGGCTTCAACTGGGTTTAATATGGATTTCACAGATACTTGTCAGTTTTCATCTTTGTTTGAATATACTTGGAATGCTTTGCCTTATTAATCCTATTCCATAAGGTAGAAGTGTTGTCTTCTACCACTTAGATAATTAGTGTAGCAAATGCATCCGTGTAAGTGTTCTAACACACACTCTCCTTTCTCCAAATAGTGACTGATATTAATAGAAGTAATACCCGACCTTCACATGTTCTGTCTAGAGAGACTAATGGCAAGTGCTTTGCTTTGTAAACTGTGAGGAAACAAAGAATAAAAAAAAAAAAAGCTCAAACAGAAATACCATTATAAATGACAAGAATCTTGAACTTTTTCAACTAAGGTAGGAAGGTCGAGAAGAATAGTAAAAATAAAGGTGATGTTATTTACAAATATATAGGTTTTTTCTTTCTGGACAATTAATAGGAAATAATGTATTGAAATAAAAATATTAAACATTTAACACTACATAGGCTTTTTAAATTCTTGAGCACTGCACAAAAAAATGTATTGCCCCATCTTAAGGGCATGCATGTTTCTCTAATTTCTTTAAAGGAAAATTCAAGTGACTTGGGAAATTGTGTCAGGATAACCTGATATTTTCCTTTTAGTCTGGGCCAAATATGCATTAAACGAACAATTCAAGCAAAACCGTTCAGAATCTCACCTCCTTTAGTTCTCTTGAAGCATTACCTTCATGGTTGTCTGCTCTGATGATGGAACAGGTTTTTGTTTTGCAAAGGGAAGGAAGGTGTTAACAGGTTTTTGTTTTGCAAAGGCAAGGAAGGTGTTAACAGAATATAGGGTTTTCTGAGGTATTTTTCCCCCCATTCTGCCGCTGCCTTTGTTTTAGAGGAGATGGCAGCTGCCTTTCCATTCTGTGATAGCTCAGGAAAACCTGCTCCATAAGCATGTTAATTTTCTTCCTTGTAGAAAAAGCTGGCTAATCCCAGGAGGTATTGCAAAGTTTAAATTGAAGTAAATAGACAAATTGCTCAGTTGGAAAAAAAAAAAAGTGTTCCATGCAGCTCCTGATGAGTGGGAACACACCTGCCACACAATAGAATATGATATCCTTCAGCTCATTGCTTTCTGAGAATGCGTGGAAACGTGGCTGCCCTTTAGTAGACATCTGCTTTGGATCACCGGCAAGTAAAGGTTTAATTACCGATCGATGGGTTACTTGCCCTGTGGATTTCGTAGGAGTAGTTTTGTCCCATTTTCTGCTTTTCCCCCATAGAAACTACTCTTTCAAAAAGACATCTTCAGAATAGCAAGGCCCGGCGTCTTCTCCTTTGCTTTTGTTGTTGTTGTGTTGTCATTTGATTTTTCATTTTCTAAGAGGCAGGCTGACAGTAGTTTATGAACCTTCGAAGGCCATACGTGGGTCTTAAATGCTATGCTTTTCACAAGGATCATGCCAATGAGACCGACATAGGTGTATCTATGGGTGTGTGTTAGAGATGGAAGTTAATAGTGAAAATACGTCACTTGGGGCCACTTGGAGGGTCAAAGCAGAAGGAAATCCTTCCCCGCATTCTGAAAGGTATGACACAAGAGTGTATCTGGAAGTGGATCGTCAGCTGGTATGGGACGATGAATATGGCAGGACAACCCAACGAAGCAGAGGTCAGTCTCTGGCACAAGCAAAGGACAAACCCATCTGTGTGTCCCACTTATCACATCATAAGGATAAATTCACCTGGTCCTAAAAAACATTAGACCTTCCAACAAAAATGTCACTGCAAAAAGTAAATAGGAATGAAGGATCAAACAATTCAGCCAGGGTTGTTCTCATCATCTTTCTGGCTGTCCTATCATCATTTTACTCACAGGAGACTTTTCTACAGAAATATTGTTTTTTTCTTTCAGAAAATTCAAATAGCTAAGTCAACCGTCTATCAGAAATGGAATCAGATTTGCATTTTTAGGGAAATTACTGGTTTGCAGAAGGATGTCTTGGTAAAGGCTAATAACTTATTTCTTTTTAAAATAATATTTTTTTTCCTCCAAAATAGACACCGTAACCAGAGTAAGGAATTAAAGTTCTGCTGCTTTGAGAGAAGTTAATACTATGGATTATATGTCTTGGTCTGCAACAGACAGATGAAGAAAATATAAAAACTACTGAGATTTTAGTGGCCCTTTAACATTGTTTATGACCCTCTTCCCTGAAGAGAGGACAGTTTAACATCAATTTTCTCCTTGCTATTAAAATCTTTTCTTATTGCCTCAAGACTTCAGTAAGTTCCAAGTTTTCAACTTTTCAACTGGATTCATTGATTCTTTCCACCTGCGGCGTAAAGACCATCCATCCATCCATCCATCCATCCATCCATCCATCCAGCAACCTGCATGGTACATATAAGAAGCACATACAAAGTTGGGTAAAACCTGCTAATCAAGCTCATAGTGGCATGTATACAAGTAAAAATAATATCACAGCTGCCATTGGAACAAAAAGAGACTCAAGAGTATAGAAAAAGAAAGAATTTTACCTGAAAGAATTTTATTAGGCTTCACATAGAAGATAATATTTAACATTTAACAGCCATTAAAGGCTTAATGGTAGCTATTTATTAAATGTTTACTATATGCCAGACACGGTTCTGAGTAGATGAAATAGATAAGCGAATTAGACTTTACAATACTGTTAAGTTACTACTCTAATATTGCTAAAGTAAAGAAACAAAGATACAGAGAAGTTAAATAACCCACTCAAAATTGTACTGCTTATAAGTGGTGGGACTAGAGTTCAAACCCACCAGTTTAATTCTTGTGTCTGAGCCCTAACTCAATATACTATGTTGCCAGGTAGTAAGAGGCAGACTTCCTATTCTGGTGGTATAGCAGAGTAGAGACCCTGAAAGACCTTCTCAGCTGCAACAATTAAAAGACAAAATCAAACATTATAAAACAGCTTTTAAAATGTATTGCTGAGGGGCACCTGGGTGGCTCAGTCGTTAAGCATCTGCCTTCGGCTCAGGTCATGGTCCCAGGGTCCTGGGATCGAGCCCTGCATCAGGCTCCCTGCTCGGCGGGAAGCCTGCTTCTCCCTCTCCCACTCCCCCTGCTTGTGTTCCCTCTCTCGCTGTGTCTTTCTCTGTCAAAAAATAAATAAAATCTTAAAAAAAAATATATTGCTGAGTTGACATGAAAAAAAGGGCTCTGCAGACACCAAAAGCCAGAGAAAGTTTTCACCCTGGAGATTGTATTAGACGATCCATCGAAAGGCACCAGCTCAGATGATGGAACAGGTATCAACAGGTGACCAATAATAAGGTCTGTTTTTTTTTTTTTTGTCTTGATGTAATCATGGGAATTACCTCCTAAGAAATAAGTATACTTTCAAGTTTGCTCTTCTTCATTCAAATAATGTCATTCTCCCCAGCCTTAGCCATGCTCCCTTTGATGTACTACCCTAAGTAAACTCCTTGTCCCACTGCTTATATAACCATTCTGTGGTGGCTAGCCATCAAGTTGATCCCCAATGATCCCTCCTTCTGATGTTTGTACCCTTGTGTAGTCCCCTCCCACAAGGTACCAAAGTTTATCTGTGTGACTAATAGAATATAGCAGAAATGATGATATGCCACTTTCTAGATTAGGTTCTAAATCGCACCTGGGATTCTCTCACCATCTCCCTAGGGAAGTCGGCTGCCATGCATGAAGGGCAGTCGGCAGCCCTGGGAGAGCGGCAAAGCGGAGAGGAATGAAGATTTCCAGCCAGTGAAGGAGTGAGATCTCCAGCTGACAGCTGTGTGAACCAGCCTTCTTAGCAGCAGACTCACAAGGCTTCAGAAGATGCAGTCCCGCCTACATCTTGACTGCAACTCATGAGGGCCTCTAGTCAGAACCAGCCAGCTAGACTGCACCCAAATTCCTGACCTATAAATGTGAGATAATTAATGATTGTTGTTTCAAGACATTAAGTTGAGGTAATTTGCAATACAGCAATAGATAAATTTTATATCACTTTTCTCCTAGGCCCAACACATCATATCACAGCACAGCTACCCGATTAAGTAAAATGCAGAGAATAGGTGTGTTTCATTATTCATTGTTTCTTTTCCTCAAATATAAGCACATCAGATCTTCTATGTACCCCACTCAGGGTTCTCTTTAATCCCTGTTCCTCATCCCTAAAGCCCTGAAACTGATCTGATTATATTGTAACATATTATTGATGTATTCATCCAGAGCACATACAGAAATATAGTTATGTATGTTGATATATAAAGGAAAAAAATCCTCAAATCTTCTCAATACTTGGAAATTAAGATCACTTCCCTAAAGGGTGGAATGGAAAGATACCATGCTTATTAATGCCTAATCTTGGGCATGGTTCTCACATTCCATTGGCCAAGTCACACAGTCAAATTCATCATGGTGGGGGAGAGGGGTTGATACATAAACCCCAGTAACTGAATTCATATTCCAAAATCTTGGTGGAAAGGGAATGGAAAATTCTAAACATTATTGTATTTCTCATCACCTTTCTCAACATGCTCTCTCTCTCTCTCCATTTTCTTTATCCCTCAGATTAATGCTTTTAATAACTGCCTTAAGATATGCTCATCATTTTTTCTGCATAATCTATTTGATATTGAATTATATTTTTCCCTGATTTAAGTAGCTTATCATTACTGGTTATCTCAAAACATAAAATGCATAAAATATTTTGTATTTCAATTATGGTATTAAGTCCAACAGATATATATTAACATTTGTCTTTTCTAATTTTCTTACAGTCATTCTTTTCCTCCATAAGTGAAAATAATATGTAAGTTACCTCCTTCAGGGTAACCCTCCCTGAACCTTATTAATATTTGCAACTAGGAGCAAGATGGCGGAGGAGTAGGAGACCTGGATTTCGTCTCCTCTCAGGAATTCAGCTGGATAGGGATCAAACCATTCTGAACACCTACAAACTCAACAGGAGATCGAAGAAAAGAAGAGCAACAACTCTCTGAACAGAAAAGCGACCACTTTCTGGAAGGTAGGACGTGCGGAGAAGTGAATCTGAGGCGTTATTCAGGAGGATAGACGGCGGGGGAGGGGCCTCCATCGGCCGCTTCTGGCAAGTGATAGAGCCACGGAGCACAAAATCGGAACTTTTAGAAGTCTGCTCCGCTGAGGGACGTCACTCTGGTGGCGAAGTGGGGGGTGGAACCCTCGCAGGACAGTGTGGTCTCAGGACCCTCGAGGTCACAGAAAGACCGGGGGTGCCTGAGTGCGGCAGAGCTCCCAGGTATCGGAGCAGGGAAGCCGGCTGCAGAGACGGAGCCCAGGCGCGGGCTCTCAGCTCGGGGTTGCTATAAACCGTGATCCGCGGCACAGTCGGGCCACTGCTCCTCCAGCAGGGACCCAACAAGCGGCAGATCCGGGGAGACTCACCTTCTTCCCCCGGGAGGAGAGGTGCGGGAGCGCACCGCGGGGATCTGCTGGGTTTGGAGACTCCACCCGGGGTCGGGTGCCAGATAGAAAGGCGCGGTCACAGGCCGGGTGAGCACGGAGTGTGGCCGGAGACCGGGGAGACGGGAGTGACTGACTGCTTTTCTCTGGGGCCTCGCTGAGGAGCGGGACCCCGAGTTCTCGGCTTCTCCGGGGCGGAGACTGGGAGGCCGCCATTTTCACTCTCCGCCTCCAAAGCTGTACGGAAAGCTTGCAGGGAACAAAAGTTCCGGAGAGCAAACCCGAGCAGATTACTTAGCCCGGACCGGCAAGGGCGGGGCAATTTTGCCTCCGGCAAAGACATTTGGGAACCACGGCAACAGGCCCCTCCCCCAGAAGATCAGCGAGAACAGCCAGCCAAGACCAAGTTTACCGATCAATGAGAACGGCAGAACTCCAGCGCTAGGGGAATACTGCACATAGAATCCATGGCTTTTTTACCATGATTCTTTAGTCTTTCAAAGTTAATTATTTTTAACTGTCTTTTTTCTTTTTTTTTTTAATTTTTCTTTTTCCCTTTTTCAACCGACATCTTATCAAACCCTTTTTTAAAAAAAAATTTTTTATTTTTCATTTTTAAAGTCATATTCTATCCCTTCATAGTAGTTACCCGTATTTTTGGCATATATATATAAGTTGTTCTCTCTTTAAAATCTTGAGATAGTTTCTTCTAACAGATCAAAATATACTCTAAATCTCTAGTGTGTGATTTTTTTCTACTCCCCTGCCTGATCACATTCTCTCTCTTTTTTCTTTCTTTTTTTTTTTAATCCTCTTCTTTCTTTTTTCAAACAACTTATCAAATCCTTTTTTAAAAAATTTTTTATAATTTCCATCTTTACAGTCATATTCCATCCCTTCATCATATCAACCCTTATTTTTGTACCTATATAAGTGTTTCTTTCTTTAAAATTTTGGGAGGGACTTTCTTTTAACAGACCAAAATACACCCAAAATCTAGTGTGTGGCACTGATCTATAATCCAGCCTGATCATATTTGATCACATTCTGTTTTTGTTTTGTTTTGTTTTGTTCTGCTTTTGTTTGTTTTTATCTTTATCTTTATCTTTTTTCCTTTTTTCTTTCCTTTTCTTTTTTCTCTCTTTCCCTTTCTTTTCCCACTGCTTCAGGTCTTTTCTGATTTGTTTAGAGTATATTTTCTGGGGACGTTGTTACCCTGCTAGCATTTTGTTCTCTCATTAATCTATTCTCCTCTGCACAAAATGACAAGACGGAAAAAATCACCTCAACAAAAAGAACAAGAGGTAGTACCGACTGCCAGGGACCTACTCAATACGGACATTAGTACGATGTCAGATCTGGAGTTCAGAATCATCACTTTAAAGATACTAGCTGGGCTTGAAAAAAACATGGAAGTTATTAGAGAAACCCTTTCTGGAGAAGTAAAAGAACTAAAATCTAACCAAGTAGAAATCAAAAAGGCTATCAATGAGGTGCAATCAAATATGGGGGCGCTAACTGCTAGGATAAATGAGGCAGAAGAAAGAATCAGTGAGATAGAAGACCAAATGATGGAAAATAAAGAAGCTGAGAAAAAGAGAGATAAACAACTACTGGATCACGAGGGCAGAATTCGAGAGATAAACAATACCATAAGACGAAACAACATTAGAATAATTGGGATCCCAGAAGAAGAAGAAAGAGAGAGAGGGGCAGAAGGTATAATGGAGCAAATTATAGCAGAGAACTTCCCTAATTTGGGGAAGGAAACAGGCATCAAAATCCAGGAAGCACAGAGAACCCCTCTCAAAATCAATAAAAATAGGTCAACACCCCGACATCTAATAGTAAAACTTACGAGTCTCAGAGACAAAGAGAAAATCCTGAAAGCAGCTCGGGAGAAGAGATATGTAACCTACAATGGTAGAAACATTAGATTGGCAACAGACTTATCCACAGAGACCTGGCAGGCCAGAAAGGACTGGCAGGACATATTCAGAGCACTAAATGAGAAAAATATGCAGCCAAGAATACTATATCCAGCTAGGCTGTCATTGAAAATTGAAGGAGAGATAAAAAGCTTCCAGGACAAACAAAAACTAAAGGAATT
>NW_022589727.1:14057685-14129383 GCF_004348235.1 Phoca vitulina | reverse complement strand
TAAAACTAATGATGTAATGTATGGGGATTAACATAACAATAAAAAAATTAAAAAAAATTATTTGCAACTAATTATTGGTGTAGTAGTCCAAGTCATATACTAACACAGACACAGGAGTCTGGTTTTTTGTTATATAATTGGAAAAATCTACAAATAAGCTCTATTCTCTATTAGGAAATTAAATTTACCTCCCTAAATAAAAAGTCCTTCTAGGTGGTATTTTTCCCAATGAATCTAACAAAAGCCTTTCACGCTGAATTGGAAGAAACATTTAAATGTATATGTACTGGGACATGAACTGGGGTCTTACACACATGTAAGCATCAAAGCAGAGTTCAAACCCAACATTTTAACTCTAGATTCTACCAGTAGTGTATGGTGTGTTGTCTGTCTCTCTCCCTTCTTCCTCCTCCTTTCTTTTTTTCTTCCTTTTGTTCTTTTCTCCTTCTCTCTCCTCTCTCAAAAACATTTATTGGCTACTGTAGAGCCTTTTTATTTTATTTTATTTTATTTTATTTTATTATTTTATTTATTATTATTATTTTAGAGAGAGAGCGCACATGTGCATGTGTGCGAGTGGGGGGGGGGGGGGGGAACAGAGGAAAAGGGAGAGAGAATCTCAAGCAGGCTCCATGCCCAGTGTGGAGCCCGACTCAGGGCTCAATCTCATGGCCCTGAGATCATGACCTGAGCCAAAATCAAGAGTCTGACGCTTAACCTACTGAGCCATCCAGGCACCCCAGGTAGAGTCTTTTTAAATAATAACAAATGAAAAAGATATATAACAAAGGGCATATATAATCACATAAATATCTCAATATACCACAACACACTGTCATTACTATTTGAGTGTCAATTAGTTCTTCACATTAGCTCCTGTGAGATCGGGGTCCTAGGGATGATGGCAGAGGTTCTATAACGCAGATTAGATGGAGGTAAGAGACGTGGGGATAGCCCTGCACCAAAGAAGCATGTTATCCACTTTACATTTCTGCCTTGGCTTCCCAAGCGCACGTTCTCTTTCTGCAGGAAGATTATTTTATCATAGAACCGTATTTTCAAAAATACTTCTGAAAGGGTTAAATATAGCCCTTTGCCAGTGAATGATTCCTGGGAATTTTAATAAGCCCAAGCTCCTGCAATCCAACAGATAACAGTCACCGGGATTGCTGCGCGCCCGGAACTGCACGGTGTCGTGTTTGCACGGCTGCATACTGCTTGTAGAAATTGCACCTGGAGTGACCCGGCCTCACAGACGACAGATCCGCAAGGTGTTGCAGGAGCCACCACAATGCCGAAATTCTCACTGAAGCCACAACCTTTGGACTTCGGAGCCAACTGAACCTGAAGGATGACAGTTTGACTGAAGACTCGTCCGTCTCTATCAAATGGTTACCTGCGAAGACAGGCGTCCCTGAGAGATGGCGCTGAGCTGTTCTCCTTGCACCCCGGAACCTGTGCTCTGTTCAGCGTCCCCGGCGGGGTGGATCGTAGAAGAATTGCCTTCATCATAGCACACGATACAAAGAGCCACAAATACGGTCATCCTGGTGCTCAGCAGCCCGATGCCCAGAGTAATTAACTCCACATGCCGTGGCCGAGTGCTGCGCCTGCCTTCAAGGAAGGTGATGAGGTGTCCAGCCCTGAAGGGTATGGCCGCTTGACTTCTTTATTATAAACACAATGAAAAAAGTAATAGTTTTTGCAACATGGCATCACAGCGCTCCTACTCAGGAAATGAATTTTTATGTATTGGATCTCTTATGAATTCTGTGTGATTTTTGTCCCAGGAGTCTAAGAAAAACTGCTCTTTTTGTACTACTAAGTGATGCAATGTGTAGCCTAAACAGATGGAAACAGCTTGACTTTAGCATAAGTGTTAGAATATGTAGTTTAAGTGTAGAAACCCACAAGGCACAACTAACAGAAAGTCTGTATCATTTAAAAGGCCTATCAAGTTTACACTGACATGCGGACTGAGGCGTTCCTGCATGAGGTTTTTATTTTTTAAATAATTCGTGTATGAAATTAATAGAGAATTTTAAATGTCTATACCTGTAAAAAAGATAAAACATAAGAGGAAAAAATAGTAATTTGTACAAGATAAGTGCTTATTAAACATTAGCTATGGTTATTTTTATTATAGTAATTAAATTTTGCTGTATCTATGCAAAGAGTGATTATATAGTAAGCAGCGTATTAGTAGATACCAGGAACTTTCCAGTAGGATATATCCTCATAAGCCTTCTTTCTACAAAATACAAGTCTTAAAATAGTTGGTGAATAATCATTTTTAACCATTCAAATTATGTCTTGCATAATGTTGTTGTCATATTTATCAATCATGCTTGTATTCAGAAGAAACACCTACAAAAGGTAACATGTGAAATCTTACATACAGTTTTTAGAATGCCAGTTTTGAACAGTATACCTGGTTGAAATGAATATCAGCAATACCCAAGAGGACCAAAGGCACAACTGAGAAGTTGTGAGGTTCAACATTCACCCTATTGCCTTGCTGTTCTGGGTGTCTTTTCATCCTTCATCTATTCTCGTCTTTTGTTGCTCACTCCTTCACTCATTCTTTCCTCAACCCTAGCATTAATTTAAGGATTAGGGTTACAGGGCTGCCCTCAATAGTTCACACCAACAAGAAAAGCATCTGATAATATGAACAGATTCTGAATTATTAGTTTATCATTGCTCTCCACAGAGTTATTTATATTTTAAAAGAGAATTTCGAGAAATAGGAAATGCTTAGCCCAATGGAGTGACTCACTAATCACTATCACTAATGACAGGTCAATGAATACCCTTCCCACACTCTTCAAAAATCGCATCATCGAATCCCCTGCCATTTCACCCTGGGGGTAAGCCTGGCCCTGTACCAATGCTGCCACCTAAGTGTGAGGCAGGTACATTTTAATGCAACAGTTCATTCTTTAAAGCTATTTATTCTTTTAGAGTATTATTTTTATTTTCTTATTACTTTATTAAAGTATTACTTTAAATACAACTATTAGTTTGAAAGAGTCAGTATTTCTTTGCAAGACCTTATCATATCACTGGAAAACACATTAAGCCAGTGAAACTCCATCTTATTTCCAAAACTTACTGAACTTGACTTACATTATCAGCTATACATTTGACATTGTGTGAGTATTCTCGTTCATAATTTAACTACGCTGTGCCATAAAAGTGGGTAAATGATGACCCCCCCCAAAAAATAATTGCTCTTTTCACTTATTTGGACATTCTATGAACAAATATTAAACCATAGATAAATTGTTCAGTTTCTCCTCTGAGACAACACTTTAGTGCAACCATAGTAATAACCCCCCAACAATTATGTATCTAGTAATGTTGATATATACTAAGGGTCCCTTTTCTCTCTTGTAGCCTGCGATCAATAGATTATTTTGATTCAGGCTCTGTGTACATTTTCCTATGGCAATAGCTTTTCCTAAGAATAAAGCAATAACCAACCAAATAACAAAGAGTGTGAATGACAACGATTTCCAATACTGAGAATCAGGCAAACATGGGTGGTGGGAAAATAAGGCAAGAACAACATCATGGGCAGCAGAGGCTGGGAATCTACCTAACTCAGGGTCTCTTACATAAAGGGAGAGCTCAGCTAAGCCCCAAAAGTAGACAATGGACTGTTTCAACAGTTTTTTTTTTTTTAATTTTTACCTAAAAATGGGTAAGATTTTTGTATATTCAAATGAGTGTATTAAATCAATTTTTCACAAAATCATAAATAGAACACTAAATGAGCTCTTAATGATTGTGTGGTGTTTTAAAGAAATATGCTTTATTCATTCTAAATACTTGGGAATATTTTTTAATCATGATTTTTGATTATTTAGGAACTCCTCTCCTTTTATGGCCTTGGTTTATTAAAAGGTGTCTGTATCTGAACTTACAC
Organism: Phoca vitulina; assembly: GCF_004348235.1. NCBI lineage: Eukaryota > Metazoa > Chordata > Mammalia > Carnivora > Phocidae > Phoca > Phoca vitulina. The sequence continues at coordinate 14,125,452 of NW_022589727.1, read as the reverse complement.
TAACCTCTTTCAAATGGTTCACAAAATAGCGTCTTTTATATGTCCATATATTCTTGTTACAAATTATATCAATGTCTTCTTTAATGACTGCCACCAGCAAAAACCTCAGAAAAAGCTACTGTATTGACACGTTTCAGGGCAATTTCTTCTCCTAGTGTGTTCTGAGGAAATAGTGTTACTTAGATTTACACATTACTTCTCATTGGCCAATATATTTTATGTTATGGATCTATATTTCATTTTACTGCTTTCCCTACAGAGAAAACCCAATCTTAAATGGTTGTCCTATAACACAGAACTAATAGTATAACTTTTTTGTTAAATTCCGGGAAAGAAAATTATGTAATTCCGCTATACTATCTGATACATATTACATATGTTTTATTTAGAATATCTTCTTAATGAATTATAAGTTTTTATTAACGATTTGCAATGCATGTGCATCTTTTCTCACAAGATAAATTATACAAAATATAAATTATTTCTTATTTGGGAGTTTGCATGCTTCTGCTAATATTAATATCTCATACTTTTTCATTATAGAATAAATGGACTAATGTAGTTTCTAGGTGTCTGTTATTTACTCAACTTCTAGTATATAAAAAAAACATAGATTGCAAAAGTGTTTGCAGTAATCTAAGAGAAACTGGCTAAGTGTTAAAAATATCATAGTTAAAGAAGTGTTTTATTTCTGAGAAACTAATCTTATTTAGGGTTTGTTTAAATGCACAAGAACTCAAGTTTTTAAGCCAATTAGAATATGGATTTACGCAAAAATCGATCACTACATATCATAGCTTGTCTTGCATGTCCATGGTATCTGCATCCAGCATATGCTAGAGTAGCGAGAGCTGACCCCAGATTTAGTATCTTTTGCATTGAAAGTAAAAATCTTAGCTTAGTATGAAATTTTTCCCCTATAAATACCTTTGGCTTGCCTTGCCATTTATGCAGCAGCAGGAGACCATTATCCAGTGACACATTCTATCCCACTGACATTATCACTCAAAGATGGTCGATTTCATTTTCAGGAAGGTCCCAGAGAGCTACAGACAAGTTACAATCAATCACACAACCTCAGTTGCTGGGAGCGTCACATCACTCTCAAAAATTTGAAAGAGTAAGGAAAACACAAATGTCCTAATGTATATTTAAATTTTCTATTTAGATCTTAAAGAACTGCTGGGTGGTAGCCTATCTTCACATTAACAATATCATTGTTTAAGCCGTGTCACTCCCCCGCCCCCACCGATTTATATAAATACCAAAATGAGTTTCAACACTTTGCTGCGTGGTTGTAAAATACAGCCAGGCCAGGTGCTATGGGAAGGGTTGTAGTGGTTGTATACCAGGTAATATATGGGTGGCATTGAGTGGAGAGTTTTGAAGTTAGTTGAGTAAAGCTAGGTACAGATCAGCCTAAGCTTGAGGGATAGTTAGAGTTAAGTACAATGCAGGTCAGAGCAAGTGGCAGGTATCAAGGGTTAATGAAATCACCAGTAGGACCAAATAAAGCTGAAGAGCAACAGACGTGAGGGATAGAGTCAGGTCTGAAAAAGCTTCAGGTAGAGGCAAGCTGGCTTTCCAGAGAGTTTCTAAAGAAGGGATTTCCCTGGGCATCATGAGAATTTCTGCATAATGGACTTCAGACTCCTGTAGTAAATCAAATCCTGTCTCCATCTCCCTTTTTAAAAAAGAAGCCATATTCCTATGTGCCAGCTCAAGTCTTTGAGGAGCCTTGAAATGACCATTCTTTCCCAGAACATTTCTGTGTTGAAAGGTGAAAGTATGTCTTGTGACCTGATGTGGAATACCAATGGGCTGTCTGTTGTAGAGGCCGCTTTTAGGCAAACGCTTGAGCAACAGAATGTAGAAAGGGCCCACAGACAGGCAGGTGACCCACCTCAAAATATCTATAGGCCCTAACTAACCAGTGGGCTACTTACAACCAAGCGTAGTTACCCAAAATGGGAAAATTCCATACGTCATATGTCACCATACCTCCTCACCTTCCCCCTCTTTAAACACAGCCCCCACCCACACTGCCTCCTTGCACAGTCTCTCCTCTGCTGTCCTCCCTGCTGCTCCCTTGTGGTGTATTCCATAAACTTCTATCTCCTTTGTTCTGCCTCAGGTGAATCCTTTCCCCTCCCGCACCGCCAACATACACCCGGTGGTTGCCCCACATTTGGGGGCCTCCATCCCATTGGACAGACACCTCATCTACGTCATGTGATGATGGAACGAGCTGATGGCTATCCTCCTCTTCACTTCTCATTACAGAGGAGGAGGTATCAGAAGCTTATTAAATCTTCTAAAACAACTTGAGGTGCCTTGCATATTTCACCAGTGAAGAAACCAAGCCTCAACAAAGTAAAAATGCTTAAGCCATGTCTAAGCTCATTAATAAGTGAGCTGATACTATATAGGCCTGGACTCTTGATGTTCAGGCCTGTGGTCTTTCTACTATTATTATCAAATGACCTCTACATGTGGCCTATTTCACCCATTCCAGATCAGAGGCCTGGCTGGTAATAAGGCACTTGACATACGTTTTATGGAATTCAATTGTGAAAACATTTCCTGTGAAATAGTTATCTTACCCTTTGTAATGTAAACAGAAAGTCATCAATCTTGATTAGCTGAGTAAAGAAATTGAATTGTCACAAAGTCCTCCCATTTCTATCCACATAATTGTCAAAGGAGTTCAAAATATCGGAAGGTAGGTATTGCTTTCTTCCATGTTACTTTTAGGTTTGGATGAGCTCTTTATTTCTATTAAGATGCACATAATTTTAGTCCTTCTCTGAAGAGCCTCCAAAGAAACTAACAGCACTTTCCAGAGTTTGCAATGTTTACCAATAAAATCAACACAATAATATACATGTATAAAATGAATAACACAAAAATATTAAAATTCTTGGATAATTTGTCTGAACAAGAATTCGGTTTCTGAAATTTCTAGAATTCCGTTTTTTTAAAACTATAAACTATGGGAGAATGGGTTGGGTAAAAAAGTACTGGTTAGGACAGAGATGTTATTATCAGATTTCCTGGTTAAAATTTTTGTTCTGCCACTTATTAGGTGTGTGCATTAAGTGACTTTTCTATACATTAATCTCTCTGTTTGTAAAATGGGACTAATTACAGAATCTAGCTGAGAGCGTTGTTCTGAAAATGAAGTGAGTTAATATGTGAAAACCACTTAGATTTAGGTATTATTATTGTAGGTAATTCTAATATATATTCTTGATCTATAATTTAATAATTCCATAATTATTCTAGATGGTGATTTTTCTTAGAAAATCTGAATTTTGTAATAACTAGAGGCTAATATTTACCTTTCAGAAGCAGAACACCTAATTTATTCATGATTTCTATAAAAAGAATTCATTACATTCAGTTGACCATAAATATATATAACTTTAAATCAGTGATTATTAACCACCCAGAACAGTTAGTTATCTGTGTTGAATATCTGACACTCTCACCTCACTAACGCTGGTTCTCTAGGGCAGAGATACTCAGTGATGATGGGTAGGATCCAAGTTTCCTCATGAAAGCGGTATTTGGAGGTGATTCTGGTGCCCATCTCTACCGAACAAATGGACATAAAACCACCAACTATAATTGAGAATCACCGCTTTATATCTCTGCAAACCCAGTTGCAAGCAGACTATGTCCAAGCTATCCCGTCAATTGGCTAATTTATTAAAAAACACAAAAATACAATAAGTGGATATAGTACTTCTTTCCTCCTTTCAACACTGTTTGGAGTAGGTAGAGAAGGAGCCACTGACATTATCCACTTGACAGGAAACAGTGGCCTTACAATCCACATGATGATGAGATATGGCGCTGTTAAAAATCCCCAGTCAGCAAGTTGCTTTCAGCATAACTCCTCACCAGACTGGTCAATATATCTCTTAGAATAACACTTCTTGATTAATATTTAATTTAATTATGCAGGTGTTCTGATCTGCCTAATACTCTACCCCATTGTCAGAAGCCTTTTCTCTAATATCTGACATACTTCTGGGCAACTAGCCAACATCAATCATCAAACAAATGTTGATAGATCATCTATCTACATGGAGCCAGCCACTACAGTAAGCACTAGAAATACAATTAGAAAAAAAAAAAAAAGAGACTGTGTCTCCCTTAAAGAACATACAGTCTTACTTGGGTGACAGGCAAGTTAACAGGCAATTTACATATATTATAGTAAGCACTATGATAAGGGCATCTAGGTGAAGAACCTAATTCTGTAAGAGGAGAGTGGTAAGTAAATAAAAAATGCTTTATGGAGGTGTTGACATCTAACCTGGAACTAAAAGATAGGGTAGGGAAAGTACATTCTAGAAAGAGGGGACAGTTATGCAGAATCTCTGAAGCAAAAGTAAGCATGTTATTTAGAGAACAACCAGTAATTTACTATGGCTGTAGCATAGAATATGGAGTGAAGCGTGATAGGGTATCTTTAGTGGGCAAATCTGATGGTGTAGTTAGTAGTGGCGGCGAATGAATGAAACTCAGAAATATTAGGAAAGTAGGATTGGCAAGATTTAAGGAAGGGAGAAATCAAATGGGTCAATCAGATCTCTTGCTTGAACAACTGAATGAAACTTGGGGTCATTACTGAGATAGGGAACTTAAGATACAGGATAGGTTTGTGGGAAAAGATTTGGCTTTTGAAATGCTGTAAGATGCTTCCAAGCTGTAGAAGAGAAGATATTCAATAGAATTAAGTATACAGGGCTAGAGCAAAAGAGAAAATTCTGGAGTGGAAATATAGATTTGGGAGTTATCAGGAGACAGTTGATAATCGCAGAGTTGGAGTAGATGAGGTAAATCCTGACAAACATGGTATTTTAAGAAATAAATAGGAGGAGAGGATCCTGTGAAAAACAGTTAAGAGACAGGAGGCAAAGAAATAAAACATTTGGAGAGTGTAGTGCCATAGCTTCAAAGGGTTAGTAAGGCTTCACACAAGACGATACTAAACCACGAGAAACTATGAACTCTGAGAAACAAACTGAGGGTTCTAGAGGGGAGGGGGGTGGGGGGATGGGTCAGCCTGGTGATGGGTATTAAAGAGGGCACGTATTGAATGGAGCACTAGGTGTTATACGCAAACAATGAATCATGGAACACTACCTCAAAAATGAATGATGTACTGTATGGTGATTAACATAACATAATAAAATAAAATTTAAAAAAAAGATGATACTAAACCATTAAATTTAGCATCAAGTTTATTGGTGATCTTAGCAATTGTAGTTTCAGTGAAATGTTGGTAAGAAGCTAGCTTATAGAATTTGAGGAGTGAATGGAAGATAAAGAAGTGAAAAGATTGAGCATATAGGAAATATTTTTAGGAACTTTGAGAGGAAGGGAAAGAGCAAGACACATTGTGTTGAGAGAAGGAGTAAAAAAAAGAGAGAGAGTCAAGCATTTTTAATGCTAAATTGAAGAAATTAGAGATTAAGATGTTTCCAATAGAGGAGGAAAAAAAGAATTTTGATAGCAACAAGTTCCTTCCAGAGGAAAAAAGAAGAGGAAAAAGGGAAGTAGAAGCTTTAACATAGGTAGAGACATCCACTTTAGACAGGAAAACAATTTTGACAAAAGGAATGGAAGCATGATGAATATACATGCATGAAAATTGGTGAGGTGAGAGGAAGCAGGCAGTCTTTTCTGATGACCCTATTTTCTTTGTGGGGTAGGAGACTATGCTATTAGCTGTGAGGTGGTAAACTGCTGAAGGTGGTAAACTACATTTAACGACAGTGGAGATGATGCAGAATAGCCACTGTGGAGGTCTGAAACAAAAAGAAAGCCAATGATGGAAGAAACATGGCAGAGTGTTTGGATCCCAGAATGTCACCGAAATGCATTGAAGGCCCAATTTCGAATGGGAAACCATGAATTTGTAATGCCTCCAATTTTCACGGTTATGTATTTTTTTTTCTCTAGGCTTATTTAGCATCCCTTGTATAACAGTTGAAAAAAATCAGACTTTTTGAACTTTCCAGAATTGTGATTCTTACCAGTTGAGTACGACACAAGGGCAAAGAATTAGCAGACATATTCAGAACATTGTCAAGCGAGTGACTGAGTGATTGACAGTAACGTCTAGGCTTCTGAGGCAAGGAAAAGTAAACACTGAAGACTTAGAGACTCAACTTTTAAGGAACAGATGAATTAGGGGAAAACCATGTTTTAGAAATTAAAGACTAGAAGGCTGTGATCAGAGAAGAATGTTTGAATTTGAGATTTTTGAGTTTGTGAACCTTGAACGTCTTGTTTAAAATAAAGTTAGGTAATTGAACGTTGCCATTTTTGCAAATGTTTATCCTACCACACAAAAGAAAAATCTCATACTGGCAATGTTTTTAACAATATACTGATATAAACTAATAAAACAAATGATATCTAGAAGTTAAGCAAGAGATCAATACTTGACTATTATGTTGAAAGATGAGAAACTTCATGAGGCCAAGCCAATTCTAGCAATCTCATTTTTCAATGCCATTGACATCTTTCCTTTTAACAGGATTTTCCCAATGCCAAAAATAAAAGTATCAGGTCTCAAATTTCTTCTTTAAGAGATTGCCAAACATTTCTTTTCAGATAGGTTAATAGATAGGTAGGAGAGAGACTGGTTTAGCCACTGTTCTAATTCAGGAGAGCTCAGGTTGATTCCATTCATCTGCCCAATACAGATGTACAGATATGTGCAGTTTATCCCATCACCATGAGGTCGAGGTATAGGGACCCACTTTCATTTGAGGGATGTGCTTAAAATGTGTTAAGTTGTAAAGGGAGGTATCCATGGGAAGAAATCATGTGGAGATGGAAAAAAAGAAGTTTTTATTGACAAAAAAGTAAAAATAAAAATCAATAAATATAGAAAAGGATAAAGAGGGAAATAAAAGCCACATACGAATTCATTTTTGTATCTGTTCTCTAAAAAAGAAACTAAAATATCTTATAAAACTTAATTCATATTATATACTCTGTTCTGAAACTTGCTTTTTTAACTGAATAAATGAAGGAAATATTGAACACTGATAAATATTTACCTAAATGGATCATTTTGGTGGCAGCAAAGAATCCTATAACATGGCAAACTTTTTAAAATTTTATTATTATTTTTAAACTAATTTTCTATCAAGCACATTTAGGATAATTTCCTTGTTTGACTATTATACATTTATGGGGGTTTGTACATGATAAGGATAATGCTTTAAATCAGCAGGGAAACAAATAATTATATAATACTCATTAATGGGATTACTGTATATCTATTTTCTAAATGATGATATTCCTCTTATGTATATATCCTCTTATGTATAAATTATACATGGATCAAATATTAAAGAGTAAATTACTATAGAAATATAATAAGAAATGAGACCTTTTTTTTTTTTTTTAAATCTTGACTTAAGAAATCCTTCTGAAGCAAGTTTCAAAGTCCAAAACCCAAGAAGGAAGAGACCAGCTAGCTAGGCTATACTACCCATTATCCTTATTAAGTTACTACATCTTTGTAATGTGTTTTAATTCATTCAAAACAAATTCTTCCGCAGTAGTCTTCGTTTTCAAAAAACTTCTTGGCTCTTTGCAAATATTTATTCTTCTAAATAAATTTCAGAATCATTTGGATCATCTGCTTCTCACTACCCCTAAGAGAAGTCTATTGGGATTTGGTTGGCAATGCATCAAGTGTATGGATTAACTGGAGTAGAATTGTCATCTTTGCAGGATGGAAATTTATAGCCAGTGAATTGTCTTTGCCTTTGCAAATGAATGTTTTATTAAGAATCTTTTAAAGAATGTTAATATGCAAGTATATAATCGATTAAAATAGTCAGTTTATTTAGGTGAAACTGAGATGAGTTTTCAGGCCCTTTGCAATAACCATAAGACCCTTAGTGGTTCTATCCCACAGGTTAGGGACCATTCCATCAGACAAGAGTCTGTTTTTTTGTTCTGTGGCTTGTACTTTATCTGAAGATGTGAGAGAAGTCTGGAATGCCTGTGTACCTTTGCTCAGTAACCTGGCCTTGAGGGATTTCCCTCCACTAGGGTATGGTTTAATCCAGCTACTGTCAAGTTTTGTTTTGTTTTTTTTTAAGATTTTATTTATTTATTTGACAGAGAGAGACACAGCGAGAGAGGGAACACAAGCAGGGGGAATGGGAGAGGGAGAAATAAGCTTCCCGTGGAGCAGGGAGCCTGACGCGAGGCTCGATCTCAGGACTCTGGGATCATGACCTGAGCCAAAGGCAGATGCTTAACGACTGAGCCATCCAGGCGCCCCTCCTGTCAAGTTTAAAGTTAACACAAACGATACATTAAAAGATGCCTTTCCAAATCTAGGAGTTAATGATTCTATATCTACTTATGTTTCGTCTATCTATCATCTATCTGTTATCTGTCAACCATTATCATCTATCATCTATCTATACTGGAGGATTTCGAAAAAAGAAAATTCAACCACTGCTTTTATAATGACATTCAATTTTATTGGCCTAAATACCTTTTCAGTAAATAAGAACTCACATCACTGCCATTTTCCATAGCTGAAACAGTGCAGCATCAAAGCAATGCTCTGATATTTCTTTTTGCCATCTGCCTCCTTATGCAGAATGGAAACTTATGATTATTAAGTGATTTCAAATTATGCTTTTAGGTAGTAACGTTCTAACTCATTTGTTTTCGGAATGAAATAATTTTCTAATCATTGTTATGAAGTTTTATGTTTTTCCGTAAGTGTATTTTTTTCATAATCGGGAAGAAAGATTAATTCAAAACTTGTTTTAACTGCTTTTCATTAAACCATAACTGAGTTTCATTGGGTTAAATTTGGTAATTTTCCAATCTAAGTGTGTTTTAGATTGGTGCCAAGACTAATTCAATTGCTTCTTTTCTAGATTCATAGGTTTCATAACAATTTCATTTTATGTTAGCTTAGGGCTTTTCTGCCTAGTGAGGATTATAGCATTTGTCACAAGCATGGCAAGATTTATTATAAGAAAAAAGAAAATAATTCCTAATTTTTACAATTGAAATGACTATATATAGAATGCTTAATAATGGCACTTAAGAGACAACAGTGTTTGTACATTCTTACGGTAATTAGCCAATTTGCTGTTGCTTTTCTTAATTGTGAAAGGTGGTTTTAGTGCAGAGTTCTGTGCTGTGATTTATAGAACATTAAGACCTTAACTTACACTGCTGCCTTCAGTGGAATTGGGACATTTTCTTCTGCACAAATGCTGTCACATCACAGAAGGCACGAAACTCATCATGCTATTTATTTATTGGAAGGTAGCTTTCACAGAATAGATATTGGAGATAGGTGGACCTATGCCTTTCCTAATGTGTCTCATTGTTTGCAAGGAAGCCTGACTGTATTGCCATTATCATTCCGGTCACACTATAGAGAGAGCTTGGAATTTTAATAACTGCCCTATTCAGTGAATTATAGTCGTTTGATGTAGCAATTTGACAGTATTGTGATTAGCCGGCTAGTGGCTACCCCATCCTCTTGGTGTCTAATCAGGCTGTTCTATCCAGGCCTGTAGGCATCTTGGATGCCGTACAAAGAGGTAACTGAAATGATGAAGTGTTGTCTATTATTTATAGTCTCAATTTGCTGAACTAGCTTGTTTTGTGTTGGTTTTGAGTGAAAGGAAAGATCAGGCAACTCTAAATGATTTCCATTTGTGTCCTCTGGGTATGGTGCTCAGTTCACCGCACCCTCTAATTTAAAAGATGGCATTACTTCTCAGATGAAAGTGATTGTGCCAGAACCTGGCTTGAGCCAGCTGCAGAACTAAATGAGGTTTTGAAAAAGCCAGTGCACGTCGCTAAATGCTTTAACGTACTACCAGGGAGTGACTTTGGCAAGGGGAGGAAAGGACTTCACTTCACAATTTCATTAATCATGTTAACTTCAACAAAAACAATGGTTACTTTTATTACTCTAGGAGAACTAGTAAAACTTGTCTTAAATCATGTTGCAAGTGATCTCTATATCAGACTCTAGTCTAGTGGTAACATGATTTTTTTAATTAGAAGAGACACAAGAATGTATTTTTCTTCTCTCTCTCTTTCCATCCTTCTGTCCTTCTATCCATCTATTCATCCTTCCATCCATCCACCTAACCAATGTCACCTGAATGTCTGTCGGATGCCATTTACCCGTCTGAGGGATACTTAGTATTTAGTATTTAGTATGTGACAGGCAGTGTGCTTAGTGCTGGGGATACAAGGAGGAATAAAACCCTTGAGGAAGAAGTGGCTGAACTACATGCCAACAGGCCACAACAAGGCAAGCTGGTGAGTGGTTTGACAGCTTTGTGGAAATCAGGCTGTAGGTGCACAGATGAAGGTCACTGGCGTCCGCCAGGGAGGGACAGTGGGATAACCAGGAAAAAGCTTCCTGGAAGGGACCGTGCTCGAGTGGGGCTTTGAAGGGCAGGCAGGTACGGCCAAGCGGAAATAGAGAAAAGTCTTCCTGGAAGAGGGCAGATCTGCGCAGGTTGTGACAGGAAAATGGATGCAGCCGGAAGCTCTCCTCTCTGAGAGGCTAGAGGAGTGGAGGAAGCGGAAATACAACCCAGCAGGGGAAGCGCTGCCTAGAGCTCTGTGCCAGTGCTCTCTTGAATCCATTTTGTCTCAGATGTGTGACAAGAAAGCAAAAAGATATTTTTGAGATGGTCTTTTTTGTTTCCAAAGATGACTGCTTCTCAATATAAAGTTAAATAAATGTACTTTTGATTTTAATTGCAGGTGGAAAACAGACACTCCGGACGTAATGCAGTTATTCAGTAAATACTCAGTAACGACGAGGTGATCATTACTGAAATACTAATGTGATACATCCGTGGCCACTTCTGTGGTGAATCCTTTATATTCATCATTTATTTAATCCTCACAGCAATTCTATGTGGTGGGAAATAACAGATTACAATTTTATGGATTAGGACACTGACCTTGGATAGGTTGATTAACCCACTCAGACTCACGTGGCTCTGGGTTGCAGTGTTGGGCTCCATCCCAGCCCTGCCTTCCTCCAGAGCCCATGTTTAACAGACATGATATGCTGCCTACATGGGACCAGGCGAAGTGCTAGATGCTAGAATTGTGAGTGATGAAATTCTGGAAGGCTACAGTAGAGAATTTGGGAGCAATCTTTCAATTTCGAGGAGTGTTCAAGAGACTTCATGAACCGTGCCTACCCATATTTGAGGCTGTTATAATACTCTGCAGTTGCCAGGTAGAGAGTGTGGACATGTCTACCATTGGGAGTTACTCTTAATATTTCCTTTTGTGTCCTTGGGATATTCTTCACTGTGGGACAGTGCATTCTCTGGAATCTTCTAGAGCTAAGAATCTCAGGAAAGAAAAATTAGAGTTTGGATATAGAATTAGTGGACATAATCAGCATTCTTTTCTGTATTACCTATGGTTGATGCTAATATAGAATAGTAGAATGCATTTTTATGAGGCTACTTTGTGACTCACTTGAATGAATCCAATGACATCACACTGAGTATTGTTATTTTCTTACATTTTGGAGTGTATGTGAGAGTAATATGGCTTACAGGTCAGTCTTCATAACAGCAAAGCTGCTACCACCACATTCTTACTCCACTAATAATTTTAGCTGATAGGTGCTATTTAGTATAAAACGCAGTACTTCCCTGCCAAATATAATAGAGAAAGATTTCATGCTTTTCTAAGTTCTACAGCTATTTAAGCTTTTAGAAAAACATCAACATAACTACAGATGTGTTGCTTTTATTAAAGAAAGTCTACCAAGGCTTAAATGGTGTCATAAATTTTGTAGCTGCTTGCCTACAGAAATCATGTGCATGATTTTAAATATTATTTTTAAAAAAGCCTTCTTGGACTAGGCTTGACCATTCCCATCATATTTCTTGTCTCTATCTGCAATTTTAAATAGATATATGCCAACCTTCTCATTCCATCTTCCATTCTCTTAGCCTCTTTCTTATGTTCTCTCTCTTTGTTTCTTTGTGCTGCATTTTGTGTAATTTCTTTAGATCATTATTCCCATACATTGATTTTCCCACCTGTGTCTTACTTGCTTTCTAACCCTCTGCTGAATTTTTAGTTTCTCCTATGAAAATATTATCTTTGGTTCTTATTCAGATCTGTTTGGTCATTTTTATAATCTCTTGTCATTAGTATACTTTTAATTTTTTCTCCTTTTCTTTAAATGTAACAAATGTATTTATTTTATATTTTATCTGGTAATTATCATATCTGAAAACTCATTCTGTTGTTTCTAGCTTATAGTGTCTGGTTTCTTTGTGTTCTTATTGTAATTTTTGGCTATGCAATCAGGTTCTTTGGACCGTTTCTTTCTGGGAGGGAGTGTGTGTAATCAGGTGACTCACGAGGAGCTTTTAGGGGATGCAAAATTTTATTCCTTAAAGTACATTATAAGTACTTGAGCATTCATCTTATTAGTGTATATATTACTTTGAAAACATTTAGAAAGTTAAAGTAGGTGCATTTTTCTGTCCCTCTGATTATTTGTAGAATCCTTAAGAGCTCAAAATGAGCACTTAGATCCACTAGATGTTTTGTTATTCAGAGATCCGTTCAATGGCTTCCTTGAAAAGTATTTATTCACACAACAAACATTTAAGGAAAGCTTCCTGAAATAGAGTGGTGACAGTATTGTTACATTTGATAACCAAATTGAGCAATTACTTATTAGATTTTTTAATGATTTGAGTTCATTCAGGCAGTAATAGAACTTGAGCAGAGACTTACTGAGGGCAGGTGTCTCAGGTGAGCCAAAAGAATCAGTCTGCATGAAGGGTTCAATTTTGAAATTAAATACATTTTCTAAGGTAATGGTGCAGGAACCTTTCTGTGGCAAAGTGAAGTCAAGAGACAAAAGATTATTAAGCAGAATAGGTGAAGACAAAGTAGAACAGGAATGAAAAGAAGTGAAGGTAGAGGTAATGGAGGGGTTCAGAAAGGGTAGCTTGAATACTTTCCATAGAAAAACATTTTTGATAATTTTATTGGTTCTGCCATTAAAGAAACAAATCTGTTACACAAAGTATGTTTTAAAACACCATTTTAGGATTAAAAAAAAATGCTTTACACACACTATTGCCTGGAGTTGGGGGATAGAGTAACTCTGCAAAAGTGAGTCGTGTAGGATGTGATGTCTGCTTCAAGGGACCCAGAATCTAGTGATAATAAAATGTTAAGTCAGAAAGCAGTGATTAGGGTACAATAAGATCAAATACATTGTACCTTAATGTAGCAGGGGTACACACACACACACACACACACACACACACACACACATGCACACATACCTTTTTGTGGATTTTTTATTTAATTGTCTTTTGAGTAGGAAGCAATTGTTAGGATTTCTTAATTGTAATCCTTTATTACACATATGATAAAATAAAGAAGTTAAATGATTTCTTTCCAGTAACAACCCAAGCCATGACTCAAATTTTCAGAATCCAGACTTCATACCTACTCTCTATTTCATTCCTCTTTTAGGAAGTTGAACTCTATGGTGGTTAAATAAAAAAATAAAAAGGGATGGAGAAACAGACATTGCCTTAATATTAGATGATATATGATATTTGTGTGATCATATCATTCACCGAGAATAAGTCACATCCTTCCTCAACTCATTTTGCTCCCAAATACACTCATTAATGGACTCCGAAATTTATAACATCTGCAAAGTTCTTCTCAAGCCACACTTATTGCTGTCATATCACACTTTCAGATCCAACCACTTAACCCCAGACACTAAAGTTTAAAATGAACAGAGCTTGCAAAGAGATCACAAATGAGCAGGGATTACAAAAAATGTTTGATAGACAGCATGTTCTCTTGGCCGCCACTCTCAGAGCCCATCTGTTGGAATGGCATGGTGCCTGCTAGAGAGGTCAGACTGGGTACATGAGAGGGTCCCTACATGCGCAGCCTCCTAAATTTCATTTAATTTTGTGTCTACTGTGTGAAAAGTATTCACACCGGGTTCCATATACTGCTTCACGAAGATCAGTACAATTGAAAACATGTCAGTTGTTTGACTTATGTAAGATTTCTAAGCAGTTCTAATATTCCTGTATTATTAAACCTTTTACTTTAATGCACTCTTTATTTCGTTCCACACACAGTAGAAAGATTTAGGAGTGGGTAGAAATACAAAAATTAGTAAGACACATCCCACTGAAGAGTTGAGAGTCAAAGGGTCAAGAAAAGGTAGAAGTAATCACAGTGCTATGAAAGGTTTCGTTCAAAGGCCTCTTACTGGTGCTCTGGGAATGCGGGTTTGGGAATGGTTACCTTTGACGTGGAAGTTCTTTGGGGTTTCACAAAGGAAGCAGCCGTTAGAAGGGTCTTGAGAGATAAGCAGAAGTTCATAAGGTTTGAGAGCTGTGAAAAGTACTTCAGTAAAAAGCAGGCCATGCAGAAATAAAAAGACCTAAGAGATAGCATGGAATATTCAGGAATTGTGGGGAATTTAGGGTGGCCAGGGAAGCTAAGGTTTAGGGGCTGCACAACAGGGAGGGAGTGGTGGACAGAAAAGCTGGAAGGCTAGCTAGAAGCGGATTGCGAGGGTTTTCATCCATTTGAGGAGGTTGGATGCCAATCTCTAGAAAACAAAGGGAAAAAAGTTATCAACTGTTTTAAGCAGTGAGTCTTGAAATCTAGTTCATGTTTCCGAAAAATAACCTAGTTTCATTTGGGAAGATAGATCCGGAAAAGGAGAAGTGAAGAGAGGTTGCTAAATACAGCCCGTCTCCAACAGTAATCACTTACCTCTAAATCAAGAAAACAAGAGAACCAAGTAAACTGAGTGCTTGTTGCATTTTACTTCTTACACAAATGCAGCCTCAAGACACTTTTCAAGCCCCACCCTCCAAAAGGGATTTCTGCTTTAACTCCCTTTTATTTAGACCTTCTGGAGCTGCCAAAACCAAACCAAACCAGAATACCAGTTAGAATACTATTGAAATCATCCAAAGAAGAAATGATGGGCATTGACCTCTATTGATTGGTAGCTGCATATATGGTAGATAGTAACTGGAAGACACTAGAAAAAGAAAAGGAGCTGGTAAAACATGTTTATGGATCAAAAAAATAAGGTTGGTTCTGAACATTATTATTTGCATCAGTCCACGGAGAAAACTGTGAATGGATGTTCTCAGACCGTATTTTCTTCAGAAGCCAGTGTACCTTGCATTATCCTATCAATTACCATGACTGCTTTTCAAAGAATAAGTTGATTTCTTTGTTACTCACCCTTATTATTAATGATTATGATGATATGCTTAAGAAAAACCCTTGTTACACTTGTTGCTATGAAACAATATAGCATTCGTCACGCTGTCAATTGTGTACATCTCCTATGAGTAGCCTGAATTAAGTCTACATTTCCATGATCTATTAGTAAAATTTAGGCTCTCCTCTATGACTCTAATTGCCCCTTGATAATGGAGATTGCGAAGATGACCGGCAAAATGAAAACGTCCTGGTTCAGTAGGACAACAATTCTCAATGCTTTTAACATTACTTGAGGATATCTCATTTTTCTCAAGATATGCCAAATAATTGTATCAAAATAAATTTATCAAATAAATTTTATCCAACTTTTGATCAAATTTTATCAAAATAAATTCAAAGAAAATCATTTTATTTATGGGAATTAAAAAATGACAAATCATTATTTTTCTAGGGTAAGGATTATAAGAAAAGACCTACAAGTAATTCTATACTTTGACCCATCTAAATATATATTTATTTTATATCTACTTGTATTGTAGATACAGGCTTGTTTGTGTTTTTTTTAAAGATTTTATTTATTTATTTGAAGAGAGACACAGCGAGAGAGGGAACACAAGCAGGGGGAGCGGGAGAGGGAGAAGCAGGCCTCCCACTGAGCAGGGAGCCCGACGTGGGGCTCAATCCCAGGACCCTGAGATCATGACCTGAGCTGAAAGCAGACACTTAATGACTGAGCCACCCAGGCGCCCACAGGCTTTGGTTTGTTTTTTTTTTTAATTTTTTGTCATTTTGTCAAGAGAGCCAAAATCACTAGAGTTCTTTCCTGTCATCTACACGCCTGGCGGACCCCTCATCCTCTCTATTACGTGTAGCCAATTCTCCCTCCTCTGTGGCCTTCCTTCCTAGTTCTTGCCACTATCTGCCATCATCTTGTCTATTTATTTGTTTAATTGTTCAGTATTTGTCCTAGGATGTCCGCTCCAAAGGAATTTGGCCGCTAGTGTTCTCAGTGCCTAGGTCCCTGTCTGGGAGTGTGAACACTCAGTAAATATATGTGGAATGAGTGACTAACGTCGACATACATGTGAAGAAAGGAGGCAGGCGAAAATGGCACAGTTTTTCAGGATGGCAATTTAAGTCAGGGGAAAACATTCCATCTGTCACCTGCTATCTTTTAAGTGTCTATAGAAAAGAGAATGAAACCTACCAGTCGTTACCTAGAGAGAAAGGGAATATGGATTTTCCTTGTTAGCATTAAATTAAAACTTTGTGACGGGGAGCTGCAGGAAATGTTCTATCAGAAAAGACATATTAGGCCCATTATGTAAGTGAAATCACTCTGTCACGTGGCGAGGACTGACAGATGGTGGTATAAATCACCCTGATAGCATTCTTAACTGGGAAATTTAATATAAACCTTTGCTGGAAATCGGTAAAATTCCAGACACAAGGCCCAAATCTCCAGGGAACAATTAACAGTTGCAACGAAATCTCAGAAACTCTAGCATACCAAACCAATAATACTCACTCTTAAAACCTGCGCAAGGAGGAAAACATAACTAGCAATATATTCCATCAAAGGGTTTTCTCATAGACTGTCTGGAGCAGGATCCGCCACATTGTCGAGGGTCAATCAAACATCTTGGTTTCTGGCCAGCCCGCTGTCTCTCACTACCCAGTGCAGTCTGGACAATTTTGCACATCCACAGTGAGACTGACCAGCTGGCTGCTCACATCCATGTCCTCTGAAGTAACCACAATTGTCACTATTCATTCTCCCATTATATTTCCCATTTTTATAGCTTTTTAAAATTCTCTCAGCTTTATATCAATTTCTAATGTTGCTTTCATTCATGTTTGATTGTTGTTTTTCATTTCACTTCCCTTGAATCTAGAATAGTGTGCAGGTACCTCTTTTCTGAACCTTTGACCTCCTCCTCCCCATTCCCTCTCCAGCTCACCCCACAAATTCACACACTGTGCCATCTTCGAGATCTGAGCTGCTTTGCCTCTATTTTGTGCTAAATCCTAAATTGTTCCATAGCCTTTCTTTCTTTTTTTTTTCTTTATAACGTCTGAGTCTCCTTTCTTTTGTATTGTGATGATTCGCTCATCCTCAATGATAATTTCCTTTCAATAGCAGTCAGCTATTTAAATCTGGTGTAGATCCATGGTTGTGGGTGCGCTTGCTTGCATATTTTCAAGGCATTAACCCTAATCCCTGAATTTTTGGCCTGATGTTTTCTTATCACAGGTAAGTACAGGGATCCTACATAATCAATTGAAGAGCGAATTGACTGATCTTGGATGTCCTGCAGACACACTTTTGAACTCTTAATCGTCAATCGAATTAACTGGATGTGTGAGTTTCACATCTATTTCACCACTTAAACCTTAAGACAAATAACAAGTTAGCTCAGGAAATAATGGTGTTTTGACCAGTTATGGAAAAGTATGTAAGTTGCCTAAAATTATAAACATGATCACAAACATAGCCATGGTCATTCTTTAAGTTAGCTTTTGTAAAAATATATATGATCTACATGCAAAATAAATATATTTTAATGAATTTTCACCAAATTATAGTGTTTTGGAGGATTTGAGATCCAGTTCTAATTGTGTATGTGAAGGAACTGAGGCCCAGAGAGATTAAATCTCTTAGCAAAGTCCAGATCTCTCTAATAAGTCCTACGTTCATTTCACCTCTCATTTTGGAACTTCGTACACCCTACACTCATGACTGACACTGTCTTAAAAAATGTGTACAAAACCCGAGTGATGCTAAAAAGTGCATGCCTGCTTTATTTATCCACAGTCAGTTTTCTTTGTTTTTGTTTTAGAAGTAGGCAAGAACTAGAATTTCGTGCAGTGATTCTGTTCATGCTCTTTCTCATGTGTGGGTGTCAGTGGTCTCTGTAAGCTGCATTATGTACTGTCTGTTGATTCCCCCCACACTACCCCACACCCGCATACTGAGACAATGATGTAAGAGGTGGAAACAGGAAGATAATGGATCAGATTCTCCTTTCCTGCATGGGGAGATTAGACTTTATTATTATGAGAACTCATAAAACACAGTTGGGTAGAGGGAATCACTCCCTATAGGTCTGCTTGGAAAAGTGTCTTTGTGTTTGGATATTTTGCTTAAGCATATTTTCTCTCTTCTTTTCTTCCTTCCACAAAGGCTTATTGAATGCTATGCAACAAGCATTGTGCTAGGCATTGGGGGAGAAAAAAGGAATAAAATCACATTACCTATCTTCAAGGAGCTCTCAGTCTACAGTGGGGGTAGGGAGGTGGCAAGTAAATAGACAATAATAGCATGAAGTAAGTGTTACAATGATGAGAAGCACATCCACACTGGAGACACTTAGAGGGGCACCTAATCCAGACAAGAAGGTCAAGAAAATTTTCCTTGGAGTCTCAACACCTGAGCTAAGTCTCCCAGGATTCTTAGGAATTATCTCAGTAAAGAAAGGCAAAGAGCCATTCTAGACAGAGAATCGGATTGTCAGAGACCATATGGACCATGGAAATGATTTTGGATTTTGTAGGCTGTGTGTCATGGCTACTTCTTAGTTCAACTCAACACCTCCCAAGGAGCGATGGCACTCCTTAAACATGTTAGTGTTACCCATCAGTTCATCTCACTAAACTAGGTGATTCTGCAGTATAATTCAAAAATTCCAATGGCTTAACAATAAAAGTTTGTCAATCACACCAAGTCCCAGGCTGAACAAATGAAATTCCTCCATCTTGCAACCACACCACACGTTTATTCATCCTCCAAACATTGCAGCACCTGCAGAAGAATGCTGGAGGATTGCCTGGGCAGCTTTTAAAGAGCAGCCTTGGAAGAGGTTATATGACCCCCTGCCATTGGCCAGAACTCAATCACATGTCCCAGCCTGATTGCAAGGGAGGCTGGGTGTGCTGGTCATACAGGGAATCGTATGGGGAATTAAGATTAATAATTAAGATATTAAGATTAATATCTCTGCCATAAGCAGAGTAGCAGAATGTACTCTATTACTGAGGTGGTGTCCTGAGCTCCTGTTTAGAACAGAGTTTTTAAAAACAGCCTATAACTATGCCTTTTCCAAAGGTCATTCAAATTAAATACATCTTGATTTGTACTCTATCTGAAGTAGATGGAATGTAATTGCAAATGAAGAAAAAGAACTAAAAACAACTAAGAATTGATGTTTTCCAGAATTAGTGAGCAGTGGTCAGCACATTTTGGGAGAAAACACTTTCTTTTGTTCAACGAATACACACAAGTCCCAAATTTGGGTTTTCTAGAAAATCTCTTGGAACTTTATTTTATTTGAAGTCATTGAATTGATTGATTAGGCCAAATATCTTGTCTTTGAGCAGCCTAAATGGTGGAGTTTCTGGATATCAGTTTGGGAAGATTAGGAAAGCAAAGACTCAACTTCTGGATAACTTCGCATGTTTGCTTAATGAATCAAATGCTTTTGAGGTACAATTGTATGCAAATTCTGAGTTTGGTAATATGTGGGAAAGGGAACTAAGGAAAACATTGTCCCTGTCTGCAAGGTGCTTGTAATCTCCACGAAGAGGCTGAGGTAAGTATTGACAAATAGCAATATTGCACAATAGAATGAAATAATTCACATTGTGGAACATTGTAGAGGAAGGAATAATAATAGCACTGTGGTGATTTGAGGAAGGTTTCGAAGAAACTATGGTAGTAAGGAAGTTGAATTTTGAAGAGTGAGTAAGCTCTCAATAGAAGTAGAAAAGAAAAAAGTTCTAGGATGGAGTTATTGCTTTGTGAACTTTAAATGTATATTGTGAAGGGTTGAGTAGCTTTGTGTAGCCAGAACAACAAGTGCCTGAAGGACACAGGCTCATAGAGGGAGAGGATTTTTTTTTTTAAGTAGATTCCATACCTGGCGTGGAGCTCAATGCGGTCCTTTAACTCACAACCCCCAGATCAAGACCTGGGCTGAGAGCAAGAGTTAGATGCTCAACCAACTGACCCACCCAGGAACCCCAGGAAGAAGATATTTGAAATCTTTACAGATGATGAGGCCAAGCTCAGGAGCCCTGGTGACTAGACCAGGGCACACTCTCGTGTGTATGTGCTGAGAGATTGAGGCTGTCCAGGCAATGCAAGGCTGGATTGCACACAGCCAGTTATCTTTCCTCAGCTGAGACCATGGCTGAAAAAAGACTTCTTAAAGTTAGCTAGCCAAATATATGTGTAGAGTGGGATGAAAAATGATTGTTTTTATTAACTGTCATCAGATTTTCTTATAGGAACAGCCTACTTTAGTCATTACCTTCAGATCCAGCTAGCCTTCTTGGCAAGGCTACACTCTGTGTCTGCTTCCTTCTGTGTAAAATGGAGTCAATAACTGTCTCTACCTCACAGACCACTGGGACAACTACTGAAAATAGTGGAGTGCAGGATACAGGATAAATGTGACATTGATATTACTATTGTTGTTGCTATTGCTGTTGGTGTTTGTACAAGTTGGAAGAAGAGGAATGAGAAAAAAATAATACCACCAACCAAAGGTATAAATTCTGAGTAAGACATAAACAAGAATTTATGGGTAGAGAAATGCAAATTGCTAGAAATTGTTGAGAAACTCTTAATAATAATAGTAATAAACTAATCCATTTTAATTTATTGGTTTCTTATTCTTACTTTCCATGTAGAATCTAAAAGCCAAGTCAAGGGTGACTAGGGGCAAATATAGCCCAAGAAATTTGCAGAAATCTTAGGAAGGGCCAAGGAGTCAAGGGCTTTACTCAGTGTGTAACATGGGGGAGGGCAGGCCATCAAGGGATTCAGCCAGGAATCAAGGGGCAGAATTCCTTACTGGCTTCTGCTTTCCCACACTCAGAAAACCAAAACTTTTGTACGGCAATTGAGTTGTTAAATTCTTCAACTAGAGGGGCACCTGGGTGGCTCAATCGTTAAGCCTCTGCCTTTGGCTCAGGTCATGATCTAAGGGTCCGGGGATCGAGCCCCGCATCGGGCTTCCTGCTCAGCAGGAAGTCTGCTTCTCCCTCTCCCACTTCCCCTGCTTGTGTTCCCTCTCTCGCTGTTTCTCTCTCTGTCAAATAAATAAATACAATCTTTAAAAAAAATTCCTTGGAAAGTCCAAGACTAATGTAAAAAAATTGCCTGGTTAATAATACTTAAGATGTTTTGTTTTCCTGTGGCTCTTATATTGATACTTTCTATTGTTATGTGATTCAATAAAACAGAGCCAACTATACAAGTTTCTGTTTCGGTTTAAGTTTTATGGTTTGGTGTTGGATTGAAACATGCTGACTGCTAGGTTGGAAATGGATTGTAAATCCACAAGAATTAGGAAAAAGTGTTTTGGGATTTTGAGACGTAGGTTATGTCAAGTTTTAAAAAAATTATTATTATTGGTTGTGCGGGCTTAGTGGGAAGTGTTCTGGACTGGAAGTAAGGAGATCTTGGACAAATAACAAGATCCAGTTGAATTTTAATTTCCTTTATAGGCTACTTGTCTATTTCACAGACTCATTGGAATATCTCCACATGCCTAGTATATAACACTAGGAACATAGGCTCATTAAAAAAGAAAAAGTTTATATGCACTCTTTCAACAAATATTTCTTGACTACTTATATTCCAAGTACTGTGCTCAACTATGGGGGCAAAACAATGAAGAAGGTTCTCCCTACCCTTGAGAAGCTCAGTTCTAGTTGGGAGTTAGGAAACACACACACACACACACACACACACACACACACACACTAGTTATAGGCTATAATAATTGCATGAAGAAAACCAACAAGGGGCTGAACAGAAGGTGGCACATTTTAGGTAAGCTTCCTGATTTTACCACTTTCTATCAAAAGGTCACTATTTTGAATTACGTAGAGTTAAGAGACTATTGATCTAAGTGCAAAGTAGATTATATCTGTCTATAATGTGTATATATATGTATATATATTAAATAAATATATATATATACTTATATATTTACCTTTCTTTTCAATTATAACATGCCACCTGTTCGGCCTTGGATAATGTCTGTTGGATCAGAAAATCTAATAACTTGGGTACCTGGGTGGCTCAGTCAGTTAAGCGTCTGCCTTTGGCTCAGGTCATGATCCCAGGATCCTGGAATCGAGCCCTGCATCGGGCTCCCTGTTTAACGCGGAGCCTACTTCTTCCTCTGCCTGCCACTCCCCCGCTTGTGCTCTCTCTCTCTCTCTCTCGCTCACTCTCTCTTTCAAATAAATAAATAAAATCTAAAAAAATCTAATAACTCAGTTTCAATGACTTGGTTTTATTGCTGGTTGTGAACATGTAACTTATATCACTCCACCTCCTATTCTGTCCAGATTTGATTAATTATTTTAGCTTGGAAAGGTAAAGAATAGAAAAGTTGGGGCAACAGGGATTCGTTTGCAGATTGCTGTGATTCATAACAAAATGTTATTATGAATCATGTGTCAAAGGAAATGTCTGCTTTGTAAGTTACAGCTTTTCAAAGACTGAAACTTGGCAAATATCTGAATCTAAGCATTTTTTTTTTAGTGGAAGAATAAACTGGTGGTGACTTAAGTCACCTAAATAATCTTTTTACTACTCCAACTGTTCTCCTTTCTGCTTTGTGGCAGGGTTGTTTGATTTTTTAGAACTATTTTTAGCCAGGTGATAATTTATATGAGTCCATTAAGTGGAACACATAGCTCGATCCTTAAGAGGTTTTTTTGAAGGAACAGGGAAAAAAAGCATGCCTAGAGACTTGTGGAGTTACTTACGTCAATTTGACAATGGGAATCTGTTGTAGAAGGATGTTTTAAAGAGAAAAGAGTATAAAATCCCAATTCCGTTATTAACCAGTTGGGCCTGCTATTTCTAAAACCTCAACACATCTTTTGAGTTGAGTTCAGCTGAGCCTAGTCTCAGGCAATGTTGGAGTTGAAAGAGATCTAAGGAGAATGGTCGCTGAGCCTAACAAGTAGTCAGAATCTCCTTTTATATATTATTAAAATATGTCCATCCTTGGGTTCTATCCCAGTCATCTTATATCAAATCCTGACAGGGTGTGGCCAAGGAATGTGTTCTTTTATCACGTTCTCAAGACAATGAACAATGAAGTCTGGAAATATCTTTAAAATGCAGTTGAGGGCACTAAGGTCCAATGTTGTAATGGGAATTTAAGATACGAAATGTAAAGGAGAGAGTCATTAATTCATTTATTCATTTTCTTTATCAGTGAAGATTTGATGATGTAAATAGTATAAGGTAGAAAGAGGGGATGCAAAAGTGAAAAAAGAGGGTTCCTGACCTCAAATATGTATTATTCTTGTTAGCACCAAAGGGCTATGATAACATAAATAAGTATGTACATCTATTTACATAAAGCATCAAAGAATGCATACATTTTATGTTCTTCTTGAAAAAACCATGAGATGCAAGTACTAATATTCCCAATCCACTCTTCCTCCTTTTCTACTTTAACTTAAGCAGAAGTGTAACACATATGATCAATAAATTTCTTCCATGAGAACAATAAGTTAAATATAAAAGAATGAAAGTTGACATTTATTTAGAACTTACAATACTCTAGGCACTGAACTATGTACTGTACATGTACTAACATATAATCCTCACACCAACCTATGAAACAAGAACTACCATTATCTTATTTTATAACTAATAAAACCGAGGCACAGGAAGGGTAGGTGATGTGTCCCAAGTCACACAACTTATAGGTAGTCTCGCTAGAAGTTGAGGTTCAGAGTTGGTGTGCTTATTTACCATCTGATTGAGTGTCACTGGAATAAAGGAAAAACGAAAATAATTTTTGGCATGAAAAACCCAGTGGTATATTGTTGCTAGTGACAAATAAGACAATGGAATTCTGACAGAATTAACTGGGATACATATGCATTATAAGCTCTTTGTTTCTATTCCACAAAATACACACCGCCACCCCCCACCAACAAAGCTACTAAATATGTGCAAACAGTACTCTCCGCAGATCCTTCAGAAAAATAAATCACCCTGAGATTTGACAACAATACATTTTTCCCTACACACTAATCAAGCAGAATGGAAGAGAGCCATGGCATGTGATTTACTTAATTAAATCTTTGAGGGAGGAGAGTTAGTGAGTTCATAGAGCTGTATGCTCTACACATTGATGGAAACTGACCATGTCGGTAGCACAAAAAAGGTATCACTCTAACGACGACGAATGTAAATGCTTAGGAGTTCTGTCCGCCTCTGTTAACTGTGACCAGAACCTGTTTCATGTCAGAAAAATCAGGAGACCTCTATCTGGCCCCTAGTGCCTGAGTCCTGTTGCTCCCATTAAAATTTATCTTCGGTGTGTGGGATCATTTCTCAGGGAATTCTCTTGAGGCTACTCGTTCAACCAAAAGGGAGAGGTAGTAGTTCTTGACATAAATGCATGAACGTGGTCAGAGGAATATAGACGAATTGCTTCCTTATTCCTTGGAGTGCTTTGGTCATCTAGGATTCACTTTAAGGATGTTTTGGAACATGTTATCCGCAGCCTTCTCCGGTCCTATAACATCTCTTACATCTTGTCTGGTGTTCGATGGGGTTAAGGATCTATATCAGCCAGGATAGTCTGGGTTGTGCTATAATAACAAACAACCTCCAATCTCAAAGAATAAGCCCAACAGAAGTTTATATCTTGTCACCTGTGCAGCACGAAGGTGCACAGTGGAGGGCAGGCTCCCTTTAGTACAATCACTTAGGGATTCGTCTGGAAGAAGATATATCTTGACGCGTGCTTTTACGATAACCAAGGGCGAGAAAGAGGGAATGTGGTAATTACACACTGGCTCACAAAACTTCTGTCTGGGAGAAATAAATGTCACTTCAGATTACTTTTCACTGGCCAAAGCAAGTCACATGACTGTGACTAATTTCAAAGTGAATGGGGAAATACAACACTATCACATGATGAAGATATGTGAAATAGGATCTATATCAATAGTCCCAATGGAAAAACACAAATGTAGCAGTCTTAGACATGCCCATGAGTGCTAAGAATTCAGGAGCACCCATGACCTGGTCTCTTGGATTCCTAGTGGCTTGATTTAATGGGTATCCTATCTTGCCTAAGGAGCCTTCCTGCACCTCAGCATAGGGTCAGTCTTGATCGTCAAGGATATTCTCTTCTCTGCAGAATAAGGGGACAGAATTAGGAACAAAGACTATGGAGCATGAACTTCCTGAGAAGACTATATGCTGTTTTTAAAAATGAAAGCTTGATAGCTACCAAGTGAATCGTGGCTCACTTTGGTAGTTACGGTTTTTGGTTAACTTTCTGAATTAATTGCATACTGATGCACTTATTAATAGTTGTGGAATGGAGTGGTGGCCATGGTCTTATTCGACAAAGGCTGTTTTGCAGAGCTGAACCTACTATGGGAAGAATTCACCATGATTGGGCACAAATAGTGGTGTCTGCCGCAATTCCAAAAGCTGACCCATTGCTGATATCACCATTTCTAATTTTGAAGAAGTAAGCTAATTTCACATTGTTCTCATGTTGAATAAACACAAGAGGAATCTAACTCAGTAACAATGTTTCTTTTCTCTTCTAATTTCACATCTCATAAGGGCATGTTTTAGAGTGATAGATTCCATTGATCTCACCAGAGGATACAGTGCAATATTCTTGGAAAGCATAAAAAGAAAACAGAATGAGTTTTTGTTCTTATTTACCCTTATATTTTAATTATCTTCCCTGTAAGCCCAAGGAAGAGATTGTGTTAACATATTCCAACCAAAGTTACCACTTTTAGGTTCTCCAAAATACTTTCTCACAGTGGAAATAGTGGGCCTTGAAATCACTGTTTTGCCAGGGACCCATGTAGTACATCCTCATCCAATCCATCAGTAAGTCCTATTGGCTCTATCTTCAAATCTTAAATTGGACATTTTCCTTGCCATTTCCACCACATATACCCTAGTCCAAGCCACCATTGTTTTTAAAATAGCTTCCTAAGTGACCTCAATGATTCTTCTCTTGCTCTGCTACAGTCTGTTATCCACCCAGTAGCCATAGGGGTCTTTTTCACAGAGTGACTCCCTGTTCATAACTGTTCGATTGATTTGTAGTATAGATAGAGTGAGATCCAATCCTTCTACCATGACATGAATTTTTCTACCATTGATGCCTTGGCTTCTGACCTTACTCCTGCCACTCTTCTCTTTGTCTTGCTGAAACAGGCAACTTACTGTTTCTTAAACACAACAAACATACTCGAGGTCTTTGTACATGTTTAATTCACTGCCTGAAATCTTTTCCTCAAAATATTCCCATTGTTTGCTCCTTCACTTGATTTAAGTGTCTGGCCACATGTTACCTTACCAGGAAACTTTTCTTGACCACTCTATTAGTTTCTCATTGCTGTGGAAAAAAAATATCCCAAAATGTAGTGGCTTAAAATGATAATTATGTTATTATATCACATGGTTTATGTATCTGGGAGCAGCTTGGCTTGGTGGTTCGGACTCAGAGGTTTCAGCCACGTCTGCCAGGGCTCTAGCCATCTGAGCGCTTGACTGGGGTTCAGGTTTCTACTCTCAAGGTGGCTCACAGATCTGACAAGTTAATGCTGGTTATCTACAGAAGGCCTCAGTTCCTCTCCATGTGGACATCTTCTAGAGATGGTTGAGTATCTTTGCAATATGACAGTTCGTTTTCCCCAGAGTGAGGGGTCCAAGACTGAGAGAACAAAGAAGCGCCAAGTCCCAAGATTTATAACTTAATCTTGGAAGTCAACACACCCTTTCTTTCAGTTTATTTAATTTGTTAGAATACGAAATCAGCCCCTCACTCCAAGGGAGAGAAATTAGTCTCCACTTCTTGAAAGAATATCAAAGAATTAGTGGATATATTTTTAAATCACCATGACAAAAAACCTGTATTTCCCATACAACCTCTCCTATAACTCCTTATCCCCTTACCCTGCTTCATTTATCTTTATGCCACTTATGACACATGATACATCTTTAAAGAGGCAACACAGTGAAGTTAAGAATATGGACTATGAGACCAGACTATATTAATTCCAATTCCAATTACACAACTTACAGGGAATAAAACCTTGGACAAATTACATAACTTCTCTGTGCCTCAGTTTTTACATCTGTAAAATGGTACACTCACAGCACCTAACTTAAAGAGTAGTAGTGAGGAATAAGGGAATAGACAGATAGATGAATGGTTGGATAGATAAATAGATAGGTAGATAGATAGATGATAGAGATAGCACTTAGAATAATGTTCAGCACAAAAAGCTATATATTACACAGTATTACCTATTATTATTACTAATACTCATACTACTGTTTTTAGTAAACAAACAAGCATGTGTTTCTTCCTTTCTTACTGAATATGATATGCATCAGTGCAAGAAATTTGTATGTTTGTTCACTACTGCATTTTCAGAGCCTAGAATAGGTTTTCAAAAATATATATTGAATAAATTTATGCTCCAGAGAGCAAAGATATTTAGTTCTATATTTTAGGTTTGGTGCCTATAAATGAACTCAAATACATCCTTTAATTTACCTCCTCATTCCTGCATTCAAAATGTTTTTATTGAGTGCTTTCTAAAAGTCTGACATATATAGTAGCAACTTTTTGGGGCCATCATATTTCCACTCAGATATGAACAAAGTGTTATATCAGGAGATGTTAGAGTTAGGGCAGAATAAGCACAGAAGAACTGAGGGAAAAAGAACAATCTGGAATGCAGATAACCAGTGATCATGCCCAGAGCTGTGTGGGTTAAAATGAGATATATGTAAGTTAAACTGTTAAATATTTTTTATGTTGCAGATTATTACCTAATTTTGAACAGTTATAAGAGAAGTGCATGGGTGCGGAGTAAGAACCTTGGTATAAGATATAATTAGGTAGATGTGTTAGGGTCTCCATGTAGCTTTGCTCATTGTGGCCTGCAGGGCTTAATAAGTTTAATTTCAATGACAATCCTAGAATTTCTTAACAAATTCATGATCCACACAAAGTGGAGATCTATTACACATTTTCTGTCACAATTCAAAAACTGGAAGTTTACACAAATTTGAAACATAAAATCTGTGTTTTAATGACATCGTCCATGAGGCCTCCACAGAACCAGAATTCCCCATTTTGCCTGAACTAGTGCAAGCCAAGCAGAACGTGACTCACACAGCTGTCTTCCTTGGCCACCAACCGCAGACAGACCTGTTAGCCCAAAGCCCGTTTTGGAAGAGGTCTGAAAAACGTGTCATGCCTCTGTGATATCACTACACTCACTTTTGCACCTGCAGTTTGCTTTTTGGAGTTGTCTAATGGAAACTTACGTCTTCTTCAACCAAACGCAATGGATGGAAGAGTGGCTGTGTTGTACCCGAGGTCGTGTGTGTTAACAAGCCCTAGTCTGCTCACCCACAGGCACGGCCAGCGACTCGAGCGAGTTTGTCTTCAGCCAGGAAAAGAAAAAAATAGCACACTCCTTTTTAATTGATGGCTTCTAGTAAGAAACCTGGTGACAAGGGAATAGGCCTAAACAAAGTCTGGAGTGCATTGACCTTTCTGATTTACATGAAGTTACTGCTTCTTCTTCTGAACGTATTATGCTATTATGCTATTTTATGTATTTATGCTATTTTATTTTGCTGCTCATGTGAACCCGCACAACAAGCTGTCATCTATATTTGCTTCGTCTAGCATTATGGATTAAAACGATAGTTACAAAATTACACTAAGATTCTAAGCGAGGAATACATAAATTAAGTCTGTATAGATCTTCTAAATGAGGTATTTATGCAAAAGAGCTAACAAAAGTATCTTTTGAATAAGGTACTTACGGAAGACAGATAACTTAAAATTTGGATTGCTTTATGGAGATATTACAGAAAGATCAAGTACATGACTAATTACAGAAATGTTTTAATTTTGATATATTATAAGCACATTAGAAATAAAGAGGAAGATCTCATACTATTTTCCTTTCACTATTTCATTTAATAAATATATATAATGGTACATATTAGTAGGATCTGGCATGTGCTGGGCATTGAGGATACAAGATAGACAAAACATAAATGGTCTATGAACTCCAGGTGCTTACGTCAACCTTGAGTGTAGGGAAAGCAAACGTTAAACAAACAATCACACTAAACATGGAGAATGTCTGTGCAAGTGCCTTGAGAGACAAGTATCGTGATATATTCATTTAAACAATAGTTTTGAGGGCCCATTATGTGTGCCCTTCCCCTTTCAGGTATATAGTGGTAAACAAAATAGGCAAAATTCTGTTTTTATCGAATAGAACAGGCAAAATCTCTCCTTTTAGAGAAGCAATAAACGAAAGAAATGGGTACTTTCTAGGGAAGGATGTAACAAGCAGAGGTGTGGTGAGTAACGGGGAGATAGGGGTCAGAGAGATCCTGAGTTAAGGTAAGGGTATGGGTGAAGTAGGGCCTTCTAGCTTATTTCAAAAGCATTGGCTTTTACCCCATAGGATGGGATGCTTCGGCGGACTCTAAGGAGTAGTATGGTCTGACGTGTCTTAAAAAGTTGACTCTGGCTCTAAGGAGCAAAGGTAGAAGCAGAGAGACCAATGAGAAGTTTATTTGATAGTCCAGGACCAAGTAAGGGTGCCTCAGCCACCAGTAGCCACATTACAGGTATTGAAAAGTGGCTGCATTCTGGATATAATTTCAAGGTAGAACAACGGAGTTAGCTGCTAGACTGGATAAAGAATAGAAAAGAGAGGAGTCAGGGAGAACTCTAGGAAACTTTGAAATACTGAGGGTTTTAAGAAAGTCTTCCTTGACAGAGTGACAATTGAGTTGAGATTTGAAAGAATAATAGGAATTATTCAGAAAAAGAGTAAGGATGGACAGAACACATAGGCTGATGATTGGTTAAGTTCCTAGGAAGGTAAAAGGAAGACACTTCTTTTTTTTACTGAGCTAGCGACTAACAAATTATCCTGAAATTAGGGTAGACTGATTACTCTTGTAAAACTTTTAGGGAAAATATTACTTTTGACACTTTGTATTATAAAAGCAGGACATTTGACATTGTATTCATTACAAATTCTTCAGTTAGGCTCTACATTCATTAGGTTTATTGTACATACATTTAATACATTTTATTTCAGAATTACTATTATCGAAGGTCTTTCCTGACGCTATTTATCTGTACCTGAACAAGAAGAGAAAAGCGTAGTTGTTTATTTCCAAAGTTGTACACAGTCCTTCTTGACCACAGCAGTACGGAGTAGAGAAAGGCCCCCACAGTATGGTAGTGGAATGGCCTGACCGATCTGGAGCCTGCAACTGTAAATAAATTAGGAAACTTCCAGCCTCTTTATAAGGATTCATACCACGCATTTAACCTGGATATGAACTCTATTAAATCCGGTCACATATTAAATAACAAATCAAAGCAAATATGTACAGGATCAGCAAATACATGTAATAATCGCAAACATTTTCATTTTCTGTTAAATATTTACACCATTTAATAGTTTTGTGTTAAAAAAATAGTGTCCTGTTTATTTTACTTATTAAATAGTCACTCATCTCTTTTCTGTCTCTTAAACACAGTATTTCTACAAAAGAAGTCACAATAAAAAGGCTGTCCATCTTCGTTGTGTTTAATGTATTTTAAAGCATGGCATTTACACTTTTATTTTCCTTCAGTTTTTATGGCACATGTTTTCATTTTTTAGAGCAGCTTTCAGAATTACTTAGGTGAAGTTATTAACCAAATTCAAAACTTAGGTTATTCAAACTGCCCAAAGCAATGAAAATAAAAGACATCAAAGGCTTTGTGTTCTGCTATTTTTAAAGCTAGGACCTTCAAGTTTGGTTTGATTTTTCTAAAGGAGGAAATCAGAAATATCAGGGCAGGATGTATAGAGTTATGACCACGAAGCTTTCCCAGCATGGAGCTGATAGGATCAAGGAAACCCTGTCAGGAGCCCTTCTGGGCATGCCTCTCACTCTAAAGTGGTACATCAAGTCTTCTAGTTTGAAACTGTGGTAAACTACCCACATCACATTCTCACATGGCTTTGGAAATGGAAATATGCTTTTGGGAGAAAAAATGGTTCCATTTTTTCCTTCTGTGTTTGAGTTATACTGAGGTGACTTGTATGATGATCCAACACATAGTGAATTCAGGAAAATTGGTCATTTAATTGGTCATTTTAGCTATTGAAAAAAACAGTAGTTGTTAGCATTACATAGGAAAATAACATAGACATTTATATACATATATAATTTTTATTTGATTTTTTCTGGTGTGTGTATGTGTGTTCTCAAAGAAAACAGTTTTCTTTTTTTAAGATTTTATTTATTTATTTGAGAGAGGGTGTGAGAAACAGAGTGTGAGAGATAGAGAGCACGAGAGGGGGCTGGCGGCAGGCAGAGGGAGAGGAAGAAGCAGACTCTCCACTGAGCAAGGAGCCCGATGCGGGACTCGATCCCAGGACCCCAGGATCATGACCTGAGCCAAAGGCAGACGCTTAACTGACTGAGCCACACAGGTGCCCTGAAGACAGTTTTCTATAGGCTAAAGCAGAATACTATCCAGGTGACTCTTGCAATTCTTACATGGCTGGGAATTTTCTTAGGGCATTGTTCTGAAGAAAGCCATTTGCCAAGAGAAGAGGGGAGAAGTCATTGTTGCCGCTGACTCCTGCACATGCTATAAAGGTTGATTTAATACAACTACCTAGACCACAGCTCTGGCTTAATACTACCAGGACATCTCTAAGACCCGTAAGATGCCAAACCCATTTTATCTTAAGATTTTATTATGATCTAAATATAAAAATGATTTGCAAATTGTAAAACCTACAACAAACATAAAGAGTATGCTAGCCATGTCCAATTCCTGGTAATTATTTTTATCTGGGTTCCAATGGCGTCAGTCTCAGAGTGCACCTCATTCGCTGTGACGTCAGCCAAGTGTGGTTACACCAATAGCAAGCTCTCTTATAAAAGCAGGTAATAGTCATAATCAGCTAATGGTCACACACAAGCCTCTAGTTTTATAATTGCCTTTTAACATTGTTCATACAAGAGATCCCTGGAGAAGAAATGGAGTATCTGATTGTCCCCATTTGACCGATGAGAAAAATGGAGGTCTTAGATCTATTGAATCTACTCACTGAAACTACTTTGAATTCTTCTTTGTACACATGAAGTGACCTCTTGTGACATTGATTATTACTATTATTACCACACTTTTGCAGTTGGGGCTTTTCACAGAAGGATAATCATACCGCATACTTTTGCCCAAGTGAAAGTATTTCCCTTTTGAAGTTTTCTGTGCAAAGTCTATTTATTGTGGGCTTTCTTTCATCTACTTGAAGCATGCTTGACGAGCCCTCCAAGCAGGGATTGCTAATAGTTTTTATAAAGGACTATCTGTCAGCTTTTGCATTCTTTACACATCGTTGAGTTTTGAAGTGTGGGACTGCGGCAGCTTACTACATAACGTGGTCTCAATAAACCCATCAATTGGAACTTGGCTCGGCAGCATTTCAAAAGCCTTACGCTGGCCCCAGGTACATTTGAGGAAAATGTCCCCTCTCAGCAGGCACGTGTAAAAATCTAAACGCAGTGTTGGACCTGGTTAGAGGAAAGGCCCCAGAAACATCAAGGATTACTGAATGTGTGAATCTAAATCTGCCTTTAAACCTATTTTAACAACTCCCATTCAACTCTGTGAGGAGTCGAAAATATTGCATCTAGGGTCAGTTGAGTTTTATGTTCTTAAATAATGCTGGCGACCTTTATTCAGGAGTGAGATCTGCTAAGGGCAATCCTTTAGATGGAGAAAACTCACTTGTTGTAACAGCACATTGGGACTGAAGAGTTAGAGCTTATTGGCAAATAGATGCAATTTAGGTGTGGGCTCTTGTACCAAGGAAAAGCACCACCTTGGCAGCCGAGGCTCAAAGTTCGCCTTCGTATTCAAATCGTGTGTTACCAGCTTCTTCCTGGTTCCATCACTAGATGGGTAGAATAGTGACCTGTTCCCTGAAAGAGACTCTGGCTCTTAGAACATACTGGTTGTCTCTCTGGGTACTGGCAACTAATATCTCTGTTTTTCTCCAGCAAGAGACTTATTCTTCTTTTTGCTTGGTGCACAAGGGCAGGATGCTTCATGTAGAGGCAGAGTAGATGGGTGAATATCACCTGATAAAAGAGGACCACAAAGGCCTCCCTTTCCAGATATCTCTTACATTTACTGATGTCTTCTCCTAGTGTTCCCACTTTCAAGGGGGTCATTGTATTCCAATGTATTAATTTGTATGCAATTTTTAGCACTCACTATCAAAACATTATCAATCAATATATCCAATTATCTGATTGCCAGGGTTACAAAGAGATAGCAACACAAGTTAAGTTTTGAGTAGGAAATAGAAAGGCATAGAAATAGGACATTCTGTGCAAGGAAGCCAAATTCAGGTAAAGGTCTTTGAACAGGTAGAACATTTCTTCCATTCCTTTCATTTGCCCCTAAATTATGCAACTCTCATCTTTCAATGCATATTTAATGACATTCAAGGCACTGTGGTGTTGGAAGATAAAAGCATTTTTTTTTATCTGCCTTTAGAGAGATGAGATATATAGGGATATATAAGGATATATACATACACACACGTATATTCATGCGTGTGTGTGTGTGTGTGTGTGTCTGTGTCTAATATGAGGGAAATACTGTCAATGAAATCACAGTGATTGAAGTATTGTGTGTGAGCAGAGGAATTAAAGACTAATCCTTTCTGAGGTCCAGGTTCAGAAGGGAGCTGGCATTTGTGCTCTGCTTTGAAGAGGACATACGATCATGAAAGCCAGGAAAAAGGGAGGAAGGAATCCCAGGAAAGGAAATGAAGGCAGAAGCATGAATGTAAGGAAGGGGATGGTGTGAGAAATGTCAAGTAATTCCAGTTTCCTGGAAAAGTCAAGTTCTTATAAAGATGCAGTAATAAAAACAGGTTGGAAGAGATAGAGGGCTAGAAAGTGATTATAAAGCTTTTGGAATTAACCATGTAGATATGGGGAATTAATGAAAGGGTTATAGACAGAGGAGGGATGTGATCATTTCTGTGGCTACGAAGAGCTGGCAAAGAGAATGACTTAGGGAGCAGCACAGAGGCTGTTGCAATGGTTTAGTCAAAGAAGGAGGTGAAAAGAAAACAGAACTATGAGCCCCCGGCCAGGGCAAAGGAAAGGGAAATGCACTAGGATATAACACCAAGAGGATTTTATGACGTATGAAATGTGGACATTGGAGCAATGGGGTCCCCTGAAAGAAAAATATGCAAGAGAGTATGAATATGTATAATATATAAAATATATAGGGGTGCCTGGGTGGCTCAGTTGGTTAAGCGACTGCCTTCGGCTCAGGTCATGATCCTGGAGTCCTGGGATCGAGTCCCGCATCGGGGTCCCTGCTCAGCGGGGGGTCTGCTTCTCCCTCTGACCCTCTTCCATCTCGTGCTCTCTGTCTCTCATTCTCTCTCTCTCAAATAAATAAATAAAATCTTTAAAAAAATAAAATAAAATAAAATAAAATATATAAATATGAAGAATATGTAAACATGTACTGCTGATGGGAAATGTAATAAAAATGCTTTTTCTTATTAACCCTTAAGGCTCTCCTGATTGATAGAATAACAGTGATATTGATAACAGTATTCAGTAGCTGGTGTTTATCCTTCAGCCTCACACCAAGCCTGATAAATGGATAATATTATCGAGACTTTATAGATGACACAGCAGGTACAGATAGGTTAAGTGTG
Source organism: Phoca vitulina (assembly GCF_004348235.1). Taxonomy (NCBI): domain Eukaryota; kingdom Metazoa; phylum Chordata; class Mammalia; order Carnivora; family Phocidae; genus Phoca; species Phoca vitulina. Next base: position 14,090,301 of record NW_022589727.1, on the reverse strand, counting down.
TTAGCTAATAGAGAAATTTAGGTAGCCTGGAAGTTACAAAAAGGCATCAAGTTCAGATGTTTTCATTCCAAGTTCAATCTTCTGCACATCCTATCAGCATCACCTCATATGTGCATTATTGCATTCAACATAGCCAAGCAGATACACGATCAGTATGAAATGTTCTTAATCTTGGGGGGGGGGGCAGTTCTTACTATGTAAATGCTACGAGGCAATTTTCCTGCTCTGCCAGGAGTAGGAAAAATAAAAGCCAACAAATAGACAAGGCAAAAACATAAAATGTTAAAATACTGGAGGTAAAATTTGTAAGATTAAAGAAAGTTAGAATAAGCTCCATTGGTCTGTTCATTAACATTGCAAGTACTTTTTGGATCTTAGAAAGAGGGATATAGTCTGTTATTCCCTTGAACTTGACACCTAACAATGCCTTATATTTCGATAGTTATTATAATATAAAAAATATTTCCACATTTCACTGTAAATTGTGTTTGTTGATTTTATCATGTTTTAAAATATCCCTGTTATCCTCAAAACAACCAATTTTAGTAGTTAGGACTTTTTTTTTTTTTTAATGTGCATGTTGATAGGTAAGGAAATTGAAAATCTTCCTCATAGCTATTAAACGAAAAAAACTAGAATTGAACCTTAATCTTCTGATTCAATGTCCAAGATTCTTTCCCTGATCCCACATGACCTAAGACAAGTATGGTAAAATAACTGAAGACAAGCAGTTTCTATTAGGAGGAAAGAAATTTAGAGTTAATTTTTTAAAATGCCTTTCCATCTCTGAAAGGTTTTAGAGAGGAAGCCGCAAGCTGGGAATGCTTCATTTATCTTATCTCTCTGACAAGGAATAAGATGTATTTTGGAATTCCCTGGAGCCCGTGAAGTGTACTAGGCACGAACAGAGCTTCCTGTAATTAAAGCCTACATTAGATTTGTATGGAAGTGGCAAACTCACTTCTGGAAGCATATAGCCAGATGCAAGCCTTAATTTCATAAAACAGAAACCAGAAATCAATCAAAAATGAGATTTGTTAGGATTAAGATGTTAAATAAAGCCATGTTCAGGGCAGAGTTGACAAAATCTTTCTCTCTGAGGTGGTTTGAGGTGAGGAGCTTCCACAGTCATACAGAGGATTTTATTTTAGAAGTGGGTGAAAAAGAAGAGAGATCATTTGTTGGTCTGAGCTGTAAGTCTACAGAACTTTTCAAAAGATTTGGTGAGCAGATGCTTTTAAAAGCTCTTACCAACTCAGCCTTCACTACTAGTAATTTCAAACAAAGCAGGAGGTCGGAGCATTAATGCTATTTTCCTTCCTTTGTCTGTCCTCCCCTTGGTTAACCACTGACAGGGAACAGGCTGCAGCAGACTTGAGAAGCCCCCATGGTGAAAACACATCAAAGTCAGCTTTTAAACTGGGAGCTTGTTGTCAGCTTGCACTAATTTTTGCAGTTCCTCCCCAACTTTACCTCTTCCTAACCACGTTAACATAGAAACGATACCCATGACCTTTCTCCGAAAATACGCAGTTTTGTTGGGGTTGGTATCATGAATTGGTCATTTCTTATCCATGCTGAATTCTACGTATGTTTCCATGAATAATGAGACAAGATGGTATATGAGGAATTAGTGGTGACTTCTGCTAGAGATGTTACATCCTACTATAAAGATGCTTCTTAGATCGGGATTCTCAGAAGCAGATCCTGAGATGAGGAATCACGTGCTAGAGATTCATTGAGGAAGTGACTCTTTCCTGGAGTTACTGTTAGGGAGGGGCTGAAGCTGGATAAGGAAAAGACACAAGCCAGCAGAGTGCAAATGTTTAGCAAATTCTTCCAGAGGGTGGCCACAGTGCCATCCTCCCCAGGGAAATCTGGCTTTTCCATTAATCCTCAGAGATCCCTACCTTGAAGTCAGGGAGGTAGGCCTTCTACTCCCTCACCTCCTGCTCACTGGTTAAGTAAGGTTGTCCCATTGGGGTTGCCAACTCTGGGAAGTGCCAGATCCAGTAGCCTGAGGACAGTCTAGCAGTAGGGTCTTATAGGCAAGCTGGAGCAAATATTTTTCAAAGCAAGGGGAGGTAATCATAGAAACAGTGAAAGAGGTCCAAGGGGAACTTGGCAGACCACTGATGATGGACACACCAGATAGTTCAAAAGAAATTGGCTAGAGTTGCACCGGAGATTTTCATTTTCCCCCATCCTACAAAAAATTTTAAGGTTAATTATGAAACAAGTGATAATGAATAGCCCTGGAGTAGAAACAGGCCTTCGGGAAATCGTGACTGGAGAGGTTTGAAGGACTAGGAAAGACAGGGAGAGGGAGGCAGGATTCACTTCCAGTGCTCAGACAAAGTGGCAGCGAGGTTTGCTGCTACAGTGAATGTGGTAAACAGCATCCTTTGGGAGAAGTTAATTGTACTTCTAAAGTGGCTCATTGGAAATACCTATTACTATTTTTACCTAAACTCTCCTGACAGGCAAAAAAAGAAAAAATCCAATGACAATGGCAATTTCAGCTCTTTTAGGAGCAAGCATTGGTTTATTTTTTTTCTCCCTGACATTTTAAAGATGTGTAGGCTTTCTTAATCCGGTGTCCTGCATTTTTCTATTTGTTCTGCTTTGCCAACCCCAAATTAGAGATATTACTAAGTAAGGTTACTAGTGCAGTATATTACTAACTCTATGTATAGAGAGGATGCATGCTAACAGCTTTCTATCTCCAGTGAACATCTCTCCTTGAACTTCTACCCTGATCCTGTGTGCTGGTCTGTATCAGAACATGGCTGAGGACAGGGTTTGCAAACACCTGTTAAAGAATGGGCAGAACAGAGACTTTGCAAATAAGATCATCTCCAAAATAATCATCATTGGATGTGCAATTACATAATAATAACATTGCCAAAATTGTCAATTTCCTAAATAAAGACTAAAAACATGCATTTTGAAATCTGGAAAACAGCCTATTAAAGATGGATGGTATCCAGGCTGAGAGTGTTTTAGCTGCTTCTTTCTGTCTACTATAACCAGGGAATACTCTGTGTGCATGCATGTGTGTGTGTGTGAGATATTGTCCGTCAACTCCCTGCCTCAACCCTGAGATCCATTCTCCACCCCGTTCCATTGGAGTGCATCAGAGGCTTCTGCCCTTTGGCTTTGGTTTAATTGGCCCATGAGAGGCTGTGGGAGGAGACAGCCAGAGGGGAGGGGAGTGAGATTGGAGTGTTCCTTCCCAAACTCTCTCTATCTGTAGGGCTCTGTAGGGCAGCTATAGCTTTCTCTTTGGGATTTGGTAGTTGCTCCTTCCCCCTGAACTTTTAGACTAAGGGCTGCTAATGTGTTCTTCTTATTGTTAGCTGTTTTCCCCACTGTTTCACGGTATTCCAATGCTGTCTGCCCTGAGGGGGCCAAAGGTGGGGGAGGGAAGATTTACACATCTTTTGTTGGTTTCCCTGAATCTTGCTCATACCTCTCCCTGTGAGTAGTTCCTTTCCTAAACTCTCATCAACCTCTCCATTTGAGCACAGCTTCTGGAAATTGAAAAAACGGCAGAATTGCTCTACCCTGGAAGATGCGTCTGTTCATAATCTATGGTTCTCACATAGTTCCCTTATCCCTTAATAAGAACTAGACTATTCGTTAGCAGCAGAGCTGCCCTCTGACCCAGGCAGGAGGGGCCCTTGTTCCAGGCCCCATGCTTTTAAAGCGTCACTTAAACATTCACAAAAAAAAGAATTCATTAAAAAAAGACCTGAGTGCCTCTGCCACTTGAAATCCAATTCTCAGCACCGGCATGGCACTACCTAGAAGGCTAAACATCTGCTCTGGTGACTAGCAGTGTCAAGCCCCAAGGAAATATTGCTCCATACTTTTGCTGTAGCCCTGAGACAAAAAAATACAGTTGTCCAAACCTTTGAATGTTTAGAGGTGTGCTTCTGCTAACGTGAAAGACAGACGCTGCCTTAGCACACAGAAAAGGCTGAGTGGTGGAAGCATACAGGTACGTGAAAAGGGAAACTAACTTATCAAATCCTTTTTCTCAAGTATGAATGCAGCAATTTCTCACATAATGAAGTTTCATTTCCTAGTAGTGCAGAGTACCCGCTTTCTTTTTTCTCTTCCTATTCTAATGTGTAATTCTGGAGTCCATTATAAATTAGTATGACAGAGTCCCAACAGTTGCACAAAATGGCGAGAGAGAGGGTCGTGATCCTAAATAATTCCTATTTCTTTTACATTTGCATATACGTAAATCTAGACTTAACTTGCTTAAAGCCACTGGCAAGTAAATAGACACTGAAAACTGGAATTGCAAATAATCATATATTTATAAAAATATGTTGTACAATTAAATAAAATGTTGAAAATAAATAATGCAGCTTTACTTAAATACTCTTCTTTAAAAGTTGATGTTTATTACAATTATGTTTCTTTTTGATTTTAATATATAATTTTAAGTATTTTGGAAGGAAAAGATATTGAAAAGGATATTATTTCAATTTTAACATTTACTTTATATTTTGATGAAGAATATATTTAAATGTGCAAACTTTAATAAAAATCACATTTTAATTTTTAATTCTTCAGATCAAGGATTGACAAACTTTTTCTGTAGAGGACCAGTTGTTAAATATTTTAGGGTTTGCACGTCATCTAGTCTTTGTTACAACTACTCAATCCGCTGTATCACAAAAGCAGGCAGAAGCGTTGTGTAAATGAACGGGCAAGGCTGTGTTCCAGTAAATCTTTATTTACAAAAACACACAACCAGCCCACAAGCTTGAGTTTGCCAACCATTGCTTTAGTCCATTTTGATAGTAGGGTAAAAATGATGTGAAAAATCATGTTATCATAATATATTAGTAATTTTTGCTTTAATTTTATTAAATCAGTGTAAATGACTTATCAGTTAGGTCTTACTATCTTTACTCCTAACAGTGTGATCCATCAGCAAAACATACAAAGAAGTTAACAGTAACTAATTTTGGTCTTCTAATACTTTGGCTACTTTTAGCCATAAAAAAAACACAGTTATACACGAATATTAACAATTGTGCTGTTTAAAAGTATATTTACCAAGACTGTCTTAAAGAGGATACTTGACTTAATAGTTCATTAGCTTTATTTATATCTTACAAATACTTAGACATATGGTATGTGAAACTTCAACTGCACTCTTGCCCCAGGTGCCAACCAATTTTAAGGTTGTGCCTGGTTAGCTGTTTTCCTCTCTAGGTGCAGCCTTCTTAAGAGATGAAGTTGCCACTGCTTCAGAAATTGCAAACTGACAAGCTTCAGGTTATGTTTAGCTCACTCATCTTGGATCTGCACGGTGTTTACAAAAGGTAAAATTAGTTGCAAATTGATTTCAGGTAAAAATCTAGATGTCTGGCTTCTATTTAAAAATCTTGCAAAACCGGATCTCCTTTGGAGGCCTCAGTGGGCACCTTTTGACAGGGCATTTCCTCTCCAGTTTGCCAAAGTCCCCATCATGAGCGATGGGTTCCCCCACCCACCCAGCCCATATCGCCATTCAGATCACTGGCCTGCCTTCTGGAGCACTTGTTTTTTTGAAACTATTCCAGAGCACTGGTCCTTTTCTACTTTATATCCTCATTGCAGTAATTGCCTCTACCCAAAACAAAGCACACAAATAAAACCAATTAAGTAAACAACAATGCAATCTTTTTTCATCCCAAGCACCCCCAGTCTCTTGGTTGTGCCCTAGGACACGTTGCTGGTGGTATCACTCCCATTGCTTCCCGCTCCTTAACTCTAATGAAAAGAAAGAAGGGGAGATCAACAGTTTGCACCAATCTTTCACATTTTCCAAAACAATACTGCAACTTAATCATCACAGAACACTGAGCAGTAACAACTATAGAGTAAGTAGTCTAGCTTCTGACAGTATAACTGGTAAAATGACATTACCTGGGGCGCCTGGGTGGCTCAGTCAGTAAAGCGTCTGCCTTCGGCTCAGGTCATGATCTCAGGGTCCTGGGATCGAGCCCCATGTCTGGCTCCCTGCTCAGCGGGGAGCCTGCTTCTCCCTCTCCCTCTGCCTCTGTGCTCTCTCTCTCTCTCAAATAAATAAATAAAATCTTTAAAAAAATGACATTACCTAATGCCCATGTCAATTATTAATATAAGAAGAAACCACCCTTTCCGCTAAAAAAAAATACTAAGGAGAAAAAAGGGACTTTGACTAAGAATTTAATGGCTAAGAATGGACTCCTTTTTTTTTTTTTTTTTTTTTTTCCAGCAAGTCTCACAGAAGAATGATTTGGAATTTGGAATGAAAAAAAGATAAAAATTAACCACTACTCTGCATAGCATTACAATGTCATCCTATAGTGACCCAACTGAGAGCAATGCTTTGAAAATTAAGTTAGGAAAATGTCTTTCCTACTTAATGGTTTAGTCTCTGTGTGTGTGTGTGTGTGTGTGTGTGTGTGTGTATGTTCCTGTCCCAGGGCTTATCTGCTACATTGACTTTCAACATTTGACCAAAGCTTAAATTAAGAAGTACATTTTATATTGTGACTATATATAAACACACACACACAATTATATAATTTTGGAAGAACATTTCATAAAACAATACCTCCTGTTACACTGTTTGTGATACACACTGACATTTTCTATTTTCTCAGGCTCATGTGAAAAAAATGCTAATAGCAATCCTCTAAACCAAGCCTTCTCAGTGGGAGTGATATTGTCCCCAGGGAGGTAACAATGGGTTCCTGGGGGCAAGGGAAACCTAGGCAGCATGTGGGTTGAGGCCCTCCCAGGGTCACAGTACATAAATGAGTATAAAGTCTGTCTGTGGTATTAACATTTCATGTTAGGAAAAAAAGGAAAGTTTCCTTCGGGGCAGTTGAAAACAAGGTTGGGAAACACTGCAAAACTGACCTGCAATTGAAAAACTACTTTTTTAAAAATGCAGAATAAAGCAACTGTGCCTGAAAGTCACATTGTTCTAGAGAGGGCAGAGTGGACTAAATGTGTAGAATCCACAAGCACATGGAAACATTTATTCAAGACCTGGAAGCCCCAAATCTGAGTCCCTCTCTTTCTAGGGAATTTTGTCAGCTGACTTTCTGAAACTACCACCTCCCCCCCTCTTGTTAGCCCAGATTAAGCAAATTCCCTCCCCTTTCCAGCAAGAAGTCAGGATCCTAGTTCCATTTTGACTGAGGGAAGGGAAGAAAGGAGATTATTGTAACAGAATTTGAGCTTAAAACTTTAACTTGGGCTGATCTTAGGAACTGAAAGGGATCCTAAAACTATAGGAATCCCCCAAGATATCATTTAAGACAAAGAAAAGGAAGCTGATGCAGAATGTTTGTAAGACAGCAAGTAGGGGGAAATGAACTTCTTTGCCTTTATATCACAATGAGATAAAGATTACTTAATAAACTGATAACATTTGTCAAGGTTTGGAGCTTTGTTTATTTGTTTGTTTTCCCTGCTTTTTTCTTTCTATTACCCATTCTTCTCCTTTGGTCCCTGTGTTTCTACTTCGGGACCTTTCCATTGGTGAGCTCCATGGTACTGAAAGACAATGAGTATCATAGTCTCAATATTCATAGTCTCAATATTAGAAAAAAGGAAAAACTTTAAACAAGATTTCTTTCTACCCAAATCTAATATCCAAAAACATGTGGAAATGGGGTATCATGTCCATCAAGCAAATTTGGATATACTTAAAATTCACCGCAAGAAATGACACCCAGTTTTGCAGCAATATCGGGAAATAACTATGCTTTGTGGTGCCACTGTGCACTGCCCTCCGCTCCTAGAAATCAGTAATTGAGATGACAGACAAATAGAAGCTGAGCAATAGAGGAAAAGGTAATGTGGGCACCAGTTTCTCCTACCCATATGTTGATTAAGCTCTTCAAAGCTCTAGGCACCAAATGGAAATGTTTGTTAGCATTTTAGTCAATGCAATCTCTGTTAGAGGTATGGATGTGGTTCGTACGCCCAAGCTGAAGTGGGAGGCACGGAAAATGCAGTCAAATTGTATCTTGCACCTGCTGTGTTCAGTGGATGGCAGAAATGCTGAGGCACAGAGATGGCCAAGAAGCCAAGTCACATGACTGCAGGTGGGGTGGGAGCGGGGAGATGAAGCATAAGCCTGCTTTTACCGGGAAAATGTATGTTTTCAAAGGGTGGGAAATATCTTGTGTTCTTTTTCTCAGAATATATAGGGAGAAGTTGACATTAAAGACTTCTGTGAATAGACCATTTCCTGTAAAATGCCTTTCTCTGACTCTTGTTTCAGCTTTTAGTGCTTCATGGCCCCAGACTGACATTTTGAAGTATTCAAGTTGATTTACGCTTTTCTAAAACTAATATTTTATTGTCACTTTTAAAAACGGCAGCTGACATCCAGATCCAAGATAATGAAAAATTCCGTTTTTCATACTATCATTACAGATATTTTTATTGAGTAAATCAGTTTATCTGGTAATGATACAGTATGATTTATAATAAAGTTCCATGTAAGGACTTTTTTCAGAAATTTGTGCCCTTAGTACAACTCTGAAGTACAATTCGAAATGGGGCTGGGACTTGTCTTCAAGTAAATAAGAGTAAATAAGCAAACTCATACATACACAGTCCCATTGAACACTCAGGGAAGAGTGTATAAAATATTATTATTACAATTTTTTAGATGAAACTTCAAAGTTTTCTTTAAACCATCAATATCTCTTTTCCTGTATGTATTTTCTTCTGCACCTCTTATTGCCTGAGATGTGTCTCTTACCAAATTCAGGGCAAAAAACAAGTTAGAAGGGACTCGAATCCAGATAACTGAATTTTCTTTAGGCTGGAAACCTCTTGTAACATAAGGTGACCTCTAACAGAAGATCTTTATGCGTATTATGATAGTGCCTTTAGGTATCCCTTGAATAAATTATAAACATATGGCTTTCTTATATTTTTGAACAAGTTAACTTTTCCTAGCTGGTAGAGTTCTATTTTTTCACTTACAATTCACATTAAAAAAAAAAGAGTGTCAGACATATGACTATGCTAGTTACGGCTATATTGATACTTTCCCGTTGCTTTTGAAGACAGATCATCACTTTTCAACTAGTTTTGTTAGCTGGGGAAGCTAATAGCGATGATCACTGTTCGAACAGCTCTATTTCTGCAGTCATTTGCATTCAAAGGAGTATTGACACTTGCTACCCATCAATTAGTCCGATGCGAACATTTATCACTCTAGACTTATTGGAGGAGATGGCAAAACCTCCTAGTTACACAATAGTTTAAATAATCTTTTCTATTTTTTTTTTCCTTTGCAATTTCAGGTTGCTTTCAGCTGAGAAATTATGAAGTAGACAAACTTTTAGTTTTAACTCCTTAAAACAATCTCATTTTACTATCTAATTGAGGCTTTTTCTTTCTTGGCTCATTCTGTAATATATCATCTTGTATCCTATTATTGTATTCTGGCTTGTCTGGAAAATACTGCAATAAATTGTGATGGTTGACAGAGCATTAAGTGAATTTCAATAAATTATAAGAAACTTCATTCTGCCAGCTATGCAAAAAAAAAAAAAAAATCCTTGACACCTCAATAAAAGGCAAGAGGAGGAGCTTTAAAACTGGATCTCTGAAATTTAAATACTAGACCTATTTTTTCCCAATGCACTTGTTCTATGTAGAGAGGAGAGCTAAATAAACATTTTTTAAAACTGTCAGGAGTGCCTATCTTTTTATAAAATCCTTGAAAACTGAGTTTATTCAAATTTTTAAGATATACTTCTTTCTTTTTAAAATTGTTTAACATGTACAGTGGCTAGAATAGGTTTAGATTAATGATTGTCAAAAATTTATCATTGTCCACGCTATACTTGGTCCCTGGCCAGTAAAAGATTATAATTTCCTTGAGGCTAGATGGAGGACTCATCTCTCAGTCCCATGTTTTTTACATGGAGTAAAATCGTCCATTCTACAGGGGGTTTATACATAGTCATGGCACTCATGTAATATATCAGCCCAAAAGGACACTTTGAGAGAGCAAGGAGGCTCCATTCAGATGGGAAGTTGGGAGCACCACTGAAAGCCGGCATCGCCAAGAGTAAGGCAACGTGGAGTTTCCTATGCATCATCGGTGCCCAATACATTTATTTTTTATTTTTAAATATCTGTTGTGGATTCTGACAAGTGTTTCCAATGACAGCTTTAAATTGTTACCTTTTCAAGCTTTCTACAATAAACCCACTGCTTGGGGCATCTGGGTGGCTCAGTCGTTAAGCATCTGCCTACGGCTCAGGTCATGATCCTGGGGTCCTGGGACCCAGCCCCACGTCGGGCTCCCTGCTCTGTGGGAAGCCTGCTTCTCCCTCTCCTACTCCCCCTGCTTGTGTTCCCTCTCTGGCCGTGTCTCTCTCTGTCAAATAAATAAATAAAATCTTTAAAAATAAATAAAAAATAAATAAACCCGCTACTCACTGTGTTGGGGGAGGAAGAACATGCTTAACACATTTGCTCTTATTTTAATAATTTTAATTCTAATCATTCACTCCTATTTATAAGCTTCTTTGAATGAGCCTTTTGTTTTTCCCTTTTTTCCCTTTTTTCTTTTCCTCCTCTCCTTGAATTTCATGCCTGGGTGATGGTGGGTTGGGATGAAACAAATGTCTGACAAGTGAAATTATGAGAGAAGGTGGAAGGTGTGACTGGAGACATTGGGAGGGAGAGGGGTCTTCTTCCTGGGTGGTGGTGTCCTTGCTGCACCTGCTCAGAATGGGGACAGAGCCAATGAGCTTCTCTCTATATATACAAAAAATCTCTTCCCCACCCCTCCCAGCTACAGCTTCCCGACTGCCCCATGTGTTACCGCCTGAATCTAAGACACAAACTTCTGGGGATCTAAAGAGGAAACTTGTATCTCCAACCAAGGTCCTTAAATGACAGCTTCTTTCCAGCCACTGAATCAGTTACCTGTCCGTCTTCTTTCTATCCTTCAAAAATGTGTTGAGGTACCTTATCTGCTACTGTCTCTTATTCTCATTTCTTGGTTCTTGGGGGTATGCACTTTTAAAATTCCTTTATTTTTGCTTTAAAGTTCTGGTAGGGAAAAGATTTGAACCATTGTTATGTTTTTCCATTTCCTTCAAACCTAAGTCTTTCAGAAAAATAGTTTCAAAGCTTAAGTCATTTTGCTTTATGAAAAAGAATTTTAATTCTAATTCCAGTGTAGTTAAACCTAGAGTGTTATATTAGTTCCAGATATAATATAGTGATTCAACAATACCATACATTATTCAGTGCTCCTCAAGATGAGCCTACCCTTAATCCCCTTCGCCTTTTTGCCCCTCCCCCTACCCACCTCCATCTGTTTATTCTCTAAGAGAATAGCTAAGAGTCTGTTTTTTTGGTTTCTTTCTCTTCCTTTGTTCATTTGTTTTGTGTCTTAAATTCTACATATGAGTGAAATCATATGGTATTTGCCTTTCTCTTACTGACTTATTTCACTTAGCAGTATACTCTCTAGATCCATCCACGTTGGTGCAAGTGGCAAGATTTCATTCTTTTTTATGAAATCTTTTAATATTGCCTCTGAAGCTCTGAATAATCTGGCTCCTGACTTCTCTTCATTCTCATATCAAACCTTTTCCCTATTCTCTGCTACACACACACACACGGATCTTTTTTGGTTCCTTCAATATCCTGTGCTCCTTCTGCCACAGGCTTTATTCCTTCTGAAGATAGCTTTTCTTAGCTCTTTCCATCTTTGAATTATTATGGGATTTATTTATTCATCTATCTATCTATCATCTATCTATCTATCTATCTATCTATCTATCTATCTATCATCTATCATCTATCTACTTATTTATGAAGGGAGATTACAGAAATGCAATGTTGTTTTTTAATTGCAATCTTTATTGAGACAATTATAGACCTATATGCAGTTGTAAGAGATAATACAAGAGAGATCCTTTGTGCCTTTTACCCACTTCTCCCAGTTACAACATTTTACCAACTAAGGTACAATATTATAACCATATTGAACTTAGTCCACTTATCTTATTAATATTTCCCCAGTTTTACTTGTGCTCATTTATCTCTGTGTGTATTTAATTCTATGCTTTTTTTTTTTTGGTAGTTACCTCGCCCCCTTTCTGTGTCCGTTCCACCTTAGCGGGAGCACTGGTTTCTGGCTCTCACTTCACCATCGAACTTGGCTTCCTAGCTCTTCTAGCACCTGGGTAACCAATTCCTTGTCCTAAATGATCTGTGTTTAAAATACTTGACTGGAGCTTGACCGTAACAGGAAATGATCCCAGATAGGTTACGCAGAGAGGTTCTGTCTCTCTGTCTCTTTATTTTTTTTAATATAAAATTCTATAGGATTTTATTACATGTGTAGGTTCATGTAGATACCACTGCCGATAGGATCTTGAATATTTCTATCACCACAAGGACCCTTTGTGCTGCCTTTGTATAACACAGCCACCGTCCTCCTATCCACTGGCAACCGCAGAAGAACTGTCAATTTCTAAAATTTTGTCATTTCAAAAATACATAAATAGAATCATACACTATGTAATCTTTTCGGAATGACTCTTTCACTCAGCATAATTCCTTGGCGATTCATCCAAGTTTTGACATGTATCAAATAGTTTGTTCTTTTTTATTGCTGAATAATATTTATTAGGGAGAGGTACGTAAGTATTAAAATTTGCTTAAGCCTTCATGTGTTGCTGGACCTCTGGTCTGTTCCAGCTTTGGGCTCTTATAAATAAAGCTAGTGTGAACACTTGTGTACAGGTATCTTGTGTGACCACCCTTAACTCTTCCAGTTAAGACTTATCTCAGGGAAGGTTTGCTTTCGTGGCGTTGTATCCTTTCCTTCATGACACTTACCACGGTTGTAATTCTATATCTACATGTTTGTGATCATTCAATTATGGTTAATGTGTGCTATTGGAACTTAAACTCCACAGGGGCAGGAACTGTGTCTGTTTTTCCTCATCATTTTCCTAGTCTTTAAAGGCAGGCACATAGATATCTGGGAAATGAATTGTTGACGGATTGAACCAGTCATAATGATAGATAATTATGCATATTACTTATCTAGTCTTATAACATGCCTGAAATTTAGAAATTTGTAAATCTTATCTTACAGATGAAAAAAAATTAGGGAAGGTAAGTAATCTGAATCACTTTGCAAGAAGGTAGGCAAGCTAGACTTCAAACACATATCTGTTTGACCTCAAAACTTTCCACTGTACTATCCTTTTCTCGCAGCTATGAAACTATTCCTCCTTTTCTCTGTTGAAGCAATTCAGTTGCAACCTCAGACACAGCTGTGAGGAAATACTACATTCAATTGATAACCTAATACAATGATATGATGAAATGAAACCCAAACCCACTGCCTTTTGTTTTAGGATAGACCACATGAAGAAAGCATATATAGCAGCTATATAATTTGCAGTTTGCAGGTGTGGGAATCTCTATTTCATAAGACACAAATAAGTCTGGACATATTTGGTAATTACTCTGTTAATACAGAGTAATTGCACAGCTATTTCTTTCTTACAAATTATATGGTAGTTATACTTGGAATTACCATAAAAAATGAAAAACTTCTAGTTGCCAGTAAATGATTGCTTTATAATTACAAAATAATTACATAGTTATTTTGGCCTAGAAATATAAAGCATTGTACAAAATCCATATACTTTGCTGCCAGAGCTGCCAAGGTTCAAGGCTATCAGTCCTTTTAGGAATTGCCCTTAGAACTTTCTGAAATTCTCGAAAACTTTAACTTCTCCAGGAAGAAAAAAAAAAAAGTGTCACAAGAGAAATAGCCTTCCTCATTCAACAAGAATTTTTAGTGACCCCAAAGCTATAGCACTGTAAAAATTATGTCAGTAATGGTAGTAACAGAACTATTTTGCCTACTTTTGATGAGACCTGTTTGGCTGTGATTACTCAAGAGGAGCCAGTTAATTTAGCAAAAGCTTTATGCATTTCTATGTGTCACTTAGTCAACTTGCTACACAGAGTTGTGGCAATTATTAATTTATTCAACTTTTCTGTCACTTAAAATATTGGCTTTGGTATGTTTGCTATTATACTCTATTTTATCATCTCACTTTTTTTTTGCTTTTTATGCTATTAAAACATTACATCATGTGAATGTTAGACTATTGTGCACATAGGTTATTATTTACGATGCCAATTCTACTTCTCTGAACACTTGAATTAAAACTTTTTTAAGGAAGTCAAAAATAAAATAAATAGAGGTATAATTTTAATTTATGGAATTGAGAACTACTGGAGAAAATAATTTCAACTATAAGGTTTAGGATATTCAGTTAGTGTTTTTAGTTTATTTATCTATTTTTTAGTAATCTCTACACCCAATGTGGGGCTCAAACTCACAATCCCAAGATCAAGAGTTGCATGATCTTCTGACTGAGCCAACCAGGTGCCCCTACCCCCTTAGTGTTTTTTAATCAACTACTTCTACATTGAGATAGAATGTTGTAAAGAATGAAAAATGTGTTTAATTTAAATTTAAATTTAAAATTTAATTTAAATTTTTGAATCTGAATTTTTTTCTCTGATTACAACAGATAGTGTTGAGATACTTTGGAGATTCATAATAAAAAAATATGGAATTCCAGTCCCAGGAATAATTGAGTAACTGGTATAAGATGTTGTTCCACTGTAAATAGGTTTTAAATTGGACAAAAAATGTATGAAGTATCTATCTTTAGGCATTAACAACAAACAGTACCTGCCTGTGATCCTTGAGAGAAGGAGAAAACATGAAGCAAGCTCCGCTATCCCCCAAATTTCTGCCTGAGATACTTTGCACACTTCAGCACAGGATAGGGGATTCAAACTGAGAGTAACAGCTTTGCTGGGCAGAGGGAAAGGAGATCAAATACAAGAGTTGTGGAAGTGACTGGAATTTTCAAGTAGAATACTTAAAAGAAGGATATAGTCTAGAAAAGAAGCTCCAACAATATGCTTTGAAGTCTCCTTGAATTTTTGGTCAGATACTCATATGCACATGGATAATGTGAAACTCTATGGTCCTTACCAGAAAACAAATACTGGGGGTCTTGTGGACTGAGAGAAGTTTCCAGACTTCATATAGTACTAATAATTATTAGAGTTCCAACCATTCAGAGTGGGAAAATGAGGGGCTGAATATTCTAAGTATTCATTTGTGTGTATAGAGAAACCATCCCTAACCATGGAGGAAAGACCTTTTCTTAACACGCCCTTCTAAAGTCTAAAACCAGCTCTCCACAACATAAAACAGACCTACTAGAAATGTGCTGGCTATCAGAGGAAAATGCAACACTGTTTATGGGAAGTTAACAAAAACCTACATGTTCCACAACATTGCATGTATGATGTCCATGTTATATTAAAAAAAATTAAGATGTGTAGAATTAGGAAAATGTGCCCCATAACCAGGAAAAACAAGAAAACTTTATCAATACATGATACAGTTGTTGGTATTCAAAAACAAAGGCTCTAAAGCAGATATTATAAACACATGTCAGGATTTAAAGCAAAAGTCATACTAATAAATAAGTGGATGTGTTTTCTCAAAAGAAAAATAGAAATTATATAAAAGGAAATTATAGAACTAAAAATGCAATTTCTGAAATAAAAATGACACTAAATAGGCTTAACAGAAACTTTGACAATGCAAAAGAATAGGTAAGTGAATTAGAAAAGAGTCAAAATTATCAAGACTGAAGCACAGAGAGGGCAAGAAGATGAGGGGAAAACCTCACTGAATTTTAAGACAACATCAAGAAGTTTGACAAACAAGTAACAGGTCCAGAAGGAAAAACAGAGAAAGACTTGGGCAGAAAAATATATATGAATAAATAATGGCCATTTTCCAAATTTCGCTGAAAAATTATCTGATTAGTTCAGCAAGCCCCAAATAAGAAAAAATAAGAAAGGCACACCCAAGAATATAATAATTAGTCATTAAAAACCAAAAGTAAAGAAAAATATCTTAAAAGCAAGCAGAGTTTAAAAATACATTATTTAGGGGCACCTGGGTGGCTCAGCTGGTTAAGCGACTGCCTTCAGCTCAGGTCATGATCCTGGAGTCCCAGGATCGAGCCCTACATCGGGCTCCCTGCTCAGCGGGGAGTCTGCTTCTCCCTCTGACCCTCCCCCCTCATGCTCTCTCTTTCTCATTCTCTCTCTCAAATAAATAAATAAAATCTTTAAAAAAAAAATAAAATAAAAAAAATAAAAATAAAAATACATTATTTATGGGGACTGCTAACCAGTTATTTGAAACAATGCAAGGCAAGAGACAATGGGACCATATTTTTTTAAATGCTGAATGGAGAAATCAAAATACCTTCAACCTAGAATTGTACATCTTTCACAAATGTTATACAAAATATCCTTCAACATTTTGTGCAAAATCCTTCAAAAATGTTCTTTAATAATGTCAAAGAGATGATAACTTTATTAGAGTAGCAACACCTGATAAGCAAATTTGTTAAACATTAAAAATAAAAGTCTTCATCTTAAAGAAAATAATACTAGATAGAAACTTTGAGTCATACAAAGGCATGAAAAGTGCCAGAAATTCTAAATATGTGAGTATACTTATTTTTTAGATTTGTTCTTGTATCTTAATTTATTTAAAAGATAACTGTTAAAAACTAATGTGATACCAATGTATTTGTGGGGTTATAATATATTTAACAAATATGTATGACAAAAATAATACCAAATGTGTGAGGGAATAAATGGAACTATTCTGTTGTAAGATTAGTATGTTCATCCGAAGTGAAACAATATTAATGTATCCTCAATTATCCCAAAAGATGACAGGAAAGGAGATAATGTGATATAAATACTAAATGGGACAAGAAGAAAACAAACAGCAAGGTAATCGACATAAATTCAACCATATCAATATTTACAATTAATGTAAATAATCTATATGTTCCACTGAAAAGAGATTTCATCTTGGATTTTTAATAAAGCAAGAGCCACTTTATGCTATTTATAAGAAATACACTTGAAATATGAAGACAAGGACTGGTTTTATGTAAAAGGATAGAAAAACATACACCAGGAAAACACTAATATATGAAGTTGAATTCTCTTTATTAGTATCAGGCAAAATAGACTTCAAGACAAGGCATATAACCAGAGAAAAATAAAAAAATTCCATAATGACAAGTCAATTCTTCAAGAACACATAATACACCTAAATGCGTACTCATCATAAAACTGAGCTTTAAAATATATGAAGCAAAAACTGACAGAAGTAAAAGGAGAAATAGAAAAATAAACAAATGCAATTAGATTTTAAAATTTCAAGATTTCAAATGACAGAACCATCCATACACTTAACCTAATTCACATTTATAGAATGTCTCACCCAGTGGTCATAGAATCCACATTATTTTTGCATGGAACATTCCCCATGGCGTGCCATATGTAGTGCCATAAATAATTTCCAATCAATCTCAGCACATTGACACAACTGAGAGGATATCCTCTGACCAGAACATTACAGAAGATTGTTCATAGGAGCTTTATTCATTACAGCCCGAAACTGAGGGGAAAATGCTCATCAGTAGGAAACGAAAGCATATTGTGGAATCTTTATCTTTACACAGAGAATACTAGTCAGCAGTGAAAATTAATGAACTACAGATATATACAAAAACATGGATGAATTTCAAAAATATGCTAAGGAAAGAGAAGCAGGGAGAGGGAGGAAGCAAAAGAGAAGCAAAACAGACTGTTATGGATTGAATGTTTGTGTCTCTCCTCCCCCCCCCCAAGTTAACACGTTGAACCCCTAACCCCCTATGTGATATTTGCAGATGAGGCTTTGGTAAGTAATAATAGTTGGATGAAGTCATGAGGGTGGGTTCCTTATGATAGGATTACAAGAATGGACACTAGAGAGATCTCTCCCTCCCTGCCCCCTGCCAATCTTTCTCTCTGTCCTAATGTATGCACCAAAGAAGCCATGCGAACACACAGTGAGAAGGCAGCCGTCTGCAAACCAGGAAGAAAACCCTTCCTAGAATTTGCAGTCTGATCTTGGAACTCTAGCCTCCAAAACTATGAGAAAATAACCCCCTGTGGTTTAATCCACCCAATCTATGGTATTCTGTTATGGCAGCTCAAGTAGACTAAGACCCAGACAAAAACATTGTATAAGTCCGTTTATATAAAATTTTTAAACACTTAAATTATCCTGATGGAAATGAGTAGAATGGTTGTTTCTATGTGGGGTGTGTGTGTGTGTGTGTATGTGGTAGAATTGCCTGGGAAAGGGTTTAAGGGGACTTTCAGGGGTAATGGAAATGTTCTGCATCTTAGCGGGGTGTGGTTAGACGGATAGATATATGCATTTGTCAAAACTCATTTAACTGCACACATAGCTCTATGCATTTGACTGTGTGTAAATTATACCTCAATAAAAATTTGAATATACTCAAAGTGAAAATAAATGTGTTTTTAGTTAGTGTTCAACTTTGCTAAAATATTCCCAATTTTATTTCCTTTATTTTCAATTTTATGTTTGAACTTTTCTCTGTTCTGATAAAATGATTGATAGGGTTAACCTAAATTCAATAAAAATCACAGAAGACACTTTTTTACAATAGAAATCAACAAGCTGATTCTAAAATGTTATACAGAAATGCAAAGGATCTAGAACAGATAAAACAATCTTGACCAAAAACATAGGAGAATTTATCCTAGAGACTTCAATACTTTCTATAAAGCTACAATAATTAAGTTAGTGTGATAGAAATCATGGTTTAACTCCATACCATAACAAATCAGCTGAAACAATAATTGTAAGTTATTGAATTAATCATTATTATATTTCCTTTCTGAGAAATATTTAATATATTAGTTTAGAAGATGCAGATTGGTCTAATTATATAAGACATAAAAAGAAGATACACAGTTTAAATATTTAATAATGTGATTTATGGACCCCACTTTTTAAAAGATGTACAGAATTAAGTGTTGATGGTATATAGCCTCTTTATTTTCTAGTTCATATGTCTCTTAAATACTGCAATTCATTTTTGAACCTTCTTTTTATGGTGATGAACAAAGACACTTGGAGGTATTACAAATATTTAAAAGGAAAATGTATTGTTCAAAGAAGCCCATTTTCTAGTTGTCAGAACAGAATTGTTCTCAGTAAGGTAAAGGAATTTATGTTTTAAATTTCTCGGTAGTGGATATTTTCTTAAAATGCTACAAAAGCGTGGCATGGATTCAAATGGTAATAAGAGATTCAAACACCTAATGTGAAAGATTCAGTAAGTAAACATTTAAAAAAGCAAATACAAGAAAATGTCTATATACTACTTGTTCTGTCAAATGACAAGTTTTGATCTTTGCTCTAAGAGACCAGAAAACATGACTATTTTTCTAACCTCTGTATCTGAAGTGACAAAAATGTGCCTATTATCAATTTCTTTCTTCATTCAATTAATAATGATTTATCAAATAACTACTATATGCCAAGCACTTCAGGCACTGGCACTATTAATTACATAGGATATACTCAATAAATGTTGGTCCAATTTATGTATGAATAAATAAAGGAGCACATGTGCATACTTAACCTAGGCTGAAAAGGTAAGTAACCACAGAAACATGGTCAGAATCAAACTTAAAAGGATATAACTCTAGTGAACACTTTTATTAATGATTACACTGTCCTCTGATCTCATGCTACAGATCAGTGTAAGCTGAGAAGAAGTAATTTTTAAATATATTTTTACTTTCAACTTGATTACTTCGAGGATTGTGGTAGCTTTAAAAGTACAGGTTTTCATTTCTTTTTCCATGACTTTTTCTGTTTAACAGGTTCATTGACATTTATTAACATATAATACACTGCACATTTTAAATGTTGCAAATTTTAACATATCTATATACCTCCGTAAAGCTAGCACCACAATCAAGATAACAAATATATCCATCACACCCAGAAAGTTCCTCATCACCCTTTGTCATTCCTTCTTCCTGATTCTTCTTCTTCCTGTTCACTCCATCCCCTCTTGTCATCTACAAAATGTCATGTCATATATAAAAATTAACTTAAAATGGACCAATGAACTAAATACAAGAGCTAGAATTATGAAGTTCTAAAAAAAGAGTAAATTTTCCTAACCTTGATTTTTTAATGGACTTTTATTTGACACCAAAAGCACGAGCAACAAAAGAAAAAAATAGGTAAATTGGACTTCATCCAATAAAAAACTTTGTGTATCAAAGAACATTATTGAAAGTAAAAAGACAACCTACAGAATGGGATTAAGTATTTGTAAATCACATATTTGACTAAGGTCTAATATTTAGAATTTATAAAGCACTCTTACAACTCAACAACAAAAAGGCAAACAATCCAATTTAAAAATGGGTGGACTTGAATAGATATTTTTTCAAAGAAAATATACAAATTGTCAATAAGTGATTTGATGATGTTCAACATCATTGGTCATTAAGGAACTGCCTTCACTTTTGAAAGACAATTTTGCTTGGTATAGAATTCTAGGTTGGGAGCTCCATTTCTGGCATGACAGTGTGAGGAGTTTTGCAGATACATTGCCCATCAAAACTGGTAAAATTATTCTTTGAAAACAACAATTTGAAATCTTAATGGACTTAAGGGCATACAACAAATGAAGAAATATTTATTCAAGAAAATATACTACAACTTGGTAAGAAATGCAAGGGTCTGTGGTCTATGAACTAAAACCCACACCTTACCTCTCACTTTCCTACTCAACAAGGTGGACTGTCCACTCCAGATTGGTATGGAATTACAATTGCAGGAACACAGGGATCATTCATTCAGCTCCCAGTTAGAAGGCTATCTTCCTAGGGGTGGCAGGACATGATTTCTTATCTTGTCCCTAGCTACTGGTTGCTAAGACTAAGTTCCAATGTAACTGAGAAATAGGGGCTCCCTTCTCTCCCTAGCCTCCTCATGTGGTACAAAGGCTCTACCTTAGATGTGGCACTTGATAATAATGGGACCCCAATCACCGTTGCTTTGAAACATGGGTTTGGGGTACCATCTTGAGAGACAGAGGACAAAGAGACTTGGGGCTCCTACTCCTACATCTACTGAGAGTTCAGCTCCTAAATGGGGGATACCACTCAGACAGAACATTATCGACCCATCCCAAGCACCAGAATGGTGGTTCATAGATTTTGCCTGGAAGAAGAAAAGCTTGTAGGAGAGAGACCACCAAATTCCTCTCCAAAGGAATTGACTTCATTTGCAGCAGGATTTGGAGAACTTTAAGAGCATTCTTCAAAAACAGTGGCTATTTGGGTACAAGGCATTAAGAGGAGATTGACAGATTCTTTGGAGACATAGGCTGAATTGCAGGCTGGGGGAACTGGGAAAAATAGCCCTCCTAAGGTTGGGAAAATCTCAAGCACTGATTTATGGAACTATCAATTCATAGTTGCCTGGGTTTAATTGGATTGTATGCCCTACAATTTATGCCTTAAATGCATTGTTGAAAACAAGAGAGCAATGGTGAAAATTAGAGAAGTTACCACACAGCTAGAAGTGGTAATAAAAAGATATGGCCAAAAAAAAAAAAGCGTTGTCAAAGCCTCTGGCTGCTTGCCCCAAAGGTCAACATCAAAGGTTTGATACCGTAAGGCAGAGGTGGTGAAGGGAGTAAACTTTGCTAAAGTAATCCAACCAGTCACTAAAGATGTAAACAAAAAAATAACAGTAACAAGCTGGAGAAGGGTAGCACTGGTACCTACAGTTGCTACAATTACCTAAATATTACCCAAATGTCCAGTTCCCAACAAAAATATAAAATCAAGAGAAATGTAAAGATACAGGAAAGTCTGGTCCATGAATTGGAAAAAAGCAGACAACAAAAAATGCATGTGAGAGCGACCAGATGCTAGATTTAATGGATGAAGACTTCAAAGCAGTTATGATAAATATGTTCAAAGAATTAGAGTACACTGGAATGCATTAAAAATCAACACCAGAAAGAAATTTGAAAATTTGAAAAAAGTTTAAAACATACTCTTAGAAAACCCAGTACATCAAAAAGGAAATCAAAGGAGAGATTAGAAAATACTTTGAGGCAAACAAAACCACTTTGAGGTGAATGACAACAACACAGAGAAACTATGGGATGCAGCTAAAGTAGTGAATAGAGGGAAATTCATGGCTGTAAACTCCTCTAATAAAAAAAGAAGAAAGCCTAAATTAATGAGCTAACCTACCACGGTAAGATACTGAAAAGAAAAAGAACAAACTAAACCCAAAACCAGAAGGGAGAAAATAATAAAAATGAGAATGAAAATTAATGAAATAAGAATAGAAAATACAATAGGAAAACTAATATACACCTATGAAGGTAAAACTCTTCCGAGTGCCCTTCTGGATGCCCCTTGAAGTATGAGCTTTTGTGCTATGGCTAGTGGAAATAGGCATTATTCCCAGCCCTGTGTAAGCTTCTAATTCTTTCAGGTGGCTCTTTTCCAGACTCCAGTAGTTTCATCATAGGCACACATGATCAGTAATCAAGTGAAGACTTAAAGGGGACCTTCCTGCAGATCTCTATTGTTTTGTGTGTGTGTGTGTGTGTGTGTGTGTGTGTGTGTGATTTCCTTTTACTGATACTCTGCCCTTTAATGCTAGCTTCCTTGATCTCCCCAGACTCCAATTTACATCTCCTAAACTGAGGGTGATCACAGGATTCCACCTGAGCCTCCCTCCCTGAGCTACAACCTGAAAACATCCCCCAGGACTCAAACTGGGGCCACCATGGGGCTCACACCATTTGTTTCCCACCTCTCAGAATCACTGTCCTTTGTTTTTCTTGTTTTTTTTTTTTTTTTTTTTTTAAAGATTTATTTATTTATTTGACAGAGAGAGACAGCGAGAGAGGGAACACAAGCAGGGGGAGTGGGAGAGGGCGAAGCAGGCTCCCTGCTGAGCAGGGAGCCCTACACGGGGCTCGATTCCAGGACCCTGGGATCATGACCTGAGCCAAAGGCAGATGCTACCCAGGCGCCCCAGAATCACTGTCCTTTGTTACCTGGTGTCCATATATTGTCTCACTTATTTTTCTTCTATTTATATTCATATATTTTGTCTGGTTTTTCAGTTATTTCATTTACTTCGTCTGGTTCATTAGTTGTTGGGGGCAGGAAGGTAGATCTGGTCTCTTTTACTCCATTCTGTGTGGAAGCAGAAACTAATATAAACCTTTTGATTTCTGGAATGATATCAATTCCTCTTCTATTTTCTACTTTAACACATTCAAAACCACTATGAGGATTAGGCACTGTCCTCCATTCTTTCAATTTTTCTTGTACACCAGGTAGTTGAGTTATGGTGAGCATAATTTTTTGTGTGAAATTTTTAAATAAAATCATGCATATCAATTTGAGGAATTTGAAACGTCGCTTCTTTATCCATCTCCTTTGAGCTTGAAATGTTACCTGAATTTTGAATCCCTTAACTTGTTGGGTGCTCTATTTTTAAAATATCCAGGGATTGACATGTCAGTAACAACTCATTAATAGTAATCTCGAGGTCAACTATAGTTTTAGACAATTTTCATTCTTTGAACCCACCGGTTCCCTTGCCATAGTTGCCGCTTTCTGCATCGTCTGTGTAGCAAATCTTTGACTCTTGCGTTTTCAGTAAGTGGTATTTTCCCTGTAAGGCTGGTCCTGATCATGATTAAAAATAGCATTTATAGTATGAGAATAGAATATGAGTGAGAGAGGAGTGCCTGTGTGGCTCAGTCGGTTACGTGTCTGCCTTCTGCTCAGGTCATGATCCGGGGTCCTGAGATAGAGCCCCGCATCGGGTTCCCGGCTCAGTGGGGAGCCTGCTTCTCCCTCTCCTCCCCACTCCTGCTATCTCTGTCACTATCTTTGTCTCTCTCTCTCAAAATAAATAAATATAATCTTAAAAAAAAGAATATGAGTGAAAGAATGTGATTGCTCTTTGGGATTTAAGTGTAAAAGTAAAGTTATATATCCTTCTATCGTTTGCAGTGCTTTGAGAACAAGATGATCATTGCAGAGGATCTTCCTAAGCTTTGCAAGGGTTTGGAACTACTGAAAATTTTATGATTAAACATAAGTT
The DNA here is from genome assembly GCF_004348235.1 of Phoca vitulina. Taxonomy (NCBI): domain Eukaryota; kingdom Metazoa; phylum Chordata; class Mammalia; order Carnivora; family Phocidae; genus Phoca; species Phoca vitulina. Next base: position 14,066,129 of record NW_022589727.1, on the reverse strand, counting down.
TGCACTTGACATACTACCTAGTGTCACTAATTTATTTGTATTAATCCTATGATTAATTCTTTTGATTAGCTTTTCTGTCCTTCTACCAAAACTCAGTTTTTTTGTTTTTGTTTTTTAAAGATTTTATTTATTTATTTGACAGAGACACAGCCAGAGAGGGAACACAAGTAGGGGGAGTGGGAGAGGGAGAAGCAGGCTCCCCGCGGAGCAGGGAGCCCGATGTGGGACTCGATCCCAGGACCCTGGGATCATGACCTGAGCCGAAGGCAGTCGCTTAACCGACTGAGCCACCCAGGCGCCCCCAAAACTCAGTTTTTAAAGTTTATTGCCTCAGTTGTCATATGCTGAACTCAAAGGATATAATTTTGCTTTGGGTCTCAGTTTTTTTTTTAATTTCATTTTCCTCTTTCTTTGCATACCATATTCTGGAGATATAGCAATGTCCAGTGAAACTAATAAATTAAAAATATTTTTTCTGATTTTAAATATCCAACAATAGACTGATTAACAACGTTGTGGTAATCCTTTCAACATAATATTATGCATTAAATCATGTTTTCTAAAATATTTAATAACATGGAAAATTATAATATATTACTAAGTGTGAGCATAAGGATAGAAAGATATGATTTGATATTGTCTTATTAACAGATCTTATTTTTATTTAAAAACATGTCTTAATTTTATGAACAGTAAATTTAAAAATTCATAAAATTTCATAAAATGATTTTCAGAAATTAGTAGAGGAAAATACTGTTTTCCTATATATCCCCCTATTATTGTGGGATAATTTATTTAGATTACATGTGTGGTAAAGTGTGAATTTTAAAAAATTCACCTGAACTGGTACCTATTCTAAACATTTTCCAAGGGCAGCTAAGTGAATTTGGAAAAATAATAACTGTCTTCTAAATCATAATCTTCTTTCAGCGACAGGTGAATAGGGTGATAGATTCTGAGAAATTAAATATTTGGGGCTAATGGAGAAGACATTAAACTCTAAGATTGATATTCATTAGCTAAAATTATTTTACATGGAATTTGCTTAGCCAATATCACGTTTAATATTCCTTTGAAAAGAAGTTTTATTTTATTATTTTTATTTTTTATTTATTTATTTATTTTAAGATTTTGTTTATTTATTTGACAGAGAGAGATACACAGCGAGAGAGAGAACATAAGCAGGGGGAGTGGGAGAGGGAGAAGCAGGCTTCCCGCAGAGCAGGGAGCCCGATGCGGGGCTCGATCCCAGGACTCTGGGATCATGACCTGAGCCGAAGGCAGACGCTTAACAACTGAGCCACCCAGGCGCCACCTGAAAAGAAGTTTTAAAAATTAATTTCCATCCTCTGCCAAAACAGACCTTTACTTATTTTTCCGTCTGCTTAGTATCTTGAGCTTTTAAACTGATACATAACTAATCAACCTTACTGCATTTAGTGTAAGCTCTTTGAATCTCTTTTCTGCCTTAGTTTCTATAATACCGAGCATTATTGCTAAAACAACGAAAAAGTTCATCCATGTGATTTTAGATCAACACATATCAGAAGCATTAATGTTGGACAAGCCCCAAGTTTTGACTTTTAACATAATTTATCTGAATTTCTTTAAAATTTTAATTTTATCCTCAACACTATAAAGCAGAAACATTATACCATTTTGTTTCAGAGGTAGTATTCTTCCCACAGAGAAAAAAATGAGATTAGAAAAATAAAATTAGAGCTGGGGGTTCAAATTTTGGCACCTCATTTAAGATGATAGACAACAGCTTAGAATACATTTGTTTTTATAGGGAAAACTTTAGATCTTAAAACTATATGACTGATTTTTAATTTGTGATATTTGGGCATTAGTTTATTTCATGCAAAGTAGCACTTCTTTTTTTATTTTATTTTATTTTTTTAAAGATTTTATTTATTTACTTGACAGAGAGAGACACAGCGAGAGAAGGAACATAAGCAGGGGGAGTGGGAGAAGGAGAAGCAGGCTTCCCGCTGAGCAGAGAGCCCGATGTGGGGCTCGATCCCAGGACCCTGGGATCATGACCTGAGCCGAAGGCAGACGCTTAACGACTGAGCCACCCAGGAGCCCCCAAAGTAGCACTTTAAAAAAAAAATTATTTGTCAGAGAGAGAGAGCCTGTGCACAAGTGGGGGGAGGGGCAGAGAGAGAGGGAGAAGCAGGCTCACTGCTGAGCAGGGATCCTGAAGCTGGGCTTGATCCCAGGACCCCAGGATCATGACCTGAGCCGAAGGCAGATGTTTACCTCACTGAACCACCCAGGCACCCCCCCCAATTTGCACTTTCTTTCCAGTTTAAATTTCAATCAATAAGATGTAAATATATTTGTCAATTGATGCCTGAAGGCTTATTTGGACTAAATAATAAAGTGGGATGTCAATAAGCATTTATCAATATTCTCCCTGGTATCAATAAGCTTTCCTCTAAAGAGAATTCCATCAGTCTGGAGTCAATCAATCTTATCCGCAAAAAAGATGGAAAATTGCTCTCTGGTAGGCACAGTTGTCTACGTTTCAGAGCAAAGGCAGTTCAAACAAACAAGTAGTTCCATCGCTGTAGGTTTTCACTGGTAAGGATTTAACAGATAACACGACATGAAAAAGACAGCACTTCACCTCTGCCAGGGCTGTTTCAAAGTTATAGAAACTAGCCTGTGACTTGGGGCAGGTGCTCCCTTGGTTATATTCCAGCATTTCCCAAATGAAAGCATAGCCAGATAGATGCAGGTGCTATTCTGAAATATTTGGGGGGGGGAATTATGAGTCTGTGTATTGGAGGCATCTAAATGAGTAGCTTGATGAATATTTGAATTATATTATCTCATAAAACTTTGATTGACAGTTAATTGGAAGAAGTTAAGAGATTCTTTGTAACTTCACATAAATATCATAAGGCAAATTCTGGATAGAATTTCAATATCCTAAATTTTAAAATAAATTTGGTCTCATTCAAAGCATTTGCTTGTTGTTTTCCTCAGTGAGTAATTCCCACAGAAATACTGCTTTACTCTAGGGATCTGATGAGAAGCTGTAAACAAGCATAGATATAATAAATGCCAGTCCTATAAAGCACTTAAATCAGAGAGTCAGAACGTAACCAAGGTGTGATGGGAGAAGGTTAGTAAAGTTTCAGCCCCATTCCATGGATAAGTTAGCAGAAACCTTAACTAAATGCATTCCACAACATCTGGTTGTGTGCGTGTGTGTTAAAATCAAAGATTTAAAAGAAAGGCAGATTAGGTTAAGTCAATCACTTTACTCATATGGGAATAAAAACATAGAGACTATCTTTTAGTGCTTAGTGGGTCTGATTTTGAGGAACCACTTTTTTTTAACGCACTTTCCTTAGGTCTAGTCTCAATTCAATGTTGAAAACACAGTGAGGATAACCTATTTAAAGCAGAAGGAATTTTTAGAAATATATTTCTCTGGCTTGAGCATTACTAATGGCTTTTTTTAAAAGTTAACTTTAGTTTCTGAAGAACTATACCAAAACAACTCTCCACCAGAGTAAACAATATGGTAAAAATATCTATTACTCAGAAAATGAAGCATTCTGATGTTTTTCTTTGAATTTGGTCTTAGAAGATAGAACTTTGTGTTTTTCCGAGCATCTTTAAAATTGTGCTCATTTAATCCTTACAATATCAGTTCTGCAGATATGAATGCTTACATTCAAGGAAACTATACTATAGAATGAGATGTCAGAGTATTATAAAATATATTATATCAGCTTCAAGGCTTTTGATTTTCTTCTAAGAGCAAGGCACACCATTGTCTCCTCACCTGCCAACCCATAACCCTTACTGATTATGTTGCTTGTTTGGCCTGGGGCACAAGCAGACTTTCATGACGATCTATGGAAATGCTCGTGTTTTATTGGCCCCTCCTTGATGTCAAGAACAAAGTGTTGATTTCTCTGGACCCCTCATTGCACAGAATGTGCAGCTGCTGATCCACGACTTGCTTTTTTTTCACCTTTAATATCTTTGTAGAATCAAAAACCACACATCACAAAAAGTAGAACTGTATTTGATGCCAAAATTCCAAGCACCACGTATTTTTTATTTGTTTGTTTTAAAACCCAGTGGGGTGGGATATCTTTCTGTCTGTGCAACAACTGCTTTCTTTAATTGGTGGGTCAGCATCATTCAATGAGCTTGCTGTATTAGTATAAGAGCATATCATTCATTGAAATTACACTCTCCATTGAAAATGGTCAAACGCTTCCAACAAAAAGAAGGCAGGAATAGTGTATTATCCTGGCATGAAGATGGTCAGCTGACAGCATCATGTTTTATTTTAATGGGTGGCAAGAGTGCATTAAATGCTATTTTATTAAAAGTTAATATTTATTTTTGAATGAGTGGATTTAGGTAGGCAAAAAAAAAAAATCGTTACTTAGCTTTTAAATCACTTTTATATTATCCAAAGCAAAATCTTCACATTAAATGTATGTAAATCACTGACTTTCAGAACACCAAAGGGAATGTCCTTTACACTATAACATAAATACTAATGAAATCAGCTGAAAATGATAATCATTAGTCAGCTGTGCCTTGATAGGGTTCCCTGTGGACTGACATAAAGTCACCATTAGAAATGGATTTTTTCAGTCTATAGCATTATTTTTTTTTCTTCAAAGCAGATTTAAATTTGATATTTCATGCATTTTTTTCAAATTTTAGAGGGCATGGTTTTGCACTTGCAACGTGTATTTAAACTTCAAATACTATGAGCCTGTGTGAAAGTATAAAATAGATGGTAATAATAATCATCAATGGAGATACACTAATTATTAAAAAAAAGCTCAGACCAAATTCTAGTGGGAGCAAAATGTATTCATATAAACAACTTGAACCGTTTTAGAAGATCTGTAGAAATTAGAGAGCCAATATACATGATGTTATTACATCCTTCAAGGTTAAGAAACAGTTAAACATTTTTTTTAGGTTTTGATATTGAAAATGGTGCTAACGGAGGTGGAAATGGGTGGGGGCATGGGGGAAATAGATAAAGGGGACCAAGAGCACACTTACCGTGAGGAGCACTGAGTAATGTACAGAATTGTTGAATCACTCTACTGTATACCTGAAACTAATGCAACACTGTATGTTAATTATACTGCAATTTTTTAAAAAAGAAGGAAAATGGTGCTAATATTTACAAATTCATCATGTGATAATTCTATAGCAATGTTAATGTATGAAAATATACATATGTGTGTTGTTTTGGGTGTGATATGAGATACAAATTTCAAACCATCTGTTCGAATATATTGAGAACAAATAAGGACAAGAGATTAGGTAACAGAAACCATTTAAAAGTTATATATAGTTGTCATTGCAGAAAATAGATTAATTTGAAAAATTAATATAATGTGTCTTGATATATAGCTACCACAGAACATTCAGCGGGAATACCTAATCTTGGACATTGTTCAGGAAGTTAAGCTATTAGAATTTCAGTAGAAAAATTTCAATATGAATTTGTAGCAAAAAACACCCAAATAGCTTTATGAAACACTTTGAATTAATTTCATTTCCTACCACTTTGTGCATAAATATATAATTACTTTATCTCAGTATCCAAATTGCTTTCTGGGACTCTTTAGAAGGGTATTTATCTCTTTCTGGTCAGTATAGTATTAAAAAGTATAATGATGGATGTCATTAGCCTCTCTGGGTCTGTGTATTTTGAAAGCTAACAGTGTTATATACTTTTCATAGTGTTAGCAATTGAACTTTAGGGAAAAGTTTGTATAACATTTTCCCTAATTTTTGCAATATTTTTCCCGGCTCTGTAAGTTGCTAATATAAAATACTCTGTTCAATTTCACCAGTGAAGAGCAACAAATAGTGAAAAATTTTCTCACAATAAGATGGAAATAAACACCAATAGGCAAATAAATCAAAGGGATGAGCCAGTAACTCACAGACAAAGAGATATAAACATATTAAAAAGATTCATAATTTTAGTTGTATATTAATGCCAAAAAATGTCATAAGGAGACACTAGTTACAACTATTCATTCATACATATTTTTAAATTACTAGTATGTAATTGCTAGGTTGTGTTGAAGTATGTATATTTAATATACAAACATGTATACATATGAATTTACATAGAGGATTGATGACAAGTTTAACTGAATAGACATCTTTTGAAAAATTATTTTTACCCTTTAACTCCCATGCTTAAGAAGTTTTCCTGAGGAAATAACCAAGTTATCTATCGTGATTGGTTTCCATACAACACTTTTTAATCATTTCTTTATTCTTAAAAGAATTGCATTGAAATTTTTGTATCGGGTTGTAATCTTTTAATGTAAAATAAAGGGGAAAACAGGTAAAATGACAATAAGAATATTGTATCTGTCAAATTTGTAAGCATTACGTTCAGGCGTTGGACCCCCAGCTATGGGAAGTGCTGGTTTGGCACAAATTTCTAAAGTCTGCATGCTTGGCCCCCACCAGCCACCTCAACCACTCTGAGATCATTGGTAGAAAGCCACTTTAGTAATGAGAGGGTGTTTTATCCCTCGTGTGTTCTGTGAGAGACAAAACTGATGAACTCAGATGATAAGTCGGAGCGCAAGCTTTGTCCACACGGATGCCTTTATCACACAAGGCAGAAGAACCTCCGGTAGCAGTTGAAAATCAGTGAGGCTCCCAGCACACCTCTGTGCTCCTCTCCATCTTCCTGAGCCCCTCTCGATTTCTTCCTTTTGTCTCCTTTCTGAGAAAGCTGTTGAGGCATTGAAATGATGTATTTGAGAAAATTAAGAGGAGACCAGGAAAAAGACAAAGGGACCAAAGATATGATCGTATATTATGAGGGACAGAGGGGACACCCCAGCTATCTGACACTGCTTAAAGTTATAACTTCTCAAATATCATCAATTTCATAGCCTATTAGTGTCTACACTGCAGAATTTGCATGGGAGAGCCTGCACACACACTAATTGTGGTTGTATACAGGGGAGAATGGATGCAGAAGTAATGCCTACAAAAGATCCTCAGTGTTAGGACAATGTCTGTATTAGGAAGGAAAACAAGGAAAATATGTTATGGACTATCAGAAGCTTCTCTATCTGCTGGGGCACATTTCCTGTAGCTCCATTATAATAAGGGATCATTTCTCCCAGGGTTTGAAGACGACTGTATTTCTTTTTTTTTTTTTTTTAATTTTTTTATTGTTATGTTAATCCCCATACATTACATCATTAGTTTTAGATATAGTGTTCCATGATTCATTGTTTGTGCATAACACCCAGTGCTCCATGCAGAACGTGCCCTCCTTAATACCCATCACCAGGCTAACCCATCCTCCCACCCCCCTCCCCTCTAGAACCCTCAGTTTGTTTTTCAGAGTCCATCGTCTCTCATGGTTCTTCTCCCCCTCCGATTTCCCCCCCTTCATTCTTCCCCTCCTGCTACATTCTTCTTCTTCTTTTTTTCTTTCTTAACATATATTGCATTATTTGTTTCAGAGGTACAGATCTGAGATTCAACAGTCTTGCACAATTCACAGCGCTTACCAGAGCACATACCCTCCCCAGTGTCCATCACCCAGTCACCCCATCCCTCCCACCCCACCCCCCACTCCAGCAACCCTCAGTTTGTTTCCTGAGATTAAGAATTCCTCATATCAGTGTATTTCATTTATAGTAGGCCTCCTTTGAATCATCGGGCCTCTGCCCCTGGAAAGCTGCCCACAAAGCGGAGAATTGAAAAGATGACAAAATTTCAAAAGGAATATTGAATATTTGATAAAGTCTTATTTTTCTCTCCTCCTTGAATTTATAGTTCATTCTAGGTTTTCTGGAAGGAAAGGACAGAAACAGATTTCTACTCGTTAAGTGTCAGAGCAAAAACGGCTGAGGTATGGAGGGATGCGATACTGAATCTGAATTTATATATCATTAATAAAAGTTGCCAGTGAATGAATTAAGATGAAATCAATGCTTTTTTTTTTTTTTTTTTTTTTTACAAAATAGAAACGCGATAGGTATCAGCATAGCTTCAGTGCTAGATATTTGTTGGCTCTTTTGTCTTTCACAAAGTACAAGTATACTCTGGAAATATCTTAGTGAGCCAATATATTTTGTTATCAGCAATCTCCTTTTGGAGTTGGCTTGTCTACAAACGTGGGACATGACTTTGTAATAGCTGCGTTTTTTAATTAAGCCTGGCACCTGAAGCGTTAACTGTGGTTTGGGGCTCTGAGCAGGGGTGGGGAAGTGTTTAAAACCCAACGTGAACCATCACGGATGAGAAGGACACTATTACAACAACCCCAGCTCCTCATCTGACACTTTGTTCGGTAAGGACGCGAGGCAGAGTGGCGGGCAGGGGGCCTGCTCCCTCATCACCGTATGAGGCTAATACAGGTATGTGAGCCCTCTGTGGCCGTGATTGTTTGT
>NW_022589727.1:13895890-14057675 GCF_004348235.1 Phoca vitulina | reverse complement strand
ATTTCGCGACCCTTACCCAGGGACCCCAACGCACTAGACGTTGACAACCGTAAGTCCCCTGCTCACGTCAGCCAGCGAAGAGGATAAAACTGGGAAGACCCAGCAAAGCGGAGTTGTTAGCACCAAAGCAACGGCTACTTTTTTGTCTATCACAACAGTGAAAGCTACCTTCCTAAATCTCACAGATGTGTGGCTGTGAACATCCCAATTTCTCCTTCAGTTCCCTATCTCTCTGGTTTATGTCTCTGCGGCCTTTGGCGCTTTTTTCTACTGCTGCAACAGTTCCTAAGTCTAGCTGTTCTGAAACGCTTTTCTTCTTTCCCCCCTTTAAAATATTTCCATTCACTTTGTATCAAGTAGAGTCGAGTCACATGAACCTTAGAAGAAGCAGAAAAGCCGAAGAACTTTGCTAGATTTGCTGCTTGGGAGAGCTTTACGCATTGGCCTGCGGACCACTGTGATATGTGCGGCGTAATTGAACATAGCAGCCGTGCTGATAAGGGGATCGAGGAGAAAACTGCCCTGGGAGTCTATGTATAATGTGTAAGAGAGAGAGAGAGACAGAGAGACAGACCGGGTGCTGCAGAGTCGCATCCTTCACTTCCACAGACTTGCTTCAGCAGTCAACTGCATTACCTCCTCACGACTGGGAGACACTTAAATCACATTCTGTTAGTTTCATGTCATCACGAAATTGAAAATGGGGAGTTCTGAGTTATAATAGAAATCATGAATTCTCTGAATAGGTCAGAGCCCTGCCCTAGGCAGGACTTTGCATTTTCTTTTGCAGTAAATTGCCCTGCACCAGAGTGAGAAATCATGTCATATTTTATTACTAAACCTGGGAACTCAAATCAAGAATCAATGAGACTTCAAAAAGTATACTTATTAAGAGTTGGCAATGGCGCACAAGGCCACAAGGCTTCAAAAGCTTTACCTTACTTTCTTTGTTTTTCTCAGCTTTTTCATTTCAGACTGTCTTCTCACAAAGTTTTCACGAATATTAGAAGAGGCAGTTACGAAACCCAGGTGCTAAGATGAAGTCAACCTAAAATTCTGTTAAATACAGATTTTTCCAAAGACCTTTTGAAGAACTTTACTTCAAATCACAGTATTTTCATTCTGGGCAGATGGAATGACAATAGTTATTTTTAAATAATTGCAAAATTACTGAGAACATTTAAGACTATTTATATACATACCACTTAAATACTTCAAAAAATTTCCACAAGACACTCAATTTTGTGATTTTACTCTCCTACTTTGAATTTTTAATATACATTAGGCCTTTACCAATGTGTTATGAAATTGTAATATAATCCTTTTTATTGGGCTTCCAAAGTTGTTTTGTTTCCATAATCTAATAGGGTTCAAAATATTAAGGTTATAGTGGATCATCATTCACACTATATGCTGAGGAGCTATGAAAAGCAGTAAACTTCCTTTAATTTTGTCTAATTTGAATGCTTCCATTCCTATAAAGGTTGATTATACTTTAAACATTTGTAGAGAAAGGCACAGTTGGGTTTGAGAAAACTTATGACTAGTTTCCACATTGATTCATATACATACACATACATTGGAACATACATCTCTGCCTTTGTATATTAATTTATACCCTTGGTCAAAATAAAGTGTTGATTCTCATACTTACTTACAGCTCGTAGTATGCAAGAGGAGTGTCAAATACTGTCAGTTAAATTAGCAAGCACATTTTCAGGGAAATTGATTTCTAGAGTCTGAAAACCCTGAAATCACTCAAAGGCCTTGTTGCTTTTCAGGTGCCCCATTAATCTTTATAGGACTCTACTGACACTTGGTGTGCTGTGCTTAGGGTAGATGTGAGCAGAACACCAGGGCCCAGAGATTCAGGTCTAATTCAACAGAACTCACATTAGACCTCTAAACTAAACAAAAAAATGATATAGAAGGGATTTGTAAAGACAGGAGTGTAAATTACAGCGATGGCGCCGAACCATTCCCTGATGGGGCTGGTTTCAGAGAAGAGCTTGTTTCCATTTGCCATTTTAGGCAGCTCAAAATTTAATAACAGCATGCCTCAAAGCCTAGGAAGTACTTCTCATCCAAATGCTGCCTCCTCTGCTAAATGTTGAGGAGTTTGGGCAGCAGCTAGGCGTGGAATTGTTAATAGGGGAAAAAAAAAAAGAAAGAAAGAAAATGGACCCAAATCCACAGACCCCGCACTGGTATGGAGATAAAAGGAGCAATCAATGAAATTGAAGTTTAAAGTACTACAGAGGGTAAAACCATATGAAATGCTATACACTGTGACTATGCTCTCTTTTCAAACGCAAGGTGGAGATATACTGGATCGTCTGAGCCCCAATTTGATGATGGTCCTACAAAAGAGTCCTTCTCTTCTGAAGGAAAGACAGAGATAAAAAGTTGCTCTGGATTTTCAGAACTTTTAATAATAGCTGTAGTTCTCTCGTAGGTAAGAAGAATAAAAGTAAAATATTGAGAAAGAAGCAGGTCTGAAAACTGTTGGAATTATTTCCAAAAAACAAAGGCTGTGGCTAGTTTCTTCTCTAGCTTATTGCTTTAGAACTCTATCACCATCATGGCTTCTTACATTCAGTTCTCAGAGTAGAGCGATTGTTGGCCATCTATTTGTGAATCTAGGACACTCCAACTGACTCTTTCTGTCCGCATATTCTAATTTGTGCACACAATTTAGATGGGATCATTCAGAAATATTGACGATTTACTGAAAACATGAACAATTCCACAGTAAACATTTAAAAATAGCTGAGGCAAAAGTCATGGTTTGGGTGGTGAACAATAAAAGACCATAATGATCATAGCGATGACATTACCCCAGTGCCTGGGAAATCAGAATAAATATGTTAAACCTTGAGATACAATCCTTTTCTCCAAAGCAGCATCCTCTTTCATGTGAAAATGAGAGAAATTAAATGTAGACAGACAGATAAAAAGGATTTACTCCATTTTTAAGGTAATTTATTTTCAGTGCTTACTTTCTTGGCTTTATTTTCTGTATTAAACTCTATAAAAGCTCTCTTGATTAAGTTCCTCCAAGCATCTCTGAGTGAAGCAGTCCAAAACATACATGGATTTGGTCATAAAGTGCATTTTATTCCTCTTGTCAAAACAACAAAAAGAGTCAGGAGGATATCTGAAATCACATAAAACAGACTCGAGGGAAGGAGAGATGTGTTAAAATCTTCTAATATCTGACACTCCTAGAGAATAACTGTGTGAGGATGATTCAGACACGTATGCTTGGAATTAAGCTGGGAAAAAATCTTTACTTTCTGTTTTAAGAATAATATATAGATAGGCTTGATTTACCATTCTTCCTCTGGGTATACTGATAAAGTAGACAAAACAATAGAATATTCAAATTTACTCCCCATTTTGCCAGAAATGATGGGGATGCTTATGTGGTTTTTACAGCACTGCCACTTTAAATAAATGCTGGATGAAATAAAATTTGGATGTATGGTCTCATTGAAATTTTTAATATAAAAATTTTGGTATAAAAAATGTTAATATAAAAATTGTACACACAGGCAAGGGTTTTTTTAAACAACTTCAACACTGCTCTTCATAAACATCTACCAGGGCTGACCTGTGACTTTGATGGGCTATGCAATCACCAAAGACGTGATAGGCATGGTGTAGACATGACAGCACAGAGCTCTACCGTAGTCAGGAGTCAGGAAAGGTCTTCTTTAAGTGAGAACCACAGCCAAAGTTCCAACCTCGGTTGGGTCATAACACTTTCAATGAACTTTCCAGTATACAAAATAAATGGATTTGAGTTCATATAATCCTTGTAACAACTCAAGGATCAGGTTAGATGGGTAGTACTTGTCTTCCTGTTACTGATGAGGAGGGGAAAAAACGAAGTTTGGGGACATTGTGGACTTACGTAATGTTACAGATCTGACAAGTGACCTAGCTGGGATAAGACACCCATCTTCAGGCTACTAGGTTAATGATCTTTCCGTTCCACAAGTTTTTCTTAATCTTTTTTACCACCCCTGTTTTTTTGCCTTTTGTTGTGTGGATTCTGTATATATTTTTTTGAAGATTTTATTTATTTTTTTGAGATAGAGAGAGAGCAAGCGAGAGAGAGAGAGCACGAGCAGGGTGGAGGGGCAGGGGCAGAGGGAGAAGCAGACTCCCTGCTGAGCTGGGAGCCCAATGCAGGACTCAATCCCAGGACTCTGGGATCATCACCTGAGCCAAAGGCAGATGCTTAACTGACTAAGCCACCCAGGTACCCCGTGGATTTTGTATTTTGAAAAATGTTGTCAACTAAATGAAACAAGCAGCCTCCATAGCTTTCCCTTCAGTAAATGTGGAATTTCTTTTGTGGTCTTGAACATGAAACAGCGTGCATAAACTTATTATCTCAGGGCACTCTGAGATTCACTGTCCATAACCATCCCACTTACTCCTGGAAGGACAACCTCCAGGCTTACCAGCCCTGTCGACCATGTCAACCATGTCAACCATGTCAATGTGACAGGTTTTCTTCTGCTGCTCATGAAGACTGGGCATGGTATTTGGATGAAAGTAGAAGGAAATGAAAAATTTCAGAACAGCTAGCTGCTTGGTTAAAGACTACCAGAAGTAGGGAGAATGAGGATATTGCATACTTCACAATTTTTCCTGCTGCTGACCTTGCTTCATATACAAAATGAAAAACAGCAATGAGACAATGGTTGTAATTTAATGGCTAAAGTAAATAGTTCACTGTAGGTCAGACAGGTTATTTTTAGCCTTCATAATGAGCAAATCAAATCATTGCTTGATTCATATGGTCAAAGGATACACACTGGACTGTAAAAATAACTGAACATGACAGATAATTTGTGCCTAGTTAGCAACTACATGATTTTGTGCTAAATTCATAAAGGCATCTTGCTATAGATCCACAGTGGCAAACTACTACACAGATATTAAAGAAATAGCAGGCTCAACCTTCAAACAGAACTTTCTGAAAAATGCATACTCAACGATAAATAGGAAAATTAGGAGGCCTCTGACTGACACAATTGTGGTCCTAATATGAAGTTAGGAAATGTAAGTCTACTTTATTAATCAATTACATTTTATGAAATACTGTTATGTCTTAAGTTAGCAATTAAATTCACACAAATAGCAAATCTGGTACTCACAAGCTTTATACTTTCTGCATTTTCCTTTGCACCTTTAAAAATTTTTATTTTATATAATCCAAATACTTTAACATATCTGTCTTTTAAAATGGATTGCCAAATAGCCATGACTGTTTCATTTAAAAACCTCTATTTAGTTATACAAAATGACTTGAGATTCTCTTGGTCTTGCCTTGTCACTTGTCCCTCTTCCCTTTAAATCCATCCCACACTTATCAACTTGATGAATTCCTATTTATCATTCATGATCTTCTTGGCAAAGTCTTTCATTATCTCTCACCTTTCTCTGCACTCTAAGCAGAGCTAGATATGTACTTCCCTTTAGTTCTGTAACATTTTTTTAGTTGAGAGCCTCTATTATGGTCTTTTTCATATTTCATTAGCTGTCTACAAACTGTCCCTTCCCCAAACCCAATCTCAGAAAGAAAGAACCATAGTATACTGATTTCTGAATCCCCGGAGTTTAGCTTAAAACCTGACACAAAGTAGGTGTTCAATAAATATTTGTTGAATAAATGACTTATTTCAGGTTCGCTAGAACCAGATCCTGAGACCGAAGTTATTTTGCAATGATTAACTGAGGGGAGATCTCAGGAGAAAGTGCAAAAGCAGAATAGGAGGCAGAGAAACAGACTAGCAAATGTGATCAGCGGAGGTCTTGCCTTAGCAGCTCTCTGAGGGACACCCCACCTGTGTCCTCTCTTGAGGCAAGACGTTTGGCCTTCTGTGCCCTATATCATTCCATTATAAGCTGTGGGCCTCCTGGGAAAATGGAGAACATGAAAAACCCCAGACCTTTCCCAGCAAGACATCTCAGTCTACCCAGCAAGTCTCTGGAGAAGGGGTATAGTGGTGTGAAGTTAGCTGTCATCACTCAGAGCAAACAAGGGGGGGGGGTGTTCACTGGCCCAGGAGAAGGGCCAGGATAGGGTAACAACAGTGTTACCTTAAAAAAAATACAGACCCATTCTCCAAAGCATTGTGGATAATGATTCATGTGGGAGAGAATGATTCCTGTGAAACACCAGTAGGAATTCAAGCTTAGGACTCAGACACCAGGGTCATACCCGAGTTTTGCCTTGTGACCCTGAGGCAGGTCACTGCACCAATCTCAGTCTGTTTTCTCCTCTGAGAAACAATGATGACAAGAACTATTTCATGTGATTCTGCTAAAAGTTTAGACAGAATGGGTATAAAGGAACGTACAGAGGGCTTAACAAGGAACTAGGCTAGTATTATCATCTATCATTTCATTTTATTCACCTACCACTCTCAAACATGAATACAGTTTTGGCAGAAAATTCTACTGAGATTTTTTTTTTTTAACAATGAGGGTCCTTTTCCATGGGTTAGGAATATTTTTAAAATAGAGGGTGCACAGCAGAAAAGAAAGCGGTTGATTCTCCGTTTCTATTCAAAAACCACATCTAACAACCTCAGATAAAGTTTCCCCTTCCTCAAATGCCTCCTCATCATTTTTCTCATTTGCTTTCTTCAGAGCACTATTCGCTATTTAAAATTGTCCAACTGTATTACCTCTTTTGTTTTATCATCTGCTTCTCTCCGGTAAAATCTAATCTCTCTAAGGGCAGCTACCTTCTTTCTTGTTCAATGCAGCTTCCTTGACATAAAACACTGCCTGGCATATTGTTGGTAGCAAACAAATAACTGTCTTACTGCTATTTTAAATTATTTTATCAAAACAGGCTTGTTTGAACTTACGGGCAGGGTTAAATGTGTTTCCACTTAACAGAGATCAGAGGCCACACCTGCTAGAGCTACGCTATGACCTATGTGAGCACACTTAGTCTTGAAGAGATATGTATGTCACTAGTCTTTATTATTCACTTAGCCATTAATTATGACAGCTTGTAGCTGACTCATATTTCAGATTCCCAATTCCAGCAAAGTTTCGGAAGTTCTGCGCATTTTCAGATATTACTACTACTAGATATAGTCCAGACACAAGACGAAGAATTGTCATATAGTTCTTGAACAAGTATGATAACATAAAAACGATACTGCATATTTGTATCATATTTCTATGGGCCTTATCTTACTTTATCCTGTGAATGTCTCTGGATATAGTCATACGCTGTTTATTCATTTTACTTTTCAAAATTTGCTTCCGGCCTCCCAACTGCTTTGTTTCTAATGTCTTGAAGCATAGATAAATAAGAATTCATATTTTTCTAAATTATGAGACATTTTAAATGTTGTGGATTCTTAATCTGCCTAATTGTGTTTGAAGTTAGAAGTGAACAGCAACTTTACCCACTTTGTTTCCTATATTGCTTGATGTGATGTATCCAAACTTGAAACCCTGGATGACTAAAGTCTGAGTTGTTCCTAATGCCAACATCAGTCGAAAGAACAAAGAAAGAAGAGGTTGGAGGTTTTATATAATTACATAAATGCATGCATGGATACCTGAGGACTTCTGAGGTTGACACTTATTTACTAATGATGTAGTCACTGGTGGGTATAAATATATCAGTGGTAACAGATTCTCATTGGTTTGCCTTCTTCCTTCTTTACCAGCTAATATACCTGCAAGAGATGATTCAACTCTGTTGCAAAGACTAAGAAAATCAAAGAATATGGAATAATTGCTTGAGAAATAGAATTTTTCCTTTCATGTTCAATGTTAATGTTTTTTTTTTATAGTAACATAATACAAAGGGTTGTATTCTCTCTATGTGTTTTAATAATTTTTTTGGATACGTATAGAAAATCTGGCAAAATTCAAAAATATTGAAGACTGGATCAAATGTGATGTCATGTATTACCAGGTGGTTTATCAAATATTTGTTGAGAAAATAAAAAGTATTCAACGATTTAAAGATGACACCTGGAGTTAATTCTATTTTCAGTCTCACAGCTAAATTTGAAATATGCATGTTGAATAACTAGACTCTATTTCATTTAAAACCTAGAATGTCTGCTCATTCCAAAGTGATGGATAAATTATGTAAAGTATAACTGAGTCCATAACTTCTGAGTGAGAAAAGTATTTCTCCTCATATACCAAATTAGTTCTCAGTGACAATTTAATGGGTAAAGGGGGACAAGAAACACTAAAAAAGAAAGTGAGAGCTTTTGCAGGCTCTCAGAATGAATGAGGAAGGACTTTTTCAGATGAATGTCTTGGACTCTCAATGAGAAAGCACCGGATTTTAAAAAATAAATGTTTAATACTGGAATAAAGTTAAATCCCCCGGATCCCTGCTAAAAATTTCATTGTATTTCCAAATTAAACAACTCTTTCAGGTACTGCCCAATGTGTCACTCACCTTTAATAACTGAACTTGCTCCAAGAAATAAGCAAATGAGGAGCTTATGCTTTTTATTCTATGTCTTCATCACATTGGAAGACTTCAAATTCTGAAATTTAATTTGATCCTTTGTTCCCTAGAATCTCTCTTGGTTTTGTGGGCTTAAAATAGGTACTGAATTTATCTCAACGTTGACTTTATCCAGTTATGATGGTGCAGATCAGACTACCAAACAGAAAGATTTTTGGAATCGTGTACCCGCGGGTCACAGTGACCATTCGTCTTATCCACCGCTTCTGAATCTGCAAACATCTCTTTTTACATCCCACCTTTAAAGTTTTCTATGCTGTGTTAGCTTGGTAAATTAGCTTCTGAATGTCCCTTGCATCTAAAAGACAAATACTAAGAAAAAATACCACATTAGATGGTCTGCATGTTTGGGGATGGTATTTGTAGTTTTTTTTTTTTTTTTAATATAAATTTCTACCCTCCAAGTAAAAAATCATGCAAAGAGATCTCATTAAACTTTCAAAACAAGTGCCTAATAGATCTCATAACTGGTATTTACCTTTGTTGGTTTATGTTGAATAGTGCACGTTTGGTTAATACTAATCTATATTTACATACACATGAAGCATATTATTTTATAGGCCAAGTAATTTTTTTCAACAAATGAAAGGTTTCTGTAAATAAGTCTTTATACTTAATTGGATTTTCTTTTATTTAACTAATACTCCTCCTCACTTTTCCTTTATTAAATGAGATACAGACAATAACAACAACAAATTGAAAAGAAGAAAAAAATCACAGACATGAGTCCAAAGGACACTGACACAACCACATAAGAGCTTTTCCTCTCAGTAATGGCTACAAAGCTGTATTTCCAACCCCCAAATATTTCTAACTTATTTTGCTTCCCTTCAAGTCTTTATCACCCCACCTGGATTGAAAGAGTTCTTCCCTACATGAGGTAATTTTGCACACTATGCAGATTGACAATTTATTTTAAGATACACTCTTGTTTTCTTATTACAAAGGCAATGTGTATTTTGTTAAACATTTAATAAACATTGGGGGACCTGGAGCGTGTTCAACTCTTGGTTTGGGCTCAGTTCGTGATCTCATGGGTTGCGAGATCAAGTCCCATGTCAGGCTCCCTGCTTAGTGGGGAGACTGTTTGAGAATCTCTCCCTCTGCCCCTCCCCCACCAGCTCTCTCTCTCTCAAATAAATAAATCTTTAAAAAATTTAATAAACATGGACAAGAACAAAATAGGGAGACTACTCTCATTACTCATTACCATAGAAAATCACCACTCATGTTCCCATTGTATAACTTTCTCTTATGCCCATAATTTGCAAAAGCAGCTTTGTGTGGTACATTCTGTTTTGTTAACTATCTTTGGCACTTAATCTGTTATGAAGATGTTTCTAATTCCATTAGTTTATTCACTCCAACAGTTGATATTTATTATCACAATGCCACATGGTCCGACCTGTGACTAAATCATCCTTGAAGGAAGCCTGATAGTGCTTTTATCAGCGCCCAGATCTTATAGTCTTGTCTTTTGCCTGATTTTGTCTGGTACATTTCGTGCTCCCTTGACTTGCATTCTCAGCTAACTTACCTGCCCAGGACATTTTTATTCTGTTCTCTTTTGACTATTAATTTGTTCCCGTCCTGTATTTTCTTCAGACGTATAGACCATCTGGGTGTTGGATCTCTTTTGTCACTTCATTATCACATGCTCTCAGGTCTGTCATTTTTGTGACCCTTTATTCCCACATCTTGGAAAAGCTTCTTAAACATGTTTCCTATGTGACGATTTGGGGTTTTTTTTAATCGTGGTCTATTCTTTCAATGCTATCTCTAATATAATTTATAAAGTTCTGCTTAGACATTTTCCCATTTCTTTCTTGAACTTTTTCAGCCATTTTTAAAATTTATTATCAAAGCATTCTAATCTCTTTTTCATGGAAATCATGTATACCTACTTCCTTAGAGCGAAAACCAGATTCCATCTAATTTTACTTTCGTTTCTTGTTTAATTTATTTTTAAAAACCATGTTCTTTGTCTGCTTTTTAAATACCTTGTCTTTTTTATATTATAGAATAATTTTAACAAGTCCCCTATTACTATGACTTTCTCCTGTGAAAAGATAACACCTCGCTTTGTATTTTGCTCCTAAATATCATACGGGCAAAATCGTTACGTTTGCTTGCTCTATTGGTATCCTACGTTTGGATACAAAGCCTTAGAGTAAACCTGAGTCTGGAGAAAGGGAGGAGTATTTGAGATGAAGATTGTCCCTGCGCAGAAAATCCTTCTCTGTAATTTCTTCTGTTTGTTAAAACTACTTTCAGACACTAGCTTTCATCACCTAAATTCCTAGGCACCCTGGCCTCTGCTCTAGGAAGACAGTACAGGGGCACTGGGCTCTCCTCAAAGGGCTGTTGTCGGTTTTATCAGAGGACAGCATTACTGTCCTAGAGAAGAGCTCTCACCCATCACGTGAGGCGCCACCAAATCAGAAGAGAGCCCGTAATGCAAAACCCTTTTAGGAGAAATTCAGCTCTTGCGGGCTATCTGTTTGGTCCTCCCAGCAGAGAAGTTGTGAGGCTGTTGAATATCTACTGGCACCTACCTGGCACAGGCCATGAGAAATAAGAATTACACCTTTCATGTTTACAGTCTTACAGTTGCTTTCCAAATGTATAAGTAAATGGACCAATGAAAGGAGGATGTTCAATAAGACTCTCTTATATATTAAAATTATGCCATATTTTATTTTCTCTTCAAACACTTTCTTGTATAACATTTAATTTTCACCCATATCTTACAGCTTTTCTTTCTTCTGATTGGCAAAACAATAAAATCATCTTGGTCTGAAGTTTCTGGTCTTTTATTTTTTTCAAAGCAGTAATATATATGCATCTCTCTCTATATTAGTACATATAAATATATACAAGTAAATATACATATACATATATAAGCATGTATAAGTAAATATACATATACATATATAATACAACCTTTCTCTATACTGTGTTTACTATTTTTACAAAAAATTTGAATTCACATATATTTTTAAGATTATTTAATAACTGATTATAAAATAGTAAGTGATGAATCGTTCAAATGTGTACCTGAAACTAATATTACACTGTATGTTAATTAACTGGGATTTATTTATTTTTTATTTTTTTATTTTTTTAAAGATTTTATTTATTTATTTGAGAGAGAGAATGAGAGAGAGCACATGAGAGGGGGGAGGGTCAGAGGGAGAAGCAGACTCCCTGCCGAGCAGGGAGCCCGATGCAGGACTCGATCCCGGGACTCCAGGATCATGACCTGAGCTGAAGGCAGTCGCTTAACCAACTGAGCCACCCAGGCACCCTAATTAACTGGGATTTAAATAAAGACTTCGTAAGAAAAAAACTAATTATAATATAGAATTAGTTTAAAATTCTCCTTTTTATTTTTCAATGAACATTTGATTTAATTTTTAATTTCCTGGAAACCACAGTAAATAGAAACATATATTTTTTTATGTTATGGTCAATGAAAGCATACCAATAAATTAGATTAAGAAATATTTTTAAACTAAATTCTAAAATTACACATTAGGATATAGGTTTGATTCACTGGCCATTATGCAACATAATAAATTACATTTAGTTTTGTGAAAAATGTTAAGAATATTAGGCCCCTTTAATTATAATTCGCTTTGATGACCCTGTGTGATAAGTCTAAAGGATTGAAGATAACGTTTGTAAGGGATAGTAATAGTTCTGTTACCTGGAATATAACTTAATGTATTTACTGCTTAAAAGATGAGGTGGCATAACATTAGATAAACAGTCATCAGGATGGCAGACATCACACACACATGCTTACTTACTATCCGTCAGCTCTGTGGTTCTCAAATTTTGGTGTGGCTTCGAATCTTCTGGAAGGCTTTGTTAAAACTCAGATTTCTGGCCCCATCCCAGAGTGTCTGATTTAGTAGGTCTGAGGTGTTTGCAGTTTTAACAGTTACCAGATGCTATTGATGCTGCTGATCCCAGACCACACTTTTATAATTACAGTTCCAGGGTATTTTGCTTTGGAGGAAATTTACTGAGACAATAGACTTGGAATTAGTGTGGATATAGAAGTAAAAGAATGTGCTAACCTCACAGGGTCAGCTCAAATTTATTTCTAGTAGAAAATTTATATTTCTTTTTCTTTCTTCTCCCTCTAATCAAAGACTTCCAAAATAGTGAGTTTTCTAACAGGGAGGACAGTATTATGGTGGAATATTATGAAGCAATGGTTCCTTTATCCCAGATGAACTGTGCTTTCTCTCTCTTCTGAAAGCCAGAGTTGACGCTCTGGGAGTCAACAGGCTTTTGATAAAAGTAAAGTACAAAAGATGCCAAGGAAATAGTAAAACATATGCAATCGTATCTCAACTGGAGGGGAAAAAAGGACTGGCATGAAAATAAAGTCACTTTGCAAATATTCAAGACTATGATGGATGCGGTAAAATGTGTTCAAACCACCTTCTTATTCTACCTTATAGTGTAGGTGGCAAATGGATCCTATTACATTAGAAGACAGGGACATTAAAAAAAGAAGAAGAAAGAAAAGGAGAGGGAGAAAATGAAGACTAGCCAACCTGAGAATAGTGTCAATGGCAGTTAGGTAAAAATCAGTTAGCTTATTAAACAGTTTGCTTCGTTTCAGACTACCATGCTAGAGATGAGTCTATACACATTTTAATTTCATTGTATGTGTCTTCTGAAGTTGAACAAAACATATTAAATCAAATTAAAGTTACAAAGTTAAGGGATTTCAAACCACCATAGATCTCTCCCCTTTTAAAAAAATTAACTATGCATTATTTGACTTGGGGTTCAATATAATAAAATAAAACATTAGTGTGTTGCATTAATCCTCAGATTTACGTTGTGTTGAAAATAGTGAAAAGTGACAAAAGTTCTTTAATTGTGTGAAAAAATAGGGAGGAACATCAGCATTACTCAGCCTTCTAAATGTGCATTTTGGATTTGCCAATTTTTACTCTATTTTTATCCATTTACATGACCGTCTCCCAAATAAACTGTTAACTCCTAGAAAGCACGGATCTTTGATATTTCCAGCTCGCAACGTTTAGTACTCAATATGTGTTTATTGAATGAAGTGCACACGATTGGGTCATTTTAAACAGTTCTATATTTTCCCAGGAAAGAAACTATGCAAGTGATGCAATAGGAAAACATCAAGTCTTGTAAAAGAGAGCTTTGGGCTTCTGAATTTGAGGCAGGTTCTAGAAACTAAAAAAATTAATACTAGGTCCACTCAGGATTGATTTTGAAAGTTCGGTATGCAAGCACCATTCAGATTAATCTTGACGGGAAAGTGGGAACATTTGTAATGCATTCAATACTTGAACCCACATTTCTGATTGTTTTAATAAAATTGGAGTGGCTCTTAAAATTTCTAATTCTGACAAATAGCCCTACTTGAACACAGTCCAGCATTCAACTTCAAAGCTCTAACCTTTGAGTTTGCCATCTGTCCCCTGTCTTCACTCACATACATATGTGGCTCATTCTTTGTCTCTCTTCCTTCAGCTCCTTGCTCAAATGTTACCCCAACCAAAGTCTTTCCTAACCCCACCCTGCCACAAAGCATCCCTTCACTGCTGGATTCTTTACCCCTTATTCTGTTCTCTTTAACAGAGTATCACCCCAGGGTAAATTCTTTACCCCCAGGTAAAAGTCAAAATATTTAACTATCAGGGATAGCACAGGAATGCCTATACCATCAATCAGAGTGGATGTTCGAGGGGCTCCTACTGGGCCAGACATTCTTCCTTTAGTGCCTAGATCAAAAAGAAACCTGGAGATTCCCCGGGAAGGCTGAGAGAGACCAGTGCAAGGGGGATGCACTTAAGGAACTGCTTGAATGTGTAGTATAGAAATCTTTCAGTATTTTCAGTCCGTATAGCCATCCTGGCCCAACCCAGCAGAATATCAGCCTTGTATTTACTGAACATTTTTGATCATACTTTTTTTTTTTTTTAAAGATTTATTTATTTATTTATTTGAGAGAGAGAGAATGAGAGAGCAAGCACATGAGAGGGGGGAGGGTCAGAGGGAGAAGCAGACTCCCTGCCGAGCAGGGAGCCCAATGCGGGACTCGATCCAGGGACTCCAGGATCATGACCTGAGCCGAAGGCAGTCGCTTAACCAACTGAGCCACCCAGGCGCCCTTGATCATACTTTTGAATCTGGATCCCCTACCTCTGGAATACAAGCTCTGTAAGAATAGGGGCTCTATCTTATTCCTTCCTGTAGCCTCAGATCCTGGAACAGTGTCTTCCTTATAGTAGGCATACTATAAATGTCTGTTGAATGAGTAAATAAATGAATGGTATGTAAGAGATTTACATGATACAAGGGAAAAAAAAATCTCTCAGAATTTAGCATTTCTTTTCCTGTATTGCAGATACATAGCTCATAAAAATCTATTTGTAGTGGTTTAATATTATTTTCTAATATTTGAGAATAATATTTTCTATTTTGTAGCATAATCAATTCTCAATTCTAGATGTGCTGAATTCTGAAAGGAATGATAACCAAACACTTCTAACACAGCATTCCAGGGGGGTACCTGGCTGGCAGGGTCTGTAGAGTATGTGACTCTTGATCTGGGGTTTGTGAGTTTGAGCCCCATGTTGGGTGTGGAGATTACTTAAAAATAAAATCTTACAAAAAATACAGCATTCCATTGTTAAAATGTTTTGATCCCACAATATATGCATACATATTTATTTAAAAGTCATAGGTGTATTCTACTAATCAGATATGTTATAGATGTGGATGTGTTCTACTATTATGTAAAACACATACCAAAATAGAGATATTAAAATATGAGATAAAGACGAATTGAGAGATATTCAACATTATATTTTATTCATTTCTGTCCTAAATGTTTTCATTTTTAAAGCACTATGAATTGATACCTAATAATAATGACTTTTAGTGCTAGCAATATTATTTACTTTTTTCTTTTTCTGGAAAATATTGCTATAATACTTTGTGATACAGCTGAGCAAAATTTCTGGCTCTAAGTTAACTTAGTTTGTTTTCATCACTCTCATAGCTGAAAATGATAACCTTACACTGACATAAAGATCCAAATACAAAAAGAAATCACCAGTGACAGTTATCAAATCATAATATTTATTTTTAAATTTCATCTATGTGAGCAATTATGGAAAGGATTTTCTTGAAATTCAGCTTGTTAATTTCTATCTTCCCTAATGTCCACCGACTATTTGTTCAAACAACTTAGAACCGATTAAATGGTTATATTTTGATCAAATGGGTTTAAACCCTTCTGAAACTCCTCACTTTAAAAATCTGTTCTTTAGTGGTTTCATACTGACACATAAATGATGACATCCTTAGGTAAATTTTGGAAATTAATAACCTAACTAGGCAAACTTCTCCAAACAATTGTTTTCAAAGTGCTCTCTTCACAGCATGGTTAGTTTTGGAAAAAACCTTACTTTTTTTGTCATTTTAAAACATTGCTTTTACCTTGAATGGACAAATTGTGTTAATTTTTCTCTAAATATCTTCTAGGTATAATATGATGGGGTTCAGGACATGCTACCCCAAAATATGGCACCTTGGCATATATTAAGTATCTTAAGCTGTTGGAATTAAAAAAAAAAAAAAAAGCAGAAACAGTAAGGTCACTCTGACCACCCCTCCGACTCCTCTGCCCTTCATCCCTCAAACAGGTCACAAAACTCTCATGTGAAAGGTCCCCTCCCTATACCAGGAGGAAGGAAAACATTTGTTATCACCAGAGATGGAGTACTAGGGGCCAAGAACTCTGCACAACCAAACCTTGTTAAACTAACTTTTATCTTCCTACTTACCTCTTCACCATTTACGACTCCTCACCCAAACCCTTTGTCTTGTCAATTCTTTACAAATGTATTGTTTCTTTGTTTAAAACGTATAAAAGCTTTCTGCTCTGGTCACGCCTTTGAGTCTTCCTTCTCTTGTGAAGCTTCCATGTAACATGTGAAAGTTCGATAGAATGTATACTCTTTTCTCCTGTTACTGTCAGTTTAACTTTCAGACCCAGCCAGGGACCGTAGGTGGGGGAAGGAAACCATTTTCTTCCCCTGCAGATGCTATTGGCCACCACTAAACGTGAAATAATTGCCTTATGTAACTTTACATAATCACTCCTTATCTTCTCACCGTGTTGTAAAGATACCATGATTTAGGTTGGTAGAATTACGAAGCCCCATGTAATCTGCAGTGTGCCACCGGGCACTGGAGGGGAGAGGCTGAGGGACTGGGTGCTGCCAACGCCTTCCACGCTCCTCCCATCCCCTTCTTCCCTCTGCGAAACTTGAGCATGGAGGTCATAAAGGACTCTGACGTGTCACTTAGGAACATCAAGGTCAGTGCATTAATTAAATTAGAATGAAGCTTCATTCTTTCCTCGTGTTCAGGAAAAAAAGTCGAAATGGAATTTCTAGCACTTACTTCCCATACCCCAAAGGAACAGTTTGCACGCATTTCTGTGAGCGTACACCCCACTGTGGAGATAGTCATCTGGAGTCTAAAGATACAGCCGCCATTTACCACTACTAAATTATGACTTTGTGGAAATTCGAATTCAAAACACATTTTCTTTGCAAAATAAATCCACTTGATAAAATTAAACCTTTGCTTTTCTTTCCAAAATGTTAGCTAGACAATCTTCCTTTGTATGAGGGAAAAAAAATATATTCAGACCTACGTTTTTAGATTAATATGTAATATTAATCAACTTCATTAGCTCCAGGTTACTTATTTATGTTTTCATATTTAAAAAAAAAAAAGCTTTAGCAAAGATTACATTAGATGGAAATTAGAAACTGATACATACTAATGTCAACTTTTATATTCTATTCTTATTTAAGATTTTTCTTCTAATATCTCTTCTTCACTTTACTGAGCTTTAAAATTTTCAGTGTCGGGGCGCCTGGGTGGCTCAGTCGTTAAGCGTCTGCCTTCGGCTCAGTTCATGATCCCAGAGTCCTGGGATCGAGCCCCGCATCGGGCTCCCTGCTCAGCGGGAAGCCTGCTTCTCCCTCTCCCACTCCCCCTGCTTGTGTTCCCTCTCTCGCTGTGTCTCTCTCTGTCAAATAAATAAATAAAATCTTTAAAAATAAATAAATAAATAAATAAAATTTTCAGTGTCAAAAAATAAAATGAAATAAAATTTTCAGTGTCATCATACAAGATACTAATATGAGTGTCTAAATATGGGTTCCAGCTGTATCTTTTGTTACTTCTAGCCTCTGATGCTTCCATGTTTGCAAATCAATTTTCTCTTTTTAATTTATAGATTTGTATATTTCAGCTATTTTCAGTATCATGGTAACTTCCGTATTTTATGAAGATGGCTAAGATTGTAGGTACAAAAATATCTCAAGTTATGACGAGGTAGAATCCCTTCATCTCCTCTTTCAGAGCTTCCCCAGGAATGAGAAGAGGAAGCTGTTTAATTGACAGGTTGTTGTAAGCCTCCAAACTGTCAGAATAATTTGAAGGCAGATTAGTTTTACAGATTGTTTATTAACATACTGGCAAAGGAGCGATGGCAAGGGGCCTGTTTCCTACTTGGCTCTGCATAAATTGGATCCTCTTGTGGAAAAAGCTTTTCTATGAAATTGAGGGTGGGAAGTGGGTTAGGGAAGGAGCAAAGCAAACATATTCTGCAGTTTGGAGCAGCACTGTGGGACCTTCACTTAAGACCTTTAGCAAACAAAGCTAAACTAAAACTTTTTCTGAAGAACTCAATCAAACACACATTTTCCCTTGACTATTTACATAAAACATGCCTACGAGGGGTAAAAATCTGAAAAAAAGTATTTCTGTTTTTATCAATGTGTGTACACACACATACTCTCGTGTGTGCATGCCTGTGTGGGAAGAATGTTTGTGCATTTAATGGAAAACTTATTTTTCTAATGTGGTTTATACAATCCCAGCCAAGACAAGCACAGATTTAGCAAATATATCTCCCACCGCCTAAGAAGACAATGTATGAAAATGAAAGCCACACATTACACTTTGGCTCGATATTAGTTGAGTTTGTTTTTGGTTTTACTATTTTAGGATTCTAGTTTGCCCTATGCCCAACCCAGGCCTTGCTTTGGAATTTCTGCCTATTCAAAAATTGTTTGTTTGAGGTAACAGTGGCAAGCCAGATAAACGGAGTAGTTTTCAAATCTCTGCTTAGGATTTTGCAAGTCTTTATACAACTTTGCCTCAACAAAGTGAACCCAAAATGTGGAGTACACCAAAAGTCTTGTGTCAGCAAGGGAGTAACTCCTGGACGTCTGTATCGTGCTGCTTCCATTCCCTGCTTAAGCATGGATAGAATCTAAACTCACTTCAAACTTTGCCTATTTCCCAAGCATCTGACCAGGTTTTCATTTTTGATTCACTTTCTTATATTTATTTGACCTTTACTATTACATATGAAACAGCAGCAGACATTTGTCTAGGAAAGTGACATAGCACTAGCAAAACAGTTGGAAAAGTTAGACTCTCTTCCATTCCAGCCAAAGCATTAGGCCTTGGATATAATGAGAGTCTAAGAAGGGATGCTCAAATAAATGAGAGAATTAAAAATTAAGTAAAAAGAGAACAGCAGTGGGGGTTAATAGATCACAGAATTAGGGAAGATGTTTTGATTCAGTCCAGGGAACTAAGGCCAGATTCGTGGGATCTATCCAATAGTAGGTGCTATAGCAAAGAATCTATAAAAAATCCATAAAGAATGTGGGAGAAACATAAAATCAGGTGCAAACTAATTTGGGGAACTCTACTTTTAAGGACAAATACGGCCTTAAAAGTGTCAGTTCAGGCTTCCTAATAATTAACTCAATAAACTTCATTAAGTTGTTTAAGCTCTCTATTCCCTAGTTCTGATTCCTGCTTTTAAAATAGTATTAATTGCTTTTAGATCATAACGGCACACCTTCGAGGATAAAATAAAAGATGTGACAGAACTTTAGATATAAAATTGCTGAGTTCAGTAAAAGTGCACGGAATCTTCCAAGAACCTGAACACTTGAAGGAAAGATATAGGAATATATATATATATTCAAATCTCTGTTCTCCTAACCAGGTTTTTGAAATATCTGTGCTTAAGATGAAGCATATTACTTCTCAGGTCTTCATTAAGTACCTTATTGAGTCTTTTTAAGTTTAGTCATATTAAATTTTTACGAAATTTTTGTAACATTTTTCAGCATAGAAAGGACCTCTCCTAAAGGTGGAGAAGAAGTTTTTAGAAACAGACACAATGACAGAGGAAATAACAGATCCTCAAAAGAAAAAGCATTAAAAACTAAGAAATAAGTATGGAAATGTGCTACAAAGAGAAAAAGAGCTGTGTTCAAAACGTTGACAAGGAATCACTAAAAATATTAAAATTCTACATAGCATTCTTCTTTAAAAAAAGGTTAGAAATGTGTAACATATTTGCATTAAAAATAATCATGATTTTTAAGTGACATTTGGGTTTTTGATTATTTTTTATCTTTTGAGAGATTCAGGTATGTTGACCTCAATTCTTAATGGTTGTATGAATAATGAAATATCACTGAATTATTAAAGTAATCAATTATCCTTATAAATCTTATACATGTGGATTATCTATGACAAATTCTTAATTGTGAATCAGGTTTTATATCAGCATCTAGAATTTTTATAACCTCCTCTTCCCCTTATTCAAATAAAATGCATTCAGGAATGTAAATTTGCCTTAATATTAATCAAACAAATATATTTAAAGGAAGTCAGCTGCCTATGCAAATATGTGACTTATTACTCTCTTTAAGTGACCAAAAACTGATTTTACCGATAATGGAAGCATCATTCTGTATATGTGGGGTCCTGACCCCAGCGGTGTCCTAAATAGTTAATAACCTACAAACTGTTAGTCTCAAGTCATACTCATGTTCTTGTTCAGTCTTCTCCACATGGACTCAGTTACCTCCCAAAGGGGTGGTCAAGACAGGATCCTCCTGGACACAGTGACGAGGAGGCTTCTGTGTCAGCTCCCTGGGGGCTGGCTGTCCTCCTCACTCATATGTTATCACCAGGAACCATCAGACATGAGGACGGTGGTCATATTTTGAACTTCTCACACCTGTGAATCCAAGCATTACATTGGTAGCTTAAGGTCACAGCTCTAGAAATGATCTGACTTAGGGTTGGCCAGACTTCAAAGCCTGTGTTCTTTCCATTATTCAAATATGGGACTTTTTCCTATGTGTTCATTGCAAGGAAGCGGAGACTCAGACACAACAATACCTTGCTTTATGTGAACATCCCAGTGAGGTGAAGATGGGATGGGAAATGCTGTTAGGAGAAAAATGAAGCATAATGATTAATTTTAAATAAGTAGAATAAAAGAAATATAAAAATTAGAAATCTCATTATTTCCTTTATTATTTTTCTCACAGAATGACTGCATGTAAGGTAAAATGTAAGTAATATTGGACTGCTTCTAGAGAAAAACTGTGCTATAAGTATAATTATGATGAAATGGACAAAATATAATCTTAAATTTCTCAGAAAAATTATATTAAGTATAGTGAAGTTAAAATTAAGTTCTTCTAGTAAACTGCAACTTGTATAGACTCACAACATGTTTCATATACAGATCTTCCTCATCTTTTGATGGGGTTATCCTAAACTGTAAATATCATAAGTCAAAAATGCATTTAATATACCTAATTTACCTAACATCATAACTTAGCCTAACCCACCTTAAATGTTCTCAGAACACTTACATTAGCCAGAAGTTGGGCGAAATAGTATAACACAAAGCATATTTTATAATAAAATGTTGACTATCATATGTAATTTATTGAAAACTGTACTGAAAGTGCAAAAACAGAATGGCTGTGTGGGTCCAGAATGGTTGTAAGTGTATCATCGTTTGCCCTCGTGTTCGCAGGGCTGACCGGGAGCTGTGGTATCACAGGATATGGTACCGGGTACCACTGGCCCAGCAAAAGAACAGAATTCAAAATTTGAAGTATGGTTTCTACTGAGTGCATATCACTTTCACACCATCATAAAGTAAAAAAAAAAAAAAAAATCATAAGTTGAATGATTCTAAGTCAGGGACCATGTCTGTACAAATATCTCGTAGATATAATTTGTGTTTAAAACACAACTTAAAAAAATAAAACAACTTAGCAGTAATTATTATTTTATTTTTTTTTATTTTTTTTTTTTTTTAAAGATTTTTTTTATTTATTTATTTGACAGAGAGAGACACAGCGAGAGAGGGAACACAAGCAGGGGGAGTGGGAGAGGGAGAAGCAGGCCTCCCGCGGAGCAGGGAGCCCGATGTGGGGCTCGATCCCAGGACCCTGAGATCATGACCTGAGCTGAAGGCAGGCGCTTAACGACTGAGCCACCCAGGCGCCCCAGCAGTAATTATTATTTTAAAAAAATCACAACAAGAATGTATTGGACAGCGTTTATGTGTTAAACACTTCTAAGAACTTTACATGATCTTTCATTTAATACTCATGATGGTCAAATGAAGTGGTTACCTTTAGTACTATCTTTTTACAAGTAATGAAAATGAGATACACTATATATGGACAGTTTACCTAGGTTCTCCACAAGTTATATGGAACACATTCAGAATTTAAACCCAGGTCTGTCAGATTTCAGAACCTGCACTCTATATTTTTTTAATAAATGACATTTTATATACATTACTAAAGTCCTATTCTATAACATCAAAATAAGAGTTAAGAATGTAAAACTATGGATGTGGTGTGGTAAGAACTAAAAAAAAAAAAAATAGTTGCTGAATAAATGTTTGAATGAATAGTGGCATTAACCTCTTAAAAATATCAAACTTTAGGGGCACCTGGGTTTCTCAGTCAGTTGAGCAACGGACTCTTAATTTCAGCTCAGGTGATGATCTCAGGGTCGTGAGATCGAGCCCTACATTGGGCTCTGTGCCCAGCATGGAGTCTGCTTGAGATTCTCTCTCTCTCTCCCTCTGCCCCTCCCCCAGCTCACACACATTCTCTCTCTCTCTCAAATAAATAAATAAATCTTTAAAAAAATCAGACTTTATACAAATACAATAGTACCTCTATGAATAATAATAGAATTTATACATCCTTCAAGTTTCTGAACTGCTTATCATACATTTAATCTTACTTATTCATGGCAACACCCCTGTGAGGTGGACATTTGTATTCTCATTCCACTTCATTGATGAAAAAACTGAAGCTCAATTTTATTACAAAGTTAATACATTATTGGGTGGCAGAATCAGAACTTGAGTCAAGGTCCTAGGACAACACAACTAATCCGTATTCTAGTACACATGTTGGCCTTAGAAATCAATCACACACCAAGTATGTTACCTTCCTCTTTCCTGACTTCTGATTTGTTCTGAACACATATATTTTAGAGGCAAAAAAAATCTTTTTACCTCCCATTAGAATCCTATGCGGTCACTTTATTTTATAATCTGAGCCATTATATCACTGCTGTGTGAGTCCTTCTCCACTGCTCAGAAGCCCAAAGCTATTCTGGGACTATGTTCCTCCTCTATATATAGGCCATTCCTTTGAAAATTAGATGAGTGGTAACCTTATTAATATTTCATATTCTCAATCCTGCTTGAACTGATAATGTTGCAGTAATTTTAGTGTGAAATAATGTAACATAATATGCATAGGGAGTAAGTAGTCCTGTCAGAGAATTAATAAAACTTAGTTGTGAGAGGAAAAAAATTCTCACTTTTTTAACCCCAATTCAGGAGGCTTTAGCCTTTCTCTCTGCCCTATGCAAGCTGCCACATTACTAAATAAAGCATCTTTTTGTGCTGGAGTGTAAAGAAAAGCTAGCATCACTATTCTCCACAGCTGAATATAGAATTGCTCTGTCCTGTGTATCCTCGAAGAAGTGTAGTGGAATCCACAAACCAAGGTAGAGTTGGTGGAGACCCAAGCATAGCGCTGTGTCAGCAGGATGCTGCCCCTGCAATGGAGGTGGCTACATTGAAGGGCAATCACACACGTACATACATTACTTAAGATAAATATCAATGTCCTTGGTTCTATAGATTATTGAGGTGCCAATTCCCAGTGAACAGAGGGGATGTAAGGAAGCATACACTATGCTATCTTGGTTGCATTCATCCTTCCACTCCTCCACCACTGTGTCCTGCTCGTGTGAGCTCATTTAAACCAGCAGAGAGGTAACTTCCTCTACTTTTTGTTTGCATTTCTCATCATCCTGACTTTCCACTTTCTTGGCTCTTGTTTCTTTAGTAGACACCTACTTCTGATCCCTCCCCATTTTTTGGTGAACTCTTTGCATTATCTTATCTGGCATATTGGCCTTGAACTTCATTTTATTCTTACTTCTGGATAGTCCATTAATTTGCAGCTTTAGACAAAAAGAATTGCCTCTGCCAAGCCTGTCCACTCAACATAATACCTCCTGCGGAGCTAGCTCCTAACAGCCAGCAGGAGAAGGGGTGGTCTTCTCCAGTTGGAAAATAACATGAAATTTTTAAAGATTTGAAAAAATATATTATATTTTTAAAGATTTTATTGTAAGTTCTTGGTAAGTGTGGAGAAATTTAACATTTGCAGATATTTTATTACTTTTTTGGACTTCTCATTGTGGGTAGAAAATGTTTATTCTTTCCCTGATTATTTCTTTTTTCTTCTTTTTTTTAAATAATTTTATTTTTTATTTATTTATTTTTTCCATGCAGAACGTGCCCTCTTTAATACCCATCACCAGGCTAACCCATCCTCCCACCGCCCTCCCCTCTAGAACCCTCAGTTTGTTTTTCAGAGTCCATCGTCTCTAATGGTTCATCTCCCCTTCCGATTTCCCCCCATTCATTCTTCCCCTCCTGCTATCTTCTTCTTCTTCTTTTTTTTTTTTATAACATATAATGTATTATTTGTTTCAGAGGTACAGATCTGTGATTCAACAGTCTTGCACACTTCACAGCGCTCACCATAGCACATACCCTCCCCAATGTCTATCACCCAGCCACCCCATCCCTCCCACCCCCCACCACTCCAGCAACCCTCAGTTTGTTTCCTGAGATTAAGAATTCCTCATATCAGTGAGGTCATATGATACATGTCTTTCTCTGATTAACTTATTTCGCTCAGCATAACACTCTCTAGTTCTATCCACGTTGTTGCAAATGGCAAGATTTCATTCCTTTTGATGGCTGCATAATATTCCATTGTATATATATATACCACTTCTTCTTTATCTATTCATCTGTCGATGGACATCTTGGCTCTTTCCAGTTTGGCTATTGTGGACATTGCTGCTATAAACATTGGGGTGCACATGCCCTTTCGGATCCCTACATTTGTATCTTTGGGGTAAATACTCAGTAGTGCAATTGCTGGGTCTTATGGTAGCTCTGTTTTCAACTTTTTGAGGAACCTCCATACTGTTTTGCAGAGTGGCTGCACCAGTGCATTCCCACCAACAGTGTAAGAGGGTTTCCCTTTCTCCGCATCCTTGCCAACATCTGTCCTTTCCTGGCTTGTTAATTTTAGCCATTCTGACTGGTGTGAGGTGATATCTCATAGAGGTTTTGATTTGGATTTCCCTGATGCCGAGCGATGTTGAGCACTTTTTCATGTGTCTGTTGGCCATTTGGATGTCTTTGGAAAAATGTCCCAAACATTAAAAACAAATTGGCAGGGGCGCCTGGGTGGCTCAGTTGGTTAAGCGACTGCCTTCGGCTCAGGTCATGATCCCAGGGTCCTGGGATCGAGCCCCACATCGGGCTCCCTGCTTGGCCAGAAGCCTGCTTCTCCCTGTCCCACTCCCCCTGCTTGTGTTCCTTCTCAAGCTGTCTCTCTCTCTCTCTGTCAATTAAATAAATAAATAAATAATAAAAAAATAAAGAAACAAATTGGCAAACTTAAAGATGAGTTACTACTAATATGTAGCTAATTTTATACATGAAAGTATTCAGAAAGGAAAATACACAAATCATTGTTCTTCCAGCCATCTAAATTTACAGACTCTCATTTTCACATAGTATCTCAGAATCTGCTTAGAGATATATCAATTGATTCATTCAAAAGATCCAAACACAGATCAAAGGATACATTTAGTTTGAGTATGGCTCAAGCTCAAATTTCTGTGCTAAGTTTCCATGCTTGAAATAATTAACAGTCATTAACAATGAATTTTAAAGCCTTTTAAAATAAAAATATCTATTTTGACTTGAGCATGCTCTGATATTCATTTTTCCTACTCATTCTTTAGTTTATATAAGTCTCTCATGTTTATAAGCTTATCATATATTTCTGAGTGACATTGTTCATGTTCAATTTTATATCATCATACTTACTGTTTTCTAAATATTGAAATATTGTATGTGTCATCATACTCCACATATTTCTACATTAACCCACATTTGAACCTTTGGATGTCAGAAGAGAGAGGACGGGGGAGAGAAGAGTAACTTCGGTAAACTGCGTAACACAGTGAAACAGAGAGCAGCTGTGAGTTTCAATGAGGCAGTGACAGGAAGATTGAAAGCCTCCCTGACTTTTAAGGATCTCCAAGGCAGATACACTGCATAGCTACAGGATTCTTCAGCAGAACAAGGTGATTGCACAAAGGGGGGGTCCCAGTGTCGTCCTGAAAGATATTAACTTGTTAAATTATTTAAGGGATTTAATTCTGATGTCTCACCTTAGAAGAGTTCATTTCTATTCTCTAATCTGTGTCAAGGTCTTCCGAATATTTGGGAATGTCTAAAGCTCAGCTTAGAACTTGTCATAAAGACCAGTTGTCCATGGGGCACCTGGGTGGCTCAGTTGGTTAAGCGACTGCCTTCGGCTCAGGTCATGATCCTGGAGTCCTAGGATCGAGTCCCGCATCAGGCTCCCTGCTCAGCAGGGAGTCTGCTTCTCCCTCTGACCCTCCCCCCTCTCATGCTCTCTCTATCTCATTCTCTCTCTCAAATAAATAAATAAAATCTTTAAAAAAAAAAAAAAGACCAGTTGTCCTAAACATTTGAAAGAACGGATATGCTGTCCCAAGTTTCTCCCATTATCAGGTGCGACTTAGCCACTGAAGGGAAAAGGCCATGCAGGGATGCATGGAGAGGTGAGGATAGCTTTTCAAATTGTATAAAGTTTTTAATTTTTTTTTTAAGATTTATTTATTTATTTTAGTGAGAGAGAGCATGTGAGCAGAGGAAGAAGCAGTGGGAGAGGGAGGGAGAGGGAAGCAGACTGCCCGCTGAGCGTGGAGCCTGATGCAGGGCTCAATCTCATGACCCTGAGATCATGACCTGAGCCAAAATCAGAGTCTGATGCTCAACTGACTAGCCAAACAGGCACTCCAGTGCTTTTCATTGTTGCATTTAATCAGGTGGTTAAAACAAACTGCAAATTTTTCTTTTTTTTTTAATATTTTATTTATTTTGATAGAGACAGAGAGAGGGAACACAAGCAGGGTGAGTGGGAGAGGGAGAAGCAGGCTTCCCGGCAAATAGGGAGCCCCGATATGGGGCTCGATCCCAGGACCCTGGGATCATGACCTGAGCCGAAGGCAGACGCTTAATGACTGAGCCACCCAGGTGCCCTAAACTGCAACTTTCTCCTCCTTGTAACCAGGGGAGTATTTCCTTAGAATTTTTCTCCATCCTGCTCCTGGCTTTCTTGTGAGTGATGTACCCATGTGCCTGGATCTGGCCAATGCGTCATGCCAGACCATTTAATTGCTAATGTGAAACCATCCAAATTTATTTTTTTCTTTCTTCTAAGGACCCAGCAAAATTTCAAATAGTGGTTCTTCCAAATGCCTGGGTCCTCCACTAGGGGCAAACTGTGCAGAGAGATCCCTAGTCAACCCACGATGAACATGTATCATGAGTGATAAATAACCCCTTGTTGTGTGAAGACACTGAGAATTGGGTTTGGCTGCTGCATGCCCTCATCTATCCTAACTGACACAGCATGCAACTCAAACATTCCAATGGGCTTTTAAAGTTGCAATTTTATCCTTTAAAATGCTTTACTAGAGCAACATTGTTCATTTTCTAATATCTGAATTCTGTAAAGATAGTTTCAATGGTTAAATGTTTTCCTAATCATGAATGAAAGCTCATGAGTTTTAATGATCTGCAGGGTTTATCCTGAACTTTGACAAGGCACAATGACATTAAACATCAATCAGCAGGTAATTTGCAGTTATCATTGGGCTGTTATTGTGTCTGTATTAGAGGCAAAAACTTCAAATACATGCGAGAAATCATTTTTGCATTCTAATACATCTATGCTTGTATGCTCAAAAATAAACTTGGGAGTCGATAAATTCCACTGGGAAGTAGTCATTAAAATACATGAGTACATGCTGCTGGTTCAGGATTTTGACACAAGTTCATTTGTTTTTCCATGTATCACTATGTTTCAGAGCATGTTAAATATAGTTTAGTGCATGCATGAGATTCCGAGAACAGGGACATTTTGGTCAGGCAGATAACGATGGTTCTGCAGTTTTACCTCCACACTTGATTCCATTGATGATGAAAATCACTTAATGAGGTCCCATTTTTTTTTCTGTGTGGGGAAGAGCCATGTCTCTGGCAAGCACTGTGCTCTATTATGTCTGAAAGCTCCCCAGGTAGGTCTCTACTTTCAAATCGTATCCACCTCATCTCCCATCTATTGTGTTTGGGGATGCAGAAATATAGCAAAAACAATTCCCATCTTACTATAAATTTGAGGATTTAAAATTCAATCTTGCAACTTTATCTTTGGAAAGGTATCATGCCCTGTGAATCACACTTCCTTCCAGAGCCTTGGTAACTGCCCTGGCTCATTAATGTCTGCTTTCTAAAATCAAGTGGCATTCCTCTCTTCAGATATTTGAAGGTTTCTTGTGCAAATCACGGTGGAGGCCAGAAGGTAGTGGGAAATAAAAGGACCGAAGATTAAAAGCATCAGATCTTATGACACAGAAAATCAGCTATAATTTAATGGGAGAAAAGTTGAAGTACAAGGTTGGAAAGAGCAAGAGGTAATCATACACTGAAAAGCAAAGAGCGAGAATCTTGTTGGTCAAATTAATATTTAGAAGTCTAACACATAAACGAGTTTGGTACAGTAGCTGTAAATTTGTTTAATTGAGTCCTCTAAATATTAATATTCCGAGATCTTCTGAAGAACTAGCGTGACGTCAGGCACAAGGAGGCCTGGTGAGGTGCTGACTAATGCCAGTGCATCAGTGCGTTCATTTTGAGATAATTTTTTTGAGAGAGAGAGAGAAAAGGAAAAAAAAATACCAAAATAAAGCTTTGACATCTCATTTTCCAAGTCAGAGAAAGCATATATGTTATCCTCATTTCATATAAATTTCTAAAATGTTCTAATTTGTGATGTGTTGTGCACTGATAGGAAAGGTAGATTAAGGGCATGTCGTGTGCTTTATAAAAAGAATTTCAGAAGGAAGAGACACTTATTTGTGGGGAACTGACCGATACAAAGATGATATTTCAAAATGTCTTTTTATGCAAAGGCAAAATGTTGGTAGGCTTTCTTGCTTCTGTGGCTACAGAACTCTGCTGCATGTAACTCACAGAGGTTGCTATTGCCGGAAAGACAGGCTCCTTCATGGCAAATCTAACAGAATGGAAATCATCATGATAGAAATGGCAGAGCATGATACAGAGAGCAGGACTGTAACTCACATGCATCTACTAGGCAATTTTATTATGAAAGCCACTAGGATCCACAGAAAACATTTTTTTTTTTTTTTAAGACTTTTACAGCAGAAGTGTGTCTGGCATTTCTATTAAGATATTCCTGATCACATCTCAAAATATTTCTCACATCTTAAAATGTCTCTTTAAGATGGGATCTTTGAGATACAGTGAGTGAATCCTGAGCCACTCAATGGATCTGGTCTCGTTAGATGTAATAGGTGTGGTAATTGGTTGCACAGTCTACCATAGTTAATGCTCCCTGTCCCATTGCTCTTCTCTCTAGAAGGTCAGGTCTCCCTACTGTGTTGAACTCAGGCATCACCATTCTACTTATTTGAGCCAATGGACCATGAGTTCGTGAAATGGATCATTGTCAATGTCTTGGAGTGAAGAAAACATCAATCAGAGTCTCAGCCAACCCAAGGTGCATGAGAAATAAATGTATTTTTTATTGTAAATCATATTGTTGGAACTTATAAAAATGAGGGAAATCTTGCCATTTGTGACAACATGGATGGACCTTAAGAGCATTATGCTAAGTGAAATAAGACAGAGGAAGACAAATACTGTACAATTTCTCTTACATGTAGAGTCTAAGAATGAATAAACAAAAGAACAACATCAACAACAAAATCCCAAACTCATAAATCCAGAAAACAGATTGGTGGTTGGCAAGAGGGGGCAGTGATGGGTGAAGGTAGTCGAAAAGTACAAACTTCCAGATATAAAATAAATGAATCCTGGAGATGTAATGTAGAGCATGGTGACTATGGCTAGTATTGTACAGCATATCTGAAAGTTGATCAGAGAGTAGATCTTAAAAGTTCTCATTATGAGAAAAACATTTCTTTTTTTTTTTTTTAATATTTTATTTGACAGAGAGAGACACAGCGAGAGAGGGAACACAAGCGGGGGGAGTGGGAGAGGGAGAAGCAGGCTTCCCGCTGAGCAGGGAGCCCGATGCGGGGCTCGATCCCAGGACCCTGGGATCATGACCTGAGCCGAAGGCAGACGCTTAACGACTGAGCCACCCAGGCGCCCCACAAGAAAAACATTTCTAACTACGTGTCGTGATGGTTATTAATTAGACTTACTGTGGTGATAATTTCATATCTAATCATTATACTGTACACCTAAAACTAACACAATAGTTTTCAATTAGCCATAATCGCGCCTCAGATAAACCTCATTGGCTACGATACTGCCACTGCGCAAAGCTTAAAACTAACACAATAGTATGTGTTAATTTGATCTCAGTTTAAAAAAATTTTGCCATAATAATAAAGGCCTTTTTCCAAGGTGCAAGTGGAACCCACAGGGTGGGTTATGTGACTTTGGGTGTGTCAGGAGAGTAAGCTCGGGTCCTGATAAAGGGGCCGGGAAAGAAGAGGACAGGCTGAGATGCTGAGCGTCACGGGTGGCTCAGAGAATGGCCAATCAGGACAAAGCTTCTGAAGCCATAACCATTCTTCCCAGATTCCTAGGAAAGGGAGGGATCTTGGGATCTCTCTGGGCCCAGCAAGAAAGTCATGGTATAGGAAACACGTCCTGCTCCGGGTGCCAGAGACCCTAGCCTCAGATTCCTCCATAAGGAGTTTAGCAGGTGGATGACTTGCCCCACCCTCTGCTCAGAGTCACTGTGTGGCAGTCCCTCACCCAGAGGTGCCGCCAGGTGCGGCGGAGGGACTTTCTGAGGCCAGAATGGAGGATTGAACTGTGGCCTCCGGGCTATAGATCTACAGCCTTACAGGAACCAAAAGGGCCCCAGGCAGTCAGACTGGCTTCTGGTGAGGAATGCCAGACCCCCAATCCTACTTCTGCTGAGGTCCAAGGTTGCAGCAACCTAAACTAAAGAGGACGAGCCATAGCACATCCCCAGGGCCTGTTGGCCATCCCAGCAGATGTGTGCAAGACGTTTATAACTGCATCCTAACCCACCTACTCTGCTGAGAAATCCAGAAATCAACAGCAGAAATGGGATAGTGCAACAACAATAAATCCACACCATGGGGCCCTTGCTTTGGAAACGGGGCTTCGACAGTGAAAAAAAATTATTATATGAAGCTATAAAAATGGTTATTCATGTTACACTGTGGGAAATCATTTTGAAAAAATATTGCCCAAGATAAAGTAAAAGGTAGATAATGTCCCTAATGAGCTTCTTACTTGAGTTTAAAAAAAAAAAAAAAAGTAGAAAAAGAGACTGCTCTTAAAGTGAATTAGTTTCTATTGAATGGTTTTAAAAAAAGGTAATACAACAAAGAGGTGATCTCAGAAAACAAACAAAGATTGGCCTGTTTACAGAAAGGAAGAAAAGAGCATTTTGACAATTAAGAAATCCAGGGACTTGCAGGGTTGAATGATGCCATTGATTCCCATCAAGGCAGTACAAGATAAAACTGAGGGCCTATTGAGTGACAGCCTCAGGCAAGGACAAAATCAAGATTTTGCCCCTGCAGCCTTAGCTAAATTCATAAGTGA
Organism: Phoca vitulina; assembly: GCF_004348235.1. Classification (NCBI taxonomy): domain Eukaryota; kingdom Metazoa; phylum Chordata; class Mammalia; order Carnivora; family Phocidae; genus Phoca; species Phoca vitulina. The sequence goes on along the minus strand of NW_022589727.1, from coordinate 14,025,918 downwards.
GTCACATGGCATCCAGGAAAGGCTTTCAGGTGGCTGGAGAAACAGTGGCTTAGGGAACAGAGGTTCTCCTAAGGAAGCCTTTTAGGCTCAAGTTATCCACAATTAAATCTATAGAAAGGGACATGAGTGCTCACACATGGAAGGGATGGCAGGAATCAGATATTAAATATCCAATTATACTGGAAATTTTATTGATTACATTCTATTTACTGAGTATTATCACCTGTCTGTTCCACTATTGAATATTCTGTGTGTGTGTGTGTGTGTGTGTGTGCGTGCGCGCGCGCACACAAGTGCAAACTGCAGTGGGTGGTCAAGCAGCTCATCCTTTTGGTTCCTAGGTCTCTGAAACAGGAAGAGCCATAGGCAGACCTGATGAGATTCACTCAGAGATCCTGGTCTTTGCTCAAAGCAGAGACTGCCTGGGGCTGTTGCATTGTTTTGCTGAGTCAGAGGAAGGAAAGCTAATACTAGTGGTTGCCTCTGGTGCTAAGATTTACTCATCATGGTGAAGATATAGAGATATATAATACAGTCTATCTGAAAATATTATCTAATTAAGAAGAAGAAGTTAATTTTGAGGGTTTCTGTGGTACAGATTTTTAAGCAATCAGTGGGTAATTTTCTCACTCATTCTGATGCTAGATAATATTCAGTTCCACTTCACTTGTTTTTGAATGCTCCTGCTTTACTAATTAAGGATTGCTTTGTTAGGTCTGATATCCAAGATCTATAAAGAACTTCTCAAACTCAACACCCAAAAAACAAATAATAAAGTCAAAAAATGGGCAGAAGACATGAACAGACACTTCTCCAAAGAAGACATACAAATGGCTAACAGACATATGAAAAAATGTTCATCATCATTAGCCATCAAGGAAATTCAAATCAAAAACACATTGAGATATCACCTTACACCAGTTAGAATGGCGAAAACTGACAAGGCAAGAAAGAACAAATGTTAGAGAGGTTGTGGAGAAAGGAGAACCCTCTAACACTGTTGGTGGGAATGCAAGTTGATACAGCCACTTTGGAAAACAGTGTGGGAGTTCCTCAAAAAATTAAAAATAGAGCTACCCTATGACCCAGCAATTGCACTACTAGGTATTTGCCCCAAAGATACAGGTGTAGTGAAAAGAAGGGCCATATGCACCCCAATGTTCATAGCAGCAATGTCCACAATAGACAAACTGTGGAAAGAGCCGAGATGCTTTTCAACAGACAAATGGATAAAGACCATGTAGTCCATATATACAATGGAATATTACTCAGCCTTCAGAAAGGATGAATACCCAACTTTTGCATCAACATGAATGGGACTGGAGATTATGCTAAGGGAAATAAGTCAAGCAGAGAAAGTCACTTATCATATGGTTTCACTTATTTGTGGAACATAAAGAATAGCATGGAGGACATTAGGAGAAAAAAGGGAAAAATGAAGGGGGGTGGGATATAGAGGGGGAGATGAACCATGAGAGACTATGGACTCTGAGAAACAAACTGAGGATTTTAGAGAGGAGGGGGGTGAGGGGATGTGTGAGCCCAGTGATGGGTATTAAGGAGGGCACGTATTGCATGGAGCACTGGGTATTATATCCAAACAATGAATCATGGAACACTACATCAAAAACTAATGATGTACTGTATGGTGACTAACATAACAATAAAAAAAAAAAGAAAAGAAAAAATAAAGATTGCTTTGTTATAGTTCAAGATTTCCACCCTGGATTACCTAGTTATAAGAACTCAGTGATCAAGAACCAGGATTCTGAGAAGTATTAACCTTGAGCAATAGAACAATAGGAATTCTTAGTTTCTAAACAAACTGATGGCATAGTGTTACACAAATGCTGTGAGCTGACTGAGACCATGCTTTGTTTCTGACATCAGAGACTTGACACATAAGTGAATTTTAGAATAACTTATTGCAAATTGTGCTTTTTGGTGGTCTTCCTGAAATGGATTTTGTCTTTGACTCCCCCCAAAACTGGGAACTGGACAGCTCCACTCACATAAAACTATTTGAGAATATCAACAGAATATTTGCTAACAGCAAGTAAATGATCAGAGAAGGGATAAATCAACATATAAAACATATAAACATGATAAATAACTGATTAAGAAGTGGCTCATGAAAAAGCTAAACTATAAAGGATGAAAAAGATCCACATGGGAATGGAAGGGACTCTTCAATTAACAATACCATGCATCAAAACATGTGACAGGCATGAGCATAGTAGGAGAAAATTTCTGTGGATACCAGTTATCTAGGATTAAAGAGTCTAGGGTATGCTGAGCACTAGACAAAAATTAAACATTTACCATTATAGGATAATAATACTTTTGCAAACTTTCAGACTTTAAGGGGGCAACAAAACAGAGTCTCAAATATATCTATCAGGTCAATTGTAGTACTGCTATGTATGGAGAGAATAAGATCAAGTTCCTTTCAGTCTCATTAGCATGAAAATTATTTAATTAGGTAGCCACTTTTCTGAATTCCCCGAGCAAATATTTACATACTAATTTATAGAGCCATGGGTCGCACAGAGCCATCAATCACGCAGGAGAAAATGGGACTGGATCTCCTAAAGTGGTACAGTGTGGAAACTCTAATTCTAAACAAGAAATGAGGATTATTGATGTATGGTGGGGTGGGGGGAAGGTGAGACTAAAACTGGCAGATGCCCAAGAATATTAAATACAACTAATACAAATAATGACTGATGGTTACGATGTACCAGAGACTCTTTTAATTGTTTCCACCTGGCAGGGGATGCTATGTTTTATTCACATGGTACGGATGAGAAAACTGGAGCACAGAGAGATTAATTAATTTGCTCAAGTTCTCAAGTTAGGAACTATGGAGCAGGGACCTGAATCTATGTCTATCAGATTACAATATCCTTGCTTTTAACCCCTATGAAACACTGTTTTCCTGTAGTCATTCCTTTCTCACCTGACTTCCAAAGCAGGGCCAACATATTTCTGAATTATTATCATGCACCACTTAGAACTTCAATCTTGAAAAGGATACTGGGTAACCTTAATTATAACTTTAGTTATTTGACTCTTTTCTGGTTTTCTAGAACTTTGTCGAGGAATAACCAATTAATGACTATCCTATACTGGTAGTTTCATACACCTACATAGATATAATGCTGTACTCTATAGCTTTACTTAATGCCAATGAATATTAAAATTATGTTTAACTTGCCATTTATATACATGATGACAGGTTTTTAAAAAGATTTTTTTAAGTTAAGTTTTCAAGTGGTCATGTGGTTAATGGAAGAACTGAACTGGAACTAGAAACCAGAACTTTTGTATGTTATGGACTATTGCTTTTTTTCCTATACAGTGTGCTTCTGCCATACCCCATGATCCAATACTTCTTATCCCTCACCCACCAAGCTTCTAAGGTGAGCTCTTTGAGATACAGCCAATGCGAGTGACCTCTTATAGGTATCCTGGAATAAAATTTAGAGAACCTGTTCCTTACCTATTTTTAGGAGATTAATGACCATTCCTCGAGATGATTGTTGGGTAAGAAGTGACGTACGAAAGCCAAAATATGTATATGGCAGGGTACACCTTATAATAAGTATATTACAGTGCACTGATGTGGAGGTTAGCAAGGTCTTTCCTTTTCCCCACTCCTTTAACACTGTGAAGCAATATGCAATTACTAATGTAAAATGTGGGGAAGATGGCATAGCTTCTAAGTGCTGTCTTGTTGTGGTTTTGTTTTCAATTTCCTGAATTCTTATATATTCAAACTTCCAGGTGAGTCATTCTCAAGCTCCAGAAGGCTTGTTTGGTTTTTTACCACATTCACATTGTCCTCAAGTCACCAAATCTCTTATAAATGAGATAAATCAAATAGTTACTTACATGGAGATCGCAGGTTTTCCTCATGCATATTGCAGTCAGGGCCTGGAAATCATTTCATACTGATCAGTTCTGCTAGGGTAATATGTTAATCTTTATAAAATGATTTCAAATACATTTGCTTTATTATAGCATTTTTAAACATTATTTAGCTTCACACAACCATTGTATTAAGACATTCAAAGGAAAGAAACAGAAACTTTCCTTTTCTATCTTCTCTGTTTTTTTCATTTCCTCTATTATTATTCATCTGGTCCCCTAGAGTCCCTATAATTGCATGTGAAATACATGAATGCTGTCTGTCTTGCTGTCATTTCAAGTTTTACATGAAAACCATCTTTGGGACGCCTGGGTGGCTCAGTCGTTAAGCGTCTGCCTTCGGCTCAGGTCATGATCCCAGGGTCCTGGGATCGAGTCCCACATTGGGCTCCCTGCTCTGCGGAGAGCCTGCTTCTCCCTCTCCCACTCCCCCTGCTTGTGTTCCTGCTCTCGCTATGTCTCTCTCTGTCAAATAAATAAATAAAATCTTTAAAAAAAAAAAAAAAAAAAAAAACCATCTTTGGATCTCTGCAATTAAATGAATTTGCTGCCTTCTCACTCCCAGTCTTACAGGCAAGTCACTGGAATCTCACTTTTTATATTGTAGTAAGCTAGTCTCTCCACATTTATTGCAGGAGAAAGAGGCTGGCCATGCTGAATATCTATTCTTTTCCCTTCAGACTGGCTGGGAGTGTTCACATAACCATGCTCCCAGATGAGTAACCTATGACTGTATTACTCACTTAATCATCAATTCAAGCCAGTAAGCAGATGACAAATCTATTATGTTACTCCATTTTCATTCCCTATATAAACAATGATGATTAGTCCAGATATTCACAATTATTCACCTTCATAGATAACATTAGAAAAAGTTACGGAAGTGGTCAGTGTGAAATGATTTCCAAGCCCTGACCTCAATATGCATGAGAAAAACCTGTGATCTCTGTTTAATTTACTTATTTAATTTACTGCATTCATAAAAGGTTTGGGGACCTGTGGGTAATGTGAACTGTGGTTAAAAAATAACAAGCTTCTGTAGCTTGAGAATGAGGTTCCTAAAAGTTTGAGTATATAAGAATTCGGAAAACCAAAAGCAAAATAGTTGTATTTGTTTATTTTAATCTATTTTTCATTTGAGTTTTTTTAAAAGTTACCAGAATTGAGAACACTAGAGATGCCAGTGAGTGATTTACTTATATTTTGAGTAGGACACAAAGCCCTGCTAATATTTCCGACTCAGTTATCAACCCTCAGCTTGACCAAAAGATACCTCTTTTATTCATCAGCTTGTGTCATTGATTCAATAATGCCTCCTTTCTAAGGCTAGAATTTTAAAGACCAGGAAAGATGACGATTCTTTAAATATAGTGATTTTTTTTTAATTCTAAGATTCAATATTTACATGCCTTAAAGTAAAAAATATATATATATATAGAAATATAGGTATAGATACAAGGATATATATGTATATATATTGCATTCTGTCTACCTCTAAAGCATGTTGAAAAATAGTGCTGAGTATCTCTGATAAGCTCTGCATTGGACAATCTGTGTGAAGACAGCACATATTCTGCCTGATAATAGTTACACATCAAGTCTATTTTTTTACTAGAAACAGTCCTGTTTTAGGAAGTATGTACTTAAGCCGAAATCCAAATGCCTGTGAAAGATATATAAAATGGAGTAGTATTAACTGTACAGCTCTACGTGTTAGATCTTGGGCTCTAAGGCCAGATAGCCCCGTTCTGATTCCCACTTCTGCCACATACTCATTGTTTGCCCATGGTAACGGGCACTAAACCATTTGGTGCCTCAATTTTCCATCTGTAGAATGAGGCTCATAATACCACTTACCTCACAGGGCTTGTGTCAGGATTAAATGAGTTAGTGTTAAATGAGTTAGTATGCGAAAGTGTTCAGAAGAATGCCTAGCATATGGGACATGCTACTTAGGCATCAGATATTATTATTAAATAAACAGACTTAAAACACCAAATTAGTCAATTCACTTTAAGAGCCAGTCTATACAAAGAACGATTCAGTGAGCCAATCATCTGCTATTATAGAGTGATTCTTCTCTTCTTTTCTTACAGATTTCATAAGGACCATGAAAATAACGTGTTGGTAAAACTGGAGATGTCTATTTTGGGGTGAGGATGGCATCTGGCCAGTGGTTTGTGATTTAGCCTCTCCCAATTCCCTCCTGAGATGGATAACAAATGAAAAACCCTAATGCCATGAAAATTAACTTTGATAGATACCCTATTGCCAAAACCTGCCAAGAATTTCCCACATTCCAAAACCAATGGAGCTAAAAGACGAATTACTGTCATGATTTATAATGACACACACTTTGCTACTTTAGAGAGAACCAGCTCACTGGCCAGAAGGATGATAAAAGAAGCTTCATTCTTTTCCCCACAGGCTGCAATCTGATGCAGAAACCTTGGCTCTACATGTAACAGAGTCCAGGAGCCATGTCTCTATTGTACCCATGTTTATTTTGAAAATCAAAACAAAACAGAGTTATTTGTTTTTGTTGCTTTCTTCTTCCCTACACAAACACACACCTCTTTCATTTTCCAAAACTTAACAAAAACATTCCTTGAAAATAACCGAGGAGACTGGTAAACCTTTATAATAATCTATGTTAGAGAATATGATAGATTTGACAATGATAATGGCAGCAGAATCGGAGAGAAGTTAACTTGGCATTTGATTGAATGTAAGTCTTGCAAGAGGAGGACAGGTCAAAAAGGATTCCTGGTTTTCTGACAAGAGCTATTGACTACATGGTGTAACAATTTACTGAATCGGGAAAACTGGAGGAGAGGAGATGTTTTGGGGAAAAGATCATGTGTTACATTATTGGGCATACTTTATTTGTGGTGTCTAGGAAATAGCAGGTTAAGTTTTGACCAGAGACATAAAGGTCTGGGGTCAAGACAAGAAGAATGGGCTGGAGGATATGAACTGGGGTTAGTCAGCAAATGAATGATAATCAATGCTAAGTGAATATATGAAATTGAAAGAAAGTGTACTGTGAGAAGAAAATAGGCTGAGAACCAAGTCTTGAGGAAACAGCCTTTAATGGTTGAGTGGACAAGGGAGAATCAGCAAAGGGAACTGAGAAACATAAGGCAGATTAGGAGAAAAAATTTCAGAAGGGTTGCAAACTACAGAAGAGAGGACGTGAGTTTCACAAAAGAGCAAATGTTTAAGAGTAAAGTCCACCCAAGAATGTTTTGCCTAGTGTCTGGATGAATTCAGACATGTGGTAAAATAGCTTAGCAGGATCACATTAGTTATAATCAAAATAAAGTAGTTTCATGTTCTCTGCATATCAGATCGGTAGTATGAATTTTGAAATCCTTTTACATATATTTCATTTTTAAATTATAGAAAAATTACTTAGATAGTAGGTATTTTTATTTGGTAACCAAATTGGTCTATTCATTTTAAAAGATCAGGAACACAATAGCTACCACTTACTGGGCACCTGCTACTTGCTGTATTTATTTCTCATGTTCAAACAGCTATAAATATTATAATCATTTACAGTTGAGTGAACTGAGGCTCAGTTTTGAGAAATGTGATACAGGTCACAGCTAAGTCATGGTAGTTAAGGGTCAAATCTAGATCTGGGGTTCTTTATCGAAGAATTCAAACTATTTCTATTATACCGAAGTATCAGTAAGTTTTAATAAGGACAAAAACAGAAAAAAAAAAAAAAAACTCATAAAAATAGAAGTAAAAGGGGCGCCTGGATGGCTCAGTCTGTTAAGCATCTGCCTTCAGCTCAGGTCATGATCCCAAGCTCCTGGGATCGAGCCCCACATCCGGCTCCCTGTTCAGCAGGGAGTCTGCTTCTTCCTTTCCCTCTGTGTGCTCTCTCTTTCTCTCTCTCTCTCAAATAAATAAATAAATCTAAAACTTTTTTTTTAAAGTAGAAGGAAAAGAATATCTTCAATCATTGAATATAATTGGAGAAGTATGAAACACTGCTTTCAATCCCAAGCAGTAATTTTTCAATTCCCTAAAAATATTTTCCAATATCCAGTAGCTACGTTCTGTCTATCCCTTGAAGCAGTGGCTTGTGGATTTGCAGCTTATCTTTGTTAAAGAAGGATGCACGGAAGGTACTAAACAGATGTTAGGGTGCGAATTCACGAGAACTAACTCACATGCTGGCCAGTGATATAGCAAGACCCAGTGCACGTGCCACTTCCCTTCCTACACAGTGTATCTCGGTAGGTTTAATGTGAGCGTTGAGTGTATAAACGGTATTTTCTTATGAGCTTCTCCAATATAAGGACCAAAGCTACATGTATAGAGAAAGAATACATGTTTTCTGCCATGTTAACTCAGGCAGTAGAAATCTCTAATGGTTTATTGGGATTAAAAAAAAAGATCAACGGAGCATAAAGTGAGCCAGAAATATTTACTTAATTAAAGACAAATGAAAACAAATTACCTTCTATTCAAAAGTGCAGTTCGGAGATAGACGCAGACAACTGCAAGAAATGTTTCAGATCATAAAATATGAATACACAAAGCATCGAAAACAAAATTACAAAGGGAAATACCCAGTTGCTGTGAGCATGTAGCTGGGGTTAGCGCGTGTGGTAATACACGAGGAAGACAGGGTCCGAGGCAGCCATAAACAGCGAAACAGGATAATGAATTCTGGACATCTACTCGCCGTTTCTCTCCTGTGCTCAGCTTAAAACCCCATGACTTCCACATGGCTCACTAGACACCCAGAAACATGATTCTCCTGGAAGTTACTTCTTGCCTGCAGGCAAGAACTTCGCTGGTTGAAGCTGGAATGTAACAGGCACAGAGGGACCTTCATCATCAGGCGTGGCAACAAGAGCAATTGGATCAAGATCTCAGAGCACTCATTCACTGAGCCTGAATTTTAAGCTTGGGAACGTCCTCGGTGTGAGAATATTTTCTTCAATTGCTTCCATACTATCTCAGACAGAGAAGTAATCAGTTCCAGTAAGTGGAGTTAATACATTTCTTCAAAAAACTTACTTGGAGTTACTGTCACTCTGTGTGGAGCTCATGCTTTGGGATGAGAACAAAGAAACCAGCCTGGATTGATTTTGTTACTTTATTCATTTATTTGTTTTGCCAGGGTGGTGATCAAGAGGGAAGATTTGAGAAATGGGGAGATGGACTTTTTAAAGTAATAGAAGACATTTAGAAAGGCACACATAATAGATGGGAGACCAGTGGGAGTATTGGGGAGAAAAAAATGGTCTGGAGGAAGAATGCTTGTCAAGTTACGTCATTAGTACATATTTAGTTAGACAGGCCATAGGTTTGAGTGATGTGATTACAGATGGTTGGAAATATTCTCTATGTGATGTGATTAGAAATGGAATCTAATGACTTATTGGATTTAGAAAAACATCTCCAGGAAATTTATTAGGTAGGGCTTTGTGATCATTGGGGATAGAAATTAATCCAAAAAGCTTAAGAATAATGGAAATGTAATGACTTTAGGACTAAGACTTCCCATTGAGCCCTGTATCTGATGCTAAAATATTACAGGACACTGAAGGACACTCTGTTTATCTCCTAGTTATGCTTTCATCTTTTTGGCTTCATCCTTAGGCAGCGTCGATATACACAGAGGGGGCAGCTCTAGACTCCTCCTTATACCGACTTCTTAGGTGGAAAAAGCATTTCTTCCTTAATGATTACCACAAATTCCTGAAATGGTGTCAAATGGCTTGTGTCACATCTCCATATAAATCACTGTGTCCCTGGTGGAATATGAGGCTGGTTCTCCCGGATAATGTGAACTCCCTTATTCTTGAAGGTGGGAAGAACAAATCCCACTGAACTACGTGGACTGGGGGTAAGGAAATTTGGGGCAATATGGACCAATGGGAAGTGGATGCCAGACACCCAGATGACCAGCCTAGAAAGAAGTGTTAGGATACAGGAGAAATGATGAGAAGGTTGTTGAATGATTTCATCCTTGTGGCCAAAGAATCAAGGTGAGCCAAGAACACTGTTTAAATTGAATCAACCAGAACGGAGGGCATGGCTGACATCAAACTGCATAGTTTCCTCAGATACAGAGTGCCCTTCTGTCATGAGAAAAATGCAGTGGTTTAGAGGAGTCTTCCTGGGTCCCAAAACAATCTCCCAAACTTACTAATTCTATGATTTTGAAAAAGAGCCTTACCATCACTGTGCCTCCCTTTTCCTCCTTCATAAAATATGTGTAACAATACATGGCCTCTCTCATGGTGCTCTGGTAAGCAGTAACTGAAAATATGAAGTGCTTAGGATGGCACATGGCACACAGAATTATGTGTTTGCCATTCTTGTTGTTTTTATTAAGGCAATTATAATGAGGAAAACCACAGGCTAATATGAACATGTAGGGACACAGTGTATGATATCAGAAGTTCATCCTTAGACAGGAAGACAGAAGGGATTTGAGTTGAATACAAAGTGTGAGATCATATAGGAAATCACTAAGAGCTACTCAGTTGTGGTATTAGCTGGTTCTTTCTCCTTGTTACGTGTTTGTGCCCAGAGTGAAACCAAGTATTTATCAGTTAATTTTTTCTAACTTGTTGCACTGTGGGCATCACTTCCCAGAGGAAATTTGTGGTAAGCAACCTCTAAGATGGCTCCCAATCATCCCTGCTTCCTGATATTCGTGCCTTTGTGTAATTTCTTCCCCTTGGATGTGGGATGGATTTATTAGCTTCTAATGAATAGGATACGGCAGAATTTTTGTGACAGATACCACTTCTGAGATTTGGTTAGAAAAATGCTATGGTTTCTGTCCCGGGAATGCTTTCTAGAGCTCTCCATGTTTCTCTCTGTCTCTGCCTCTGTCTCTCTCTCTCTATCTCTCTCTCTATCTCTGTATCACTCTCTTGGGTCACTTAACCTGGGGATATCTAGCTGCCATGTTGTGAGGCAGCCCTGTGGTAAGGATTGAGACCTTTCAATAACCACATGAGCAAAACTGGAAGCAAATCCCCCCACCTCCAAATGAGTCTTCACAGCCCATAGCTCTGGCGGACAGCTTAACTGTCCCTTCATGAGAAATCTTGAGGCAGAGGTACTCAGCTAAGTCACATCCTGACCTCTGACCCACAGACACTGTGCAATAATAAATATTTATTTACATAAAACAATAAATACTGCTTTAAGCTTCTAAATTTGGGAGTATTTGTTATACAGCAATAGATGACTAATAAATCATTTCTAGACTAAAAATAGTAGAACATAATTATCCAGTAGCTTTTGTGACTTGGCATAAGTTACCAGAAAATGTGACACCTTTTTGCCTGAACTGATCCCTGTGGCCCTTACTACTATCAAGGAGAGATGAAGCCATCCCAAGTAAAGAGAATGGAGGGAGGGTCAATTAATTTACATAATTTTAAAAATAAATACACTTTTACTCTATTCTGACCATAACCTTTATGAGACCGTAATATGTAGGTCTATATCATGCCATAGAGAGGAGAGAGAGTGCATGTAAAATTATTTTGGATGCTTGATTTATATAAATTTAACATGGGGATTAAAATATATACAGGTTAAGTCATGAAGTTAAGCCACGAGCAGTGAATTAAGTGCCCAAATGACGTACTATGACTGAATAGTCACTCCAGCTAATTTGAAAGATAAAAAACTCACTTTGTCTTTTTTTTTTTAATAACAGAAAATATTTTCATGCCCCCTTTCCTGCTCAGCAAAGGGGAAATTATTTTTAGACAAACCTGGCAAATTCAATCCAAACCAGTAGCTTTTATTCTACCCAGGGCAATAAAATATCGGATTCTCTTAGGAAATATGCAATCAAATTCAAGTATCATCCTCTCAGTCATTGCTCACAATTCAAAGTTTTCTTCCAGAGCTTTCTCCCCAATTGTCTATGCTTGCTCTTTGTCTGAAAACAAGGAAAACAGGGAAGCAGGGACATCTGCTTCTGAGGTTGAGGGAATATGAAGTTGCATGGTTTATTCATTGTCATTTTCTGCAACTTCTGGCATCTGGTGTCTTCATATCACCCTGTATTGCCTCTGTTGCTGATAAGAAGTAATGCAGACTATCTTGTAGAACATTTGATAGTTCTCAAGTTGTGCAACCTCAGTAGCCCTCCTCCACCACAGGGAATTCTCTATGAAAGCACCACATTCTTTGTGCCTTCCTAAAGTGTTTTTTGCATGAGCAGGAAGCTGGTTCAACTGCCTGTTGCTGCCCACTGTCTTCTGTGAGCTTATTAGAAATCTTGGAGTTAGAACCACCTCACCTAGGACTCCCATACATGAACAGGAGTTTGGCAGTTTCTAAGGGGAGGGTATTCTCTCTCTCTCTCTCCTTTTCTTGAACTGCTTACTCTAGGGGAAGTCAGGCAGCATGTTGGTTGGCAGTCCAGTAGAAATGCACATATAAAAGGATTCAAGGTAATAGGCAGCGGAAAGTGCAGGACTTGCAGGGATTTCCCTCAGTCCAACGTGTTATGATGAACAGAACCCACATGAGTAAGTTTGGAATTGGACCAAAGCCCAGTAGAGGCCACAAATCTTCAGTAGAGTCAAGCTGCCTCTTCATGAAAGATCTAGAGCCAGAGATATCTATCTAGGCGATGCCCCGGTATCTAGACAACAGAAACTATGAGAATAAATGTTTGTTTTATATGGGCCAAGTTTTGGGTAATTTGTTAAACAGCAATGGATAACGAATACACCATGCCTCCCTGTGAGTGTTCTCTGTTACCTCTTCCAAGCTTTGGTGTCATTGGAAGTCCCTGTAGGTCATATATATAACAAATTCCAGATTATAAACTGGGACTGTGCTCTTTTCTCAGAAACTGTCCCCAAACTACAATGGAGATGATCTTGGTGTGACAAGTCTCTACAGGGTGATATATTGAATATTCTTCTACCTGTACCACTGCATAAAGGAGGAGGAAAAGACAAATTATTTGAGTTTAAGATTCTACAGAGGCAATTCTCCAAATCTCTCCAACCGCTACCCCACTAATGAGCACTATATCTTTGAATAGTAAAGGCTGCAAAAACAGCTCTTCCTTACTTGAAACTTGGGCACAGACTAGGGAAGCCCTGATCCAGGAATAAGGATCCCGTTATACTTAGTGTCATTATCCTCAGATGTGAGATCTCTGCACAGTTGACCATACTCTCCACATGGTCATCATGAAGAGAGAGACACCTGGCAAACCAGGAGAGCAGAGATAGCAACCACTTAATGACAACTTACACTATGATGGAACAGAATTCTCTGAGGAATAGGTCAATGGAAACTGGTCTTGTGGATGAGGTGGGATTTGTTCTGCCTTAAAGGATTGGAGGATTTGCATAAATAGACTGAAGGTTTATGATCATTTCAGAAAGGAAAAAAAAACACTTTGTGCAAAAAACATTTAAATCAAAACTTCTTTCGGGAGCATAGTAAGAAGAACACACTATATAGAAACCCATAGGAGGAACAGGGTTGTCTCTTGGGCTGCTGAAAGAAGTTTTTTATGGTGCGGGAAGGCTCAGAGTCTGACCATTATCTGTAGACAAAGATACATTTTTGAGTAGAGGAATAAAACAATGAAATTAATGACTTCGCAAATCAATTCAAAGGCTGAAAAGGTGTAATTTGCATCTTCAAAGTGGCTAATGATGTTGAACATTTTTTCATATGCTTCTTTGCTGTTTGTATGTTCTTTATATATGAAATATCCTTTCATGTATTTTGTATGTTTTCTAATTAGATTATTTTAATGTGTGTCTTGAGAGGTTTTTGTGCATTCTAGATACATGTGGTTTGCAATTTTTTCTCCCAGTCCATATCTTGGCTTTTTATTCTCTTAAAAGTGTCTTTGACAGAGCAAAACAAAATAAATTTTGACTTAAGTCTAACATTAACTTTTCCTTTTATGGATCATGTTTTTTTGTGACAAGTCTAAGAACTCTTTGTGTAGCCCTAGATGCTGAAGATTTTTTTCAGTGATGTTTTCTGAAAGTTTTATAATTTTATATTTTCCATTTGAGTTCATGATCCACACTGAGTAAATTTTTATATGACATAAGAGACTTAGTCAAGGTTTATTTTTTTCTGGCTATAGAGGTCCAATTATTCCAGTACCATTTGTTGAAAAATCTCTCCTCCATTGAATTAATTTTATATCCTTGCAAAAATCAGTTAGCAATACTTAAGTGAGTTGCTTTCTATGTTCTGAATCGTGTTCCATTGACTGTGTGTCTATCCCTATACCAATAACACACTGTCTTGATTGCTATAGCCATACAGTAAATCTTGAAATGAAATAGACTGTTCCTTTACTCTTCCCTTTCAAAAAATGTTAGCTTTACATTTGCTTTTTCATATAAATTTAAAAATAATCTGTTTATAACACCTTTGCTAGGATTTTGATTGGATTGCATTAAACCTGTGTATAAATTTAGGGACAATTGGCATCTGTACTATGTAGAATTTTCCAAACAATGAACATGTTGCGTCTCTCCATTTATATGGGTTATCTTTGGTTTCATTCATTAGCATTGTGTAGTTTTCAAATCCTATACATGTTTATTAGATTTATACCTAAGAATTCCTTTCTTTCCTTTTTTCCCCCAATGATTTTAAATGGCAAAGCAGCTTTTTCATTTTGTGTTTATTATTCATTACTGATAGAAATACCTTTCTTGCCCTGTTGTTCCAGCACTATGTTGAATAGGAGTGGTTAATGTGACATTCTCCCACTGTTCCTGACATTCTCCCACTGTTCCTGATTTTAAAGGGAAAGCATCCATCTTTTACCTTTAACTGTACTGTCATCTTTTTTTTAAAAAAGATTTTATTTATGAGAGAGAGAGCACAATCATGGGGAGTGGCAGAGGGAGAAGGAGAAACAGGTTCCCTGCTGAGCAGGGAGCCAGATGTAGGGCTCGATCCCAGAACCCTGAGATCATAACCTGAGCTGAAGGCAGATGCTTAACTGACTGAGCCACCCAGGTGCCCCAGTGTACACTCATCTATAGATATTTTATAGATGCCCTTTATTGAGTTTAGGATGTTACCCTTTATTCCTATTTTTTTCTGAGAGATTTTATTTGGAATAGGCATTGGATTTTGTCAAATGCTTTTTCTGCACTGATTAATATGATGTGATCTTCCTTCTTTAGCTTTTCAATATGGAGGATTACAGTAATTAATTTTTAAATATTGAAAAAGGCTTGCATCCCTGTCATAAACTCTGCTTGGTTATGGAATATAATCTTTTTCATATATCACTGAATCATGTATGCTAATATTTTAGTAAGGATCTTTGCATCTGTATTCATGAATGCTATTAGTCTGTAGTCTTCTTCTTCTTCTTCTTCTTTTTGTACCGTCTTTTACTAATCGTGGTATCAGAGTAATAGTAGCTTCATACAATGAATTGGGGAGTGTTCCTTCCTCTTCTATTTTCTGAAAGAGACTGTGTAAAATTAGTGTTAATTCTCTCAATATTTTGTAGAATTCTCAAGTGAAACCACACTGACCTAGAGATTTTTAAATTATGAATTAAATTTCCTTTATAGTTATAGGCCAATCAAATAAAATATTCAACATTTGGTGAGTTATGGTTGTTTTGTGCTTTGCAAAGAATTTCATCTAAGTTTTCTAATTTATGTGTCCAGAGTTGCTTCCAGTGTTACTTTATTATTATTATTATTATTTTGATATCTACAGGGCCTGTACTTCTAGCTCTCCTGTATCATTTCTAATGTTGGCAGTTTGTGTCTTCATTCTTTTATTCCTTGTCAATCCTCCTAGAAGTTTGTCAATTTTAATGCTCTTTCCAAAGAAATAGTTTAATCTTACTGATATTCACTATTTTCCTTCAATTTTCAATTTCATGTGTATCTGCTTTTATTTCCTTTCTGCATGCTTTGAATTTATTTTGCTTTTTTTTTTTTTTTCAGGTTCTTGAAGTGGGGACTTGGATTATTGATTTGAAACTTCCCCTTTTTTCTAACTATGCATTTTAGTGCTATTGATGTCCCTCTCCACACTGCTTTAGCTGCATCAATAAATTTTGACATGTATTTTCATCTTCATTCAGCTAAATGCACTTTTTATGTCCCTTGAGATCTTCTCTTTGACCCATGGATTACTTATAAGGGTTTTGTTTAGTCTCCAAATGTTTGGGGATTATTGTTATCTTTTTGTTATTGAGTTCTAGTTTGATTCCATTTTGGTCAGAGAACACACTGTATGATTTCAAATCTTTTAAATTTGATGAGGTTTGTTTTATGGCACAGTATATAGTATATCTTGGTATGTTTTCTGAGTTCTTGAAAAGAATATGTATTCCATTGTTGACAGGAGTGGTCTATAAGTGTCAGTTAGATCCTGTTGGTTGACAGTGTTATTGAGTCTCGTCTATACCCTTGGTAATTTTCTAATTGTTCTATCACTTGTTTAAAAAGGTGTGTTAAAGTCTCCAACTATACTTGTGGATTTGTTTATTTCTTCTTTAGTTCTCATATTTTGCTGCTTTGTTTTTTGGTGCATACACATATAGGCATATAGGATTGCTATATCTTATTGAATCAACTCTTCTACCATTATATAATGTCCCTTTCTGTCTCAGATAATTTTCTTTGTTCTGAAATCTAACTTATCTGAAAATTATATAGCTCCTCTTGCTTTCTTTTCATTAACGTTTTAATATGTCTTTTTTCCCCTTTTATTTTCAACCTGCTTCTATCCTTATATTTGAAGTGAGTTTCTGTTAGATAGCATATAGCTGGGTCATGATTTTTAATCTACTCTGCTGATCCTTGTCTTCTTTTTGGTGAAATTAGGCATTTACATTTCATGTAGTGATTGTTGTCTTAGGACCGAAATCTGCAATTTAATTTTGTTGCTTTCTCTCTGCTTTTGGTTTCTTTGTTTTAACTTTTCTGCTTTCTGTGGTTTACATGAACATATTTTAGAATACCATTTTGATTTATCTAAAATGTTTTTGAATGTATCTCTTTGTATTGCTTTCTTAGTGGTTGCTCTACCTATTACATTATAGATACACAAGTCCAAGGATGTCGTGATTCTACCTGTCAGATAAAGTATAGAAACCTCATCTCCATCTATGTCTCCTTACCCTCCCAAATTTGTAATTGTATTAAATATTTCCTCTATATACTTTTAGAACCATATCAATAAGCATTGTATTTTTGTATCACTCTTTGAATATAATTTAGAAAACTAGAGAGAAGAATCTTTTGTATTTACCCATATTTTGCTTACCAAGTTGTTTTTTCTTTCCTTTGATGTTCCAAAATTCCTTCACTTATGTTCCTTTTGTGTTTAAGAGAGCTTACTTTATCCATTCTTTTAGGATAGGTCTGCTGGTGAAAGAGTCTTTTAATTTATCTTCATCTGAGAATGTTTTGATTGTTCTTTTCATTCCTTGAGAATATTTTCCCTGGATATAGTATTATGGATTGATAATTCTCTTTCAGGACTTGAAATGTGTCAGGTCACTTCCCTTTGACATCTATGTTTCCTGATGAGAAGTCCTCTCTCATTCAAAAATGTTCCCTCTATAGGTCATATGTTATTTCTTTTTCACGGCTATCAAGATTTTTTTCTTTATCTTTAGTTTCAGAAGTTTGACTATGATATTCCTTGATATAGAATTCTTTGGGTTTTATCCTATTTGGGTTTTGTTCAGCTCTTGAATCTTTAGGTTTCTTTAGGATCATGTCTGTTGCCAAATTTGGGGATTTTTCAGCCATTATTTCTTTGAGTACTTTTTTCATTTCTGCACTCTCTTTCCTCTTCTTCCTTGAGTCTGCAATGTATTTTAAAGGGTAAATGGGAAACACTTATAAGTTTTAATCAAGGAACTTGTATCATTAAGCTTTTAATGAGAAAAAAACCATCCCACAGCTTAGTGGGTTAAAACAGCAATCATTTAATTTGTTCACAACTCTATGGGTTGGCAATTTGAACTGGTCTCAGTAGGGCAGTTTTTATCCCCCTCCCCTGCTCTGCTCTCAGCTGGTCTTACTCATGCATCTTCGGTTGGTTGCTATAAGAGCTGGAGGCTAGTTGGTGTACAGGGTCTGTCCTGGGATGGCTTGTCTTTATTCAAATGTCCCCTCACCTTCCAGCAGACTAAACTGAACTTTCTCACATGGAGATGAAAGTGTTACAAAAGCTATGAGAAGCAGGCTCCAATGTATAAGAACTTTTCAAGATTCTGCTGTTGGTGTGTTTGCTAATGTCCCATTGGCCAGAGTAAGTCATATAACCAACTCAAATTCAAAGGATGAAAAAATGGATTTCAACTTTCAATGGTAGGGAAAGATTTTTGCAATCCAGCTCAGGGGCTATAGTGATCAGATTCACCTTTTAAAAAAAGTATTTTATACTGTGAGAGGTATTAGCTGCAGGTAGAAATAGTTGAGACTGAGAAATCAGATTAGGTAGGAAGAGGGAGAAAATTGGAGATTTAAGATACACTAAGGAGACAGCATTGACAAGTGATTGATTATGCATAATTAGAGAAAGAAGGATATGTCATGCATTACTATTAGATTTCTGTCTTGAGCAATTTGTGAATAGTGAAGTGACATTTATTGAATTGGGAACCCTGGAAGTGGCAAGATATAGACAAGGGTAATGAGTTCAATTTTGGAAAAATTTTATTTGAGGTACTGAAAAGCATCCAAGTGGAAATATCGACTATGTAGTTCCATATAGGACCAAGATCTTAGAAATGAGTTCTGGACTAAAAGATCTATAAGTTACAGACTTATTAACCATAGCTTTGGCTATAGGAGTGGGTGAGTTAAATGCTAATATCCATAATAGTTGTATGGTTCTGAAAATATAAAGGATTGAACAAAATCAGGATTCCATTGAGTTCCATAATCTTTAGCATGGTCATAGAGATACTTTATTTTACTATTTTATTAAGATGAATATCTTTAGTATTTGTTTAAAAGAATTGTGTATATATCAAGAGATAAATAATTATAAAATCCAATCTCAGTTGTCACCCATGGTGGGAGCTACAGAATTCCATGAGTAGGAAGAAGAGTCAGATGATTATATGTTGGTAACAAAGAGTCAGTGCTATGTGATCACAGGATCATATCCCTCATAGTATTATGTAACTATTAATATAACAACTCCAAATAGAGTTGTCCATCTGATCAGGGTTACCAACAAGAATTCACTCAGTAAAATGATAATACTCAAAAGTATCTGGGATGATATTTGATTTAGTTTCAAACAGTGAGAATTGAACCAAATATCTGAAGTCCAGATATCATGACCAGCAAAAATTTCTGACCATACGTCACTTATGCCATATGCATATATTTCTTAGTGTGTATGCATTGTTCAACTCTGGGGGTAATCAGAATAAAGTACAAAGATATTTAAAGAAAATTAAATTAAGATATTTTTATCTTGGGATGAAATCTACACATCATTTTTTGTGTATGTGAAATTGAATAGAATTTGGCATGTTTGAGTGACAGCCCTGTAAATCTAATTTAAAATTCTATTGGGGGCACCTAGGTGGCTTCAGTCGTTAAGCATCTGCTTTGGCTCGGGTCATGATCCCAACGTCCTGGGATCGAGCCCCACGTCGGGCTCCCTGCTCGGTGGGAGGCCTGCTTCTCCCTCTCCCTCTGCCCTTGTTTGTGTTCCCTCTGTCGCTGTGTCTCTCTGTCAAATAAATAAACAAAATCTTAAAAAAATAAAGTAAAATTCTATTGAGTAATTGATTCAGAATGGTGATGTAAGTTAAAATCCTGCTAAGTTAATGTACCATACATTATAAACATTTATACAAACTTAAATTGTACCGTATGTATAAGTTAACTGCTTGGATTTATAAAAGTCCCTAATACTTGATAAAGTTTTTTCTCAGAAAATCAAAATGCTTCAAAAAATCTAAAATACATTTTATTTATAAATTCTGTTTAAAATGTTTGAAGTCATATTCAAAGTCCCTTTAAAGATGACTCTTCTTCTAAATTTATAAGTTGACTAGAATTTGCTAATTGAACTTAAGTACTTGATAAAGGTTTTGAATTTGTAACTTCAGAAAATTAAATTTAAAATAAACATAAAACTCTGTGAAGTCTTTCTTACATACATAATCTACCCTGAACTCACAAAGACAAGGAAATAAGTTAGAAGACTGTTGCATGAAATAAGAACTTCAGTTACTCAGAGGCACAAGAAGAATGGAATTTGGAGGGATAGTACAATGGGACCTAAGATGAGGCAAAAATATAACCAGAATGAGATGCTGGGGATCTTGAGAGGGAATGAATCTTGGGTTGTATTGAGGTCGATGTTAAATGCCATGAAGTCTTATTGAGGTCAATGTTAAATGCAATGTCCAAGAATGTCCAAAATTGACAGCTAGCAAACAGCAAGGCAAGGAGTTGATCTTCTCTCCTGTCTCACCAGGCCCTATGGAGTCCCATTTGCAACAAACTTGCATTCAGTACTTTCACTTCCTGTGTCTCCAGCCTTAAATAATGAGGAGTGAGAAAGTTTGTAAGAATGAGTCTATCCAGGGACACCTGGGTGGCTCAGTCGGTTAAGCGTCTGCCTTCGGCTCAGGTCATGATCCCAGGGTCCTGGGATCGAGTCCCGCATCGGGCTCCCTGCTCTGCGGGGAGCCTGCTTCTCCCTCTGCCTCTGCTTCTCTCTCTCTCTGTCTCTCATGAATAAATAAATAAAATCTTTAAAAAAAAAAAAAAAAAGAATGAGTCTATCCATTTTGCTTCGGTAGTATGGGAGACTGGGTGCTCAGAGCAAATCATGAGCTCATGAGAACTAATTTTAAACCTACCCATATGAAGCAGACCCATTGTTTTATCCCTTCCTTTCCCCAGAATTGGAAAGATATATTTGGTGTCCTCTTTGTTCATACTCTCTCATTCATACCATGATCCTCAACACATGTGTAAAATTCCACATGTATTTGAGTCTCATGATACTCTCATTTCTCTCTGTGTTCAACCACTGACACTTTCATTACTCTCTCTGCGTTCATTTTAAAAAGCAAAATAGCATGTCACTGGTAATCTTCCTCTTTTCACTAGGCCTTTCCCTATCCTGGGTGACTTCCATCCTTCTAAATAGCAATCAAATCTATTTCTCTCATCCTACCATCATCTACCCATTACTCCTTCATCCCATCATCATCTCTTTTCTGGGTTATTGCTCCCACCTCCTAACTGATCTTGCTAACTTTGTTTTGTAACTCATTCCTGTCTATTCATCCATCTTCAGTGTTGCTTCTTTGTAAAATGCAAATTAGATCATTGACATCAGGATAGTGTCCAAACTCTTAAACAAGGGTACTTCTTTTGTAGTCAGTTCTTTTTTCACTTCACCTCTCATACTGCCCCGCATCCATCTCTATACTCTAGTAAGATTGAAATTCATTGAGTTCTCAAAAAATTCCATGTACTCTTACCTCTAAGTATCCACATATGTTACTTTTTTCCTGAAATATCAACCTTGCCTCTACCCATAAATTTCATCCTCCACCATGCTCTCTTTATCTAGTTCTTTCCTATATCTCCAGTAGGTCACAACTTAAATTTTACTTTCTTTATAAAGTTTTCCCTAAATTTTCCCCTAGCTCAGGCACCCCACCCTGGGTGTAGTGCTCCTATATTTATATCACTAAACCTTTCTCTACTTCCCAATCAGATAATTTATTACGCTTTTCAATAATTGCTTTATTTTTTTTAGCTTCTTTGATCAGTATATATTTTGAGATGTTAAAAAGAGTTATATTTTCCTAAACATAATATCTCTTCTCTTTACTGTCTGTAAGTAATGGTCTGATGAATAATGTGCTATATTTTAGAAATATTTCCCAGTTTAGGCTAGCACTGTTTCTTTTCTTAATGAAAACTATTTACACTGTAGGAAGATGTGCTTGAAGGAAATGGGAAACCAAGATTCACTGATAATTAAGTTATATTAATAATTACTGTTTCATAAGTCCACCTGTGTAGTACTTATATTAATGTATTAAACTTAGCTGGACATACATTAATAAAAACTAACTTTTATTAATCATTATATACTAATCACCATGGCTTCTTGCATGCATTGCTCATTTGCCTTTTCACACGTTATTAAAAAGCAGGCATTACTCCATTATCACAATTTAAGAAATAGGAAAACTTAAGCTAATAAAACTTAAGTAACTTGCCTCAAGTTTATGATTTATACAAGTGAGGACACCAAGGTATACACTCAGGTAGTTAGGTGCGAGGGCTTGCCCTCTGAGCCACCCAAATGTTTTAGTAAAAGAATAATCTCAGGGGGCGCCTGAGTGGCTCAGTCAGTTGAGCATCTGCTTTTAGCTGGGGTCATGATCTTGGGGTCCTGGGATCCAGCCCCATCCACACTGGTCCCTCTGCTCAGTGGAGAGTCTGCTTCTCCCTCTCCCTCTCCCTCTGTGATCGCTCTCACTCTCACCCTCTCTGAAATAAATAAAATCTTAAGAAAAAAAGAGTAATCTCAGTATAGGGGCACCTGTGGGGCTCAGTCAGTTAAGCGTTTGACTCTTGATTTCTGCTCAGCTCGCAATCTCAAGGTCATGATATCAGGATCATGATCTCAGGGTCGTAAAGTTGAGCCCTACATCAGGCTCTGTGTTCAGGTTGGAGTCTGCTTGAGATTCTCTCTCTCCCTCTGCCCTTCCCCCTGCTCGTGTTCTCTATCTCTCTCTAAAATAAATAAATTCTTTAAAAAAAAAGACTAACCTCAGTATAAGGAGAGAAAGATCATGTTTTATATATGAAGCAATGTAACCTCAAGAAATCAACATTTAAAATGGAAACAAGATCCCTACCTACTACTTCTCACACTAGTTTCTATTTTGGATTCCATTAATTTATTATCACTTGAGTAGTTCACACTACCTGTCATATTGGACATCATTAGATATTTTTATTTTATGTTGACACTCGTGATAAGAGACATAGGATGGTTGATCTAGAAAATAAAAATTGAAGGCACTCCTTGCCATTCTCTTTACTAAAAAGTAACTAAGTAGCTTGTGAAAAATACATTTACTTAATGAGGAACTATCATATGGCCTACCATGGCAACCAAATCAAGCACCTGCCAAGAGCATGTTCAAGAACTATGGATTGTATAGTCTCAAATCCTTAATTAAGTGCCCTTTCCTATAAATTCCTTGATGTGCAGTCCATTTTACTAATAGCTACAAATATCTTTGGCACAGAAATGATTTCTTTTGCACTAAATGTGACATATGCCAAGGGAATGAGCACAACAGTAGCATAGTAAAACTGATTCTCGCATAGACAGGAACAAAACTCACATGAGGAAGGTTTACATAGTGCATGAGTGGGGGTTGAAGGATGGGGTGGCAGGCTGGGAGGAAGAAAGTGGGACACAGTTAATGCATTTCCTATTTTAGGACAAGAATAGGTCTCTGCATTGCTACATTTTCCTTCCTTCCTTCCTTCCTTCCTTCCTTCCTTCCTTCCTTCCTTCCTTCCTTCCTTCCTTCCTTCCTTCCTTCCTTCCATCTTTTATTCCTTTTTTCCTTTCTGCACTATATTAGGATTCAGATGCATGGATCCAAGGGAGAAACATGTATTTTACTCAAAGAAAGGTACGGACCCTGTCAGAAGTGCTTGAACCCAAAGCTCAATTTGAACAGCAAATTAGAAAATCATCTACTCATTCCAATCTATGTATTTAAAAACAAACAAAGAAATAGGATATGTGAAACTTCCTTATTCATTTTTGTCTTGATATTTTGTGTTATGTATATATTTAGAAATAGCCCTCTCTTAAAATGAAAAGGATATCATTCTAAATCATAATTCAAATTTTTTACATAAATCGTGAGACAGCATTAAGTGTAGGAGATTTAGAAGAAAAAACAAATCCTGTTTTTACTAACTTCTGTTTGTGTGAATTTTGATAATTTCCTTATTTTCTGGAACTTAAATTTCTCATTGACAAATGAAGACATTGATACTTCTCTTATTTCACAAAGATCGAGGATCAAATTTGAGAAGGCACTTTGTAAATACTAAAGGATTATGAATATGCTTGCGATTATAATGGTGTGTTGTCTATTATTTTCCCAGCTAAGCCTTCATAACACTTGCAATTACTAAATCAGTACTCATGCAGATTATATCATTCAGAAGTCTCCAGAGATCTCTTAATGAGATTATATAAAAGCAAATATTTTATCCAGTATCGGAATGCATCACTTTTGAAAGTTAATGGATCAATTGCCTAATAGGAGCAATAACCATAATGGTTTACAACAGAAAGTGGAAATATCTCTTTCAGTTGACATTCTAAAGGGAGTTAGGTGGGAGGGGAACATTTATTTGGAGTGGATAACAGTGCTCAGAATTGGAAAATGTGCCCTGGAATCTTAAATAAGTTCAAGTAGACAGATGTTTAAAGTTGCATTCATCAAAGCCAAAAGAAATGCTTCTCCTATTCGTATTTTAAAACTTTTTTTTTAAATCTGATTTATTCACCTTAAAACTTTTCATTTCTCTCAGGATAATTTGCAAAGCTGGTATTGAGCATCTTTAAAATTAAGTCATTCATAGATATTTTCTTTTCTAATCTGTTAATGAAGCCCTTTTATGGAAGCCAAATCTATATGATTTAAACTATTTTCCTTTCCTTTCCCCCAGAGATTTTCCCAAGGAATACAATTCCTACGAGAGATTTCTTGAAAGAATTTTTTTTTTTCCCAATTCTGCAGTCAAACTGTCTAGGAAACCCTGATTACCATACACATTTCT
This sequence comes from Phoca vitulina, assembly GCF_004348235.1. NCBI lineage: Eukaryota > Metazoa > Chordata > Mammalia > Carnivora > Phocidae > Phoca > Phoca vitulina. The sequence goes on along the minus strand of NW_022589727.1, from coordinate 14,001,130 downwards.
TGGAGATTCACCAGTGCATATTAGCATATTAAAAACTTTGCATCTTCTTGTTCTAGAGAAACATATTTAACTGTTTAAACCAATGTTTTTAAAATTTCTTTGGCTATGGGAAAGCAAAAGTCCTCTGAAGTAAGGCTGCCTAAGCTGGATCCCAGGCCCTACCATTGACCTATCTGTGCTCATTTCCTCACCTGCAAAATGTGGATTATAACGTACATAGGTCACAGGATTTCTGTAAAGATCACCTGAGGTGACATTTGTAAAGTGATTAGGGCATTGCCTGACATATGATTATGCAAGTGTTTACTAAAAATAATATAAATTTTCCTTTCTTGCCCTATTTTTTCAGAACCCTGTTTCCTGAGGGACTAGCCACCCTGGGGGGAAAAGAATCTAATTTTAATAGCCCCTACGAGTGTAGCCTTCTTGAGGATCAGAGAAATTAAATAATTTACCCGACATAGTGGCAGAGGTTCAAACCCAGATAAGACTTTGTTCTGGTCCTTTTATTAAACCAATGCATTAAATGCATCTCTGAGGTATAAGCAACAGACACTTTTTCCTGCAACTTTTTCCCAGAAATGTTTGTTCTACGTAAACCTTTATTTTCTAAAGTTTGTAAAAGATTTGGGGCAGCTAGGACCAGAAGAATTTTCCTGTCCTTTCAAAACTGATCCAATTACTCAAAAGTCTTGGCTGCCTTGTCACTTAAATAAAAAGGTGAAAATCAACATACCAAAATGAAATTGAATAAAAGAATTTCAGCCAAATTCTATCCAAATCTTAACCAAAATAAGAATAATTAGAAAGGAATATGATACATTGATATGGGACTAAGTGGTGACAGGGAGAGCAGATAGTATATGAAAATAATTTTACGACATTTTCGTAAGCAAACAAGCAAGAATAAATGTAAATCAATCTCCTGTCTTAATTTCCTTTTGGTAGTTTAAAGATGATTGGGGAAATGTATTTGCTATTTTAAGTTACCTTGGCTCCTTCCAGTTAAATTTCTGTGATAACTACAATTTTCTACATTCCTGTTTATAAGATTCTTTTTAAACAAGGAATTAAGAAAATCTTGTGATATTATTAGAAAGAAATACACCTAAAGTTCTCCTTATTAAAATAACATAGTCTATTTCAAAGTATATCTACATAATTTGCTTCGACAGTGTATGTTAATTATTTGTTTTGTGCTTAACATTGAGCTGGAGTGATAGACATATTTCTTTAACCCTGTTCCAACATTGTTTATAAACTTGCAGGGGAATTATATGTGAGACTTGGGAGGAAAGAGAATTAGTATATAAAATAATTAGAGTGGAATAATTTGGAAAATCCAATCTAATACCAAAATATGTGATAGATCACTAAGACAGAGATCTAGTAAATCTGATAGATATGGTTTCATAGATAAAGGGTATCTCACATCTGGCATAAGCAAGGGTTAGGAGAACAAGGACCTGAATGATGTGAATGGATAAATTTGGATTTGGTCAGATTATGGAGGTTGTCCAATGATGGTCTAAGGGGTTTGTCATGTGATGGGTTACCTCATGTACTAGTAATTTGGCTGTCCCTCATAACATTGAAGTGAAGGCTTCCTGTCAGATGCTGTGCAGTGGGGCTTCCTTTATTAAGTGGAAGGATAAACTGAATCAGTCTCCCACATTGTTCTTACATGACTTGCCTCTTATTCCCTGATCTGCCTCTTCTATTCATGTTTTACACTACATTAGTATTTTCAAAATTGTGTTAACTGAAAGCATGTGTAGTAGGTACATTAATAATTCCCTATGTAAGAGAAAAAAATTTAGCCGAGTTAAGTTGGTAAATGGTGGGTTAGGCCAAGTCATACGGTAGGACCCTCAAAACTTCATATTATTCTCATGTCCACAAGGATTTGCTAATTTTTTTGATTTTAGAAATATGTTTTTTTCACAAGAATGCTGTAGGATTGAGTAGTCTAAGAAACAACTTAAAGAAATGCCTAAGAAAAGGATTCCAAAGAGTTTGCCAATAGTGAAATTTTACAAATCAAAGAGTTTTTGAATTGTATTATTCAATAAGTACAAATAAAAACATTTCTAGTCAGTATTCTGAATATATTGTCTGTAAGACATTGACCTACTTCACATTCATAAACAATGGCTATATTTTTCAATTTTAATCTAGAAATTTCACATTCTAAATATGTGTTTGTCTTCCTGAACTTTGTATATGCCAAATAAATAATTCTTAAGATACAGGACATTTAAAAAACAGAATTAGAAAAAAATTGTTTAATTTATTTTGCAGTTATTAGCTGTCCTTTATAAGGTACTTTGGTGATCAACTGTATTAGGGGTTAATCCAATAAACATACATGTGTTTTATTATGCAAATAAAAATTTGATCTTATAAGACTTTTCTGTTTTTGTGAAAATAGAGACAATATTAGAGAGTGGTATGAACACTAGGTCTAGAGAGAGAAAATCTGAATTTTTATTCTTGTTCTCCTTCCAGATTGCCATTTGATCATGGGAAAAAAATGAAGGGAGTAGCAGTGGAGTATGCAGGTTCAAAGCATAACCACCAGAGCTCCATGGCCTAACCTGGAAGTGCAGACTATGGCTGATGAACAGTATGATCTCTGACAAGTTATTTAACCTCTCCAGGTCTGTTTCTTGATCTATTAAAGAGATATTATAATGATAATTACTTCGTAGAACAATTATTGGCACATAAAAAACATTGTTTAAATCTGCTATAATAATTATTCTGGGCTTCAGTATCTTCAACTAATGGAACTGGACTAGATCTTTTAGGCATTTTGTTGCTAACATTCTTGGATTTCACGAACAATCTCATCAGCAAAGAAATTGAAGCATATCTGCCTTTATGCCAATGAAGAAACTCTGTAAACTAGTAAGGAATATGCTAAAATTTTATTCAAGAGGCATGGAATTGGATAAAGAAAATATTGGGGCGCCTGGGTGGCTCAGTCGTTAAGCATCTGCCTTGGGCTCAGGTCATGATCCTAGGGTCTTGGGATCGAGCCCAGCATTGGGCTCCCTGCTCGGCAGGAAGCCTGCTTCTCCCTCTCCCACTCCCCCTGCTTGTGTTCCCTCTCTCGCTGTCTCTCTCTGTCAAATAAACAAATAAAATCTTTAAAAAAAAAAAAAAGAAAATATATCTTCCTCCCTTCTTTTTTGGTAAAGCTGTTTCTCTTTTAATACCCATCCTCCCAATAAGACCATTAAATGCAGAATTATTCAGCTGTTAAGAAAATAAACTCCTTGGGGCACCTGGGTGGCTCAGTAGTTAAGTGCCTGCCTTCGGCTCAGGTCATGATCCCAGGGTCCTGGGATCGAGCCCCGCATCCGGCTCCCTGCTCGGCGGGAAGCCTGCTTCTCCCTCTCCCACTCCCCCTGCTTGTGTTCCCTCTCTCACTGTGTCTCTCTCTGTCAAATAAATAAATAAATTCTTAAAAAAAAAAAAAGAAAAGAAACTCCTCTTTTTACAGCATAGAAGTTCAGTTTTCCTCAATCCAGGTTAATGATTAAACAATTACTATTTGCAAGGATCTCCACAAAAAAAGAAAAGAAAAACCATATAATTGGCTTCTGCTGAATTTATATCTAGTTAAAAATGTAGTTCAGTGGAGCACTCTAGGCAGACTAAGAGCCTTATCCATTTTCAGCAGGGGATGTTGTGTGTGTTGTGCTTGGAGAGGTGAGCAGGATTCAGAGGAGGGAGGGGGATTGGGGATGACACTGTAATACTCCCCAGTTTTAGGGCTGGAATGACATCATGAAGAAGGACACAAGAAGGAATATGCAAGAGTTTTTCCAGGTACCATAGATCGGTTAGTCTAAAGCAAGATTTCTTTTTTTTTTTTTTTAAGCTTTTAGTTATTTGAGAGAGCGAGAGCATGAGCAGGGAGGAGAGGGAGAAGCAGGCTCCCTGTGAGCAGGGAGCCTGATGCAAGGCTCAATCCCAGGACCCTGGGATCATGACCTGAGCCAAAGGCAGATGCTTAGCCTTAGCCGAATGAGCCACCCAAGCACCCCTAAAGCAAGATTTCTTAAACTTCATCACTATTGACATTTAAGGCTGGATACTTCCTTGCAGTGTAGAGATCTCCTGTGCATTGAAAGATATTTAATAGCATCCCTGACATCAGACAAGGTAGATGGCAGTAGCAATCCCCCCCCCCCACTTGTAACAATCAAACATGTCTCCTGATATTGCCAAATGTCCCTTAAGGGGGCAAAATCACCTTGGGTTGAAAATCCCTGGGGTAAAGTTACAGAGTATCCAGTGGATAGTTTTGTTTCAAGGAACAAACAGCAGTCTTGAATCCCTGAAGAAAAAAAAAAAAACTAACTTCCATAAGAAATTGACAAGGGAAAGAAAGTTTTCTTTTACTATGGCTGTGATATATGAGTGATTAAATTCAATTATGGCATATAACATAGAAAGGGGAAACATCTAAAGACCAACTATAGACCATGGCAAGACCATCATTCCCTGTCATTAATAAGAGAGCGTAAGATGAAATTGACCATCTGCCACCATGAGAAAATTCTATTAAAATTTTTAAAATTGATTAAAAGAAAAATCACAACCCACTAATGTTTCACAATAACTGAGAAAAAAAAGACCACTGAAATCTTGATTTCTCTTTGGCACAACAAGAAGGACTACATATGATATGCACCTTTGATGCACTGCCCTTCACTCTTTGTTTGGGGATCTCTAGCATCTGTCTTGCCTCTGAGCACTGAGAGCAGGGAGTGAGGTAGCTCCACAGTTCATCGACTGTTCAGGCCAGCAAATGTCCGTGATGGGCATTCCCAGTTTAGACAACAGAAAGGGAGGGAGGGTGCAAACATTAATTTTGGGAAGAGGTGAAAGGCCATATATTTTGCTGACCTTTTCAGTGAGCCCTTCAGCCAGTGTCAAATAATCCGAAAGCATTTAGTTTAACCTTTGCTCTGTCAAGCTGAGAACAAAACACAATCACGGTCATAAAGCCTTTGCCACTGTAAATAAGAAACGCAGGTACGAGTCATTATGTGGTAAAAGCTTGTATAAATTTCTTTTTCAAAACAAAATGGAAGACAAAAACTAATGATGTAATGTATGGTGATTAACATAACAATAAAAAATTTAAAAAAAACAAAATGGAAGAGAAAGAAGATATGTCATACACGGGAATTATAAGAAAAAAGAAGAGTAATTTCTAGTTTTATGAAAATCTATTGCAGTGTTGTTATTTCTATTTTTAGAAAAATCTAATGCAGAGTCTAAAGAGAAATTTTTGTCACTCACTAGATAGAAAATTTGACTCTAAATTGTATGCTAAAGCAAGAGAAATCATATCCCTCAAATGAAATTTTGCACTTACACACATGCGTGCACGCACACACACCAGTTAGGCAACTGAAGGATTACTACGTTCCTGGCAGGGACTGCCAACTGCTCCATGGTTCTGAATCATGTTCATTGCTCCTATTCAGGTCACTATCTATAATTCAGGCTTATTCAAAAACACTCCACTTTGTCAGTTCTCAGCACACTATTTTTAGTGATAAAAAGTTGCCATTAGGGAGAAAGAAATATGGTTCTCCATCTTTTGTTAAAAGATACCTATTCTGCAGCAGAAATACATATTTTTCACTTGTTCTCTTGCATTTACTTACACTTTGACATGGAAAACTTGAGATCTTTTATGGCAAATTATTCCAACCTCACCTTTTTCGTTGTAAGGGTGACTAGATGCTGTTATGGTATCATTATTTTAAATGAAAAGATGTCTTGAAATTCCTTGCTATTTTTATTTTAGGCAGATCATTCAAATCTTTTGAAAGACATTAGTATACCATTTCCAGGGAAGCTAAGTTTATTGAATCTTTCAAATACTCTCTGCTTAGCTTGGCTGTCATCATACCATCAGTTGTGAGGTATATAAATAACCTCACTTTAACATGTGAGAAATAATAAAAAAGACTCCTTCTGGATGTTAAGATGTGAAATTAAACTCCAGGTGCTTTTTGGAGTTTTTTTGGGACATTTTCCAGTTGTCAATATGGAAATCTTGTCACTCAGGGCAGGGATCTGTTGCCATGGGGAAGCAAAAGCTGCATCGTTTGACAAGTTGGCAGTTGTTAGAATTGGTAGAAGAGGAAAAACTTAGAGACAGGTATTGGAAGAGGACTGTTCACTGGGGATTGGTGAACTGGTTTGGAAATAAATTAATTATCTTTCTTTTCCTTTCCTGGACATTTGTGTATGCATAAAGATTATGGATATTTAGGCACATTGATCTAGAATTTACGCATAACTATGTCTCTTAACCTCATAAATTCATATACATCCAAGAATTTAACTAATTCACCTCTAAGATTCTGACCCCAAGTCCAATGTTGTGGGGGAAGATTTCCACACACCAGCAAGCAATACTCTGTCACCAGTTGGGTGTCCTACAATTCAATTCAATTTTAACACTCCCTCCGTAGAGATAGCATCAGATTCCACAGGGTAAGGACTCTGCTACAATACTGCCCTCCACTTCAGATGCCACTCCACGTGGTCACTTGTACTTCTCACTAATGGACTATAAATCAGAGGTTATCATGGTCACCTTCATAGGTTCAATTAATTTGGGTGACACACAGAACTCAGGAAACCAGTTTACTCACTAGTTTACCAGCTTATTACAAAAGATTATATTTTTTTATTTGATTTTTTTTTTTACAAAGGATTTTAAAGGATATGAGTCAACAGCCAGATGAACAGATACATAGGTCACAGTATGGGGAAAGGGGGCAAAGCTTCAGTTCTCCCTGAGTTCGCACTTCCCACAAATCTCCAGGTGTTCACCAACCTGGAAGCTCTTGAATTCTCTCCATTTAGGTTTTTATGGAGGCTTTATTACTTAAGACATGATTGATTAAATCATTGGCCATTTGCAAGTGATTCATCTTCCAGCCCCTTTGACGTCCCCAGAGGTTAGAGGAGTGGCGACTGAAAGCTCCAACCCTCTAATCAAATGATTGGTCTTTCTGGCAACCAGTCCCCATTCTTAGGTGTGGTCCAAAAGTCATCTCATTAAGATAATGAAGGGGAGTTTAATATATCACCCCAAAATATGTCTTTTTGGCATAGGGATTATTTTAGGCTGATTATTTTTAAGATTGCAGACACAGGAGAAGCTCTGAAAATTGAGTAGAAGTTACTCTTTTGTAAGAGACACTTATATTTATAACAAGAATTTTCATTTGTAAGAGTGTCTCCCTCTCTGTACCAGAAAGACGAAAATGACTCTAGAAATTTATCAATAGAGAAGGCATGGACTTAAATCTGCATAAAAACAATACCCTTGTTTACTATGCTTTGCCTCATAACTTCCCATAACTGCCTCCTTACCCCAACATCTTTTGTTTTTAGCTAGAGATATTTAAGCTGATGGCTTGGGCCATTTCAGGGAGTTACACAGTTTTCCTGGGTATCTCTCATGTGTACAGAAGGTATACGTGTTATTAAACTTCTGTTTGTTTTTCTTCTGTTAATCTGTCTTTTATTACAGGGGGGTTCTCAGTCAAGAACCTAGAAGAGTAGAGGGAAAATTATTTTTCCTCCCATACAGTATTACAAAGGACACATTTATCACTCTCATCACTTAGAAAATTCCAAGAGTTTTAGGAGCTCTTAGCTCAAAAACGAGGTCAAAGACCAAATATATATTTCTTATTATAAATCACAATATCACAAATACTCTTTTTGGAATGATGATATATTAGATGAAACAGTCATTCACTTGGACTAGGCTATGGCTTCCAAGAGAAACAGTGAACTATTAGGTAAGGAGGTTAAAGGCCCCTTTCGTTTAGTCCTAGTGAGATTTTCATTAAAGATATTATATTCCATTCCATTCCCTCAATGCCCTCAAAGAGGTTGACAATTAGGCAAAAGTTCAGAGAAGAGCAAGGAATGTTAAGTGGATTGAGAAATTGACTTGTCAATAAAACTAAAACTGCTACACCACACTTGAAGCAGTATGTCGATTATTAATCACCTTTTGAATTCAGGAGGGCACCTGCTTTCCAATTTCTCCTGAGGAAGAGAATAGGACATTAGCTATCTCTCTAAGGTATGACCTTTGATAGCCCAGATTTGGCCTAAATCTAGAACTCAGACCCTCCTTAAGATACTTAACATTTGGAATTACTAACGTGTGTGGCAGAGTCCAATCTCTTCGATATAATATTTTTGCCTGACCCTCAGGGAGTATAAAAAAGTAACTGTTTTCTCAAATCAGAATTATCTTTAATTCTAGATAGGAGTAAGAATACTTGGACTTTCAAAGTAGAATTCCAAAGCAGGCTACTCTGGGAAAACAGCATATAATCAAGTTAGAAGAGGTATAAAGGAAGTTGTTTTTTCCGCATCCGTTGATTGAGCTGCTCTTGATAAGAATTCTTACGCAGGTGGAGAAAATAAGACTTCTCTTTCTCCCTTACACAGTTAAGCAATTCAAAGATGTACCTGGTGGCAAAGGCTCATTCTTATTTAGATTTGATTTTTGAGCCATGTCAATCACAGTTCTTCTTACATAGTGGAATTTTAGGAAATATATGTTTTTTTAAAAAATAATATTCACGTGAATATTTGCTAAAGAGGGCATAAAATTCTTTGGAGGCTTATGGTGGAAAAATATAGGGAGGTATGGGTATGTGAGATTTGAGGTGATAAAGTCCATCCTATATCCTAGCAATGTACTTGACAGATAGGAAATGAAATGGAAAATGCACTTGGCATAATTTTTAAAATTGTAATTCACTTCTCAAATTAGTTCCAGAAAATCTAAAGGTAAGCTAAATGTTATATATTTTTGTAATATGGAATGTATTAATGTATAATTACCCACAAAACAAAGTGGTGGAATAAACTGGAAAAAATAAAAATATGCATGAGAATAAACTTACAATAAGCAAAAAACATGTTGGGGTGGTAGGAGAGGAAACAAACTGGCCTTTACTGAGCTCACTGTGACAGGCACTATGCTACAGGTACTATGCTAGGTACATTTCTCCTAGAAATTTCTAAATGAGAAGATAGAGGCTCAATGTTTGTGGCATTCAAATTCACTAAGTAAATGGTGTGCCAGTGATTAGATGGCAGATCTGTCAGAGTCTAACATCTGAATTTTACCATGGTTCTTATTGCTTTCCAATAAGATGGTTTTGAGAATATTACATACCTGCTCTTTTGTTAATCAGTTATACTCTCAAATTCAATTCTTAGTACTCTTTTTTTAAAATTTATTTATTTATTTTAATTTAAGTAGGCTCCATGCCCAGTGCAGAGCCCAACGTGGGGCCTGAATTCACAACCTTGAGATCAAGAACTGAGCTGAGATCAGGAGTTGGACACTTAGCCTACTGAGCCACCCAGGCACCCCCTTAATGCTATCTTTTATTTACCGCTTAAACAAAGTAAGTCTATCCATCCAACTGAGTTTGTGTTCACTGTTCTTTTCTAACCTGTTCCTTGTCATCTGTTTACATTATCCACCTTGTTGACTTTTTCTATTAGCAAGTGGCAGGTTTCCTTGGGCTGCTCAATTTCAATATTCTCTACTTGGACACAGACTCTGTCCTTGACCTGGCTTTATTCAGGCTTCTCTGAGCCCTTTTCTTCACTAGGCTTAGACCTTGGACTTCTGTGTCGATATTTGCATCACCCAGTTTTAGCAAAAATCCCTCTAAGTCAGTTAAAGATAATCTCTCACCCTTGATACCTGATCATCCTTGATATCTAATAAAATTCCTCACCTCCCCTGTCATCCCCCAGGTGACTTCTGATCACCCTGGCCTGCCTACAGGGAGAATCCTGTTAGGTAGGGTTAGCAAGAATTTTCCCTCCTGTTGATGTCTCCTAGTAACTTTCCATCCACCAAGCCCCCAGCCTGCTCCTGGGTTATAAATCCCCACTCTAATTTTCTATACTTGGAATTGAGTCCAGTTCTATACAGAGGTCTCTTTTCCCTTATTTCAATAGTTCCTGAATAAAATGTTTTTATTGTTTTAACTCCCATCCAGGTTTGGTTTTCTTTGACACCACCACTACAAAAAAAGTACAAAACTATAATTTTCCTTCAAGATCTTAAATTCTAAACTTTTCTTTCTGATTTCAACTGCTCATCTTTTCACTTTCATTAATTCCTGATGTTTATGGAATCATTTCTTTATACTCATTTTCAACTTCTGCCATTTGCAGGGGTAATAATAATGGGGACATGACAGGGAGAACACTAAAATAGTCATCCTAAATTATCTGATAGGAGTTCATAGTTTAAAAATGATTTTATATACAATTTCTCAAGATTAGACCAAAACTGAGAATGCTATATTTAAACACATTCTACTTATTTTTTAATTTATTTACTTTATAGCTTTATTGAGTTATTATTGGCATATAACCTGTGTATCTACTTCTTAATATATATATAAAATCACATAGCGAGTATGGATATTTTAAACCCAAAGTAAAATGAATGAAATTAGCATTGTTCTAATATGGTCCATTGGCTTAAAGTATTCTCTCCTTATTGGAAAGCCTTTAACAGAAAAAGGAGGTAAACCTTTGTGAGGTTCTTTCTAATTGTGGGTGTAATATTTCATTTTAATGGTTGTAATTATTCTAGAACAGGGATATTTTTGCCTACCTTGTAGTTCTTATGCCTCTAGGGATCTAGCTGAAAATTTGACATTAAATTGCTCTGCATTAGGTGCTTCTCATTATCATCTTTATTTTCAAATAGAAGTGTTTTGAATTTGCATCAAAATTATGATGCTACACTGTCCATTTGCATTCTGGTCTATGTATGATACAGACCTGTTTCAGTAACTGAAATTGCCCCCTTCCAGAGCCATCTATTGATGGGCACAGAATTCTATATTGGTTGCTGTAAAATGAAAGGTCTATGCCACTTATGGTTTGGGGGATACGCTACCCCATAATATGGCATCTTAGCATATTGAGTATTCTAGAGCTGAAGGAAAATGGTAGGGGCAAAATAGACTCTTTGACTACTTCTTTCTCCCCTGGAATAGGCCAAAAGACCCTCATGTGTGAGGTGTCCCACCTAAACCCAGAGGAAAGGAGCATCTTTATCTCTGAAGCAGAGAAAAACCTAGAGGAATTTGAAAAACAAAAGCCTTTGCTAAGTTTCCCCCAGTTTACTACCTTTAGCTTATACCGATTACATTTTCCCACAACTTTCTACTCTTCAGAAAATCGACTATTAAAAACACTCAGGTTTAATCATTTCTTCAGATCTTTATTTCCTTATGAAGATAAATACATGCATATGCTTTTCTCTTGTTAATCTGTCTTTCATCAGTCCAATTTACAGAGGCCCAGTCAAAGAATCTAAAATGGGGAAAGGAGATCTGTCTTCCCCCACATTACAGTATGGTGAAAAGATTTGGGCTGTGGCATTAGACAGATTTTATTTTTGTCCTGGCTCTTTAACTTAATAACTATGCTACTCGAGCTTTGTGATACTTTGCTTTCTCCACTGTAAAATGGGGATGAGAACACTTACTTCTCTCAGCTGTTGCAATATTAAATGAGATTAGGTTTGAAAGTAGCTAGCTTGTATATGACATGCATAGGAGCTGCTTTTTAACTGACTACTGTTCTTCTATGCAGATCTTTCTTGAGTAATTGGTATGAGATTATTCAATGTAGCACAACATAACTATTCTAAAAATTTGTTTTTATATTAAAATCAGGATTCAGTCACAGTGCGAGGATAGAATTTCATAGTTTGCTATTGTGCAGTTTTCTTCTCTACAAATAGTATGCTATCCTAATGACAAGAGAAAGAGAGAGAATTGACCAAGGAGAGATAACTAAACATAGTGTATTTTCTCTATGGTATTTTTTTTTTCTATTTAGAGGCATAAATATCTAAGGTAAATAAATCTAAACCTAAGGTAAGTTCAGGAATGTAAATATCCAGGTAAATTATGCTACTCAAAATAAAACAAAAATGTTTCATAACGTCCTCTCTCCTAAGCAGAGTGCAGTGCAAAGGGTGGCTTGGGACACAGGGGTAGACCCTTGAAACTTTTAACAGCTATCAAAACCACCTTGAATATGCTTTCTAGGTAACAGCTCCATGCTATACAAATGCAGCTTTAAAACTTGGCCCCTGGTCATCCTCTCGACTAAATAGTTGTCCTAATTCCAGATCTACCATAGCCTCTACTCATCACTAACTCTTCAAACCTCTGTTCACCTGCTTTCACTTGCCCTATGCTTTCCTAATATTCTCCTACCTGGGTTTGTTTTCCTTGAGTCCTGTCGCATCACTAATGCTTTTTCCTTTACCTAAAAGACCTATTTCCATACTTACCCACATGAGTTTGCTAAGTTAATGTCCTAGGTTTTCCTTTGATCTGGTTTGAACTTCAGTTTATTCATCTACGTAAATATCTCTCAAACTCTAGTTCTACAGCTACACTGGGCCTTTCATTGCTGTCATCCATGATCCATCCATTCGCTTAACTTAATTATATTTTTGAAATCACATAACTGTACTCCTAGTCACCCCATCTAGAAAACTGAAGTCTCACCCAATGTTTTACTTTCCAATCAGTCCCCAAATCCTGCCCAGTTGACCTCTCTCCCTTATACCTGTTGTTTTCCTTTTCAATCTATTGTAATTGGCCTTTTACCATCTCCAACACAGACCAGTGCCATTATTAACTCTCTTCCCAGATTCTCTCCTTCGAACTCTTACACACAGTGCTGCCAAATTTAACATGTATTAAGTCTACTCCATTCTAAATGAGTTTTACCAGTTTACCCAGCCCATGGAATAAATTTCCAACTCTCAAGCTCTATCCCATATTCTCTATGATCTGATTCTGATCTCCTACTACTTCTATTTAATGTAACCTACCCTCCAGCTAAGCCCAACATTTTCCACAAGGATCTTCCAGTTTTTGTTGTTGTTTGCCATCCTCTCTGAGTGAAATGCTCTTCTCCCATAGCCTGCTCTAAGCCTACCTATCCTTTATGTCTCAACTCAAATTCCACAGAAGTCAACTCACTTTATTTCTAGTACTTTCTTAAAATTTATCTTAAAGAATTTATAACATTCTGCCTTGCATAACAGTTTAATAGTCATCTGTGCTCTTCTTTTTATCTCTTCTATTAAATTGTAAGCTCCTTAGAGATGAAGTCATCTTATTTAGTTTTATAGCAGCTGCCATCTTTACACTAGTGCTAGTCTTCTTGCTTTGTTTTCATATATCAAAAATACAGAAGCAAACTAATTTTTAGCACATAACTATGATGTGGTAAGTACCATGCTATGTATTTTCAACACAATGACTCTAAGAAAAAAGTTAGTATGTTCATTTTATTAATGGAGAAACTTATCCTTGGAGTAATTAATTAACGAGCACAGAGTCACATACTCTGTAAGTGAAGCAGCCAGTTCTGATTCCCAAAGTCATCCCATGCTATCTTTTTTTATTGCCCTTCGGAAATGCACAGCAATGATTTGCTTACATGCCTGCCTTCAACTGACTTTGAGTTTCAGAAAAGAAGGCTAACATTCAGTGCGTGCATAATACATGCTTGTGAAATGGTGTTTGGTGAGTAAATGTAAAACTGCAACACATTGAAAGTGGACAGTATAGCAGGATAGGGATCTCTTAAGTAGTTTTGCTTCTGCTTTTTTGTTTAAAGTATTTACTAGGAACACTTGAAATTTCTAGCCAGTGAAATTATTTCATCTATTATTTCATCTTGCATTCTCTGAGCCTAGAACCTTGCCCTGCACAGTTGTGATCTTTAAACCAACAGGCTGAGCACCACCTGGGAGCTGGTTAGAAACGCAGAATCTGTGTCCCATCCAGACTTATTGAATTAGAATCTTCATTCTGCAAGAATCCCAGGCAATTTTTATAAACATCAGCATTTATTTTTTTTTATATAAACACTGCCCAAGAGTGCAAGCTTCTTGAAGGTAAAATTCATATAAATAAAAAAGGCTGGGAACTTTGCTTTGATTAGTAAATTCCTAGGATGGAGTCGCATGTTTGTGAGCAAGTGCTGACACAGCCAATCATCCATTTCAATATAATCAGAATTAACAAGCAACACAGTCTGCAATTACTGTCAAGAGACCTTATTGCTCTCTTTTTCCTTGCTCCTGCCCAGGCCATTCCATTAACTGAGCCCTGGGAAGCATTTCAATGACAAGTGCAGTAAATGGTTTGATTGCCTTTTCAGTTTATATTTGTAAGCAAAAAAGAAAGGAGGAGGAATAAAGAAAGTAAGTTACAAACTGCATAATGCAAATGAGGCCCCTTTAAACAGCAAGCAATCCGCATAGGTACATGCCTTATGCTGTAGTCCCAAATGCAATCATTAGACTGCTTTCCCACTAGGGAAAGGGAAGACATTGAGTGCTATTGAACATTGCCAATTTTTATAGTGGATCAGCTTGAAAATATTTAGCACAGATGTTTCTGTAATTGTGACACACTGGGAAAATTCACATGTTCAATAGCCCTCTAACTCTGTCTTCCATCTGTGCAATGTGATGGTCCACAGTTACTGCACAGGGTCATTATATGAAACAAAGAGTGATGGGGTCTGGCTCAAGACCTATAGAAAGGTTCCCTCGTACCATCTGTGCAGCACTATTTACTTGCAGGTATAGGGTGTTTGCTCTTATTTATGGTTATCACTATCATGTACCTGAAAGGGTGCATTTATGTCCTGTACTCAGTGGTTAAACAGATCTTTGCCCACAACCAGCCTCTAGAGAGAATGAGTGGGGTAGGGAATTGGAAAGTAGAAACCCCACTTCCCTTTCCTTGGCTCCAGCCTCAATTCTAATCAAGGTCAGTAACAGCTGAAAGTTTTTCATGAGCTGCTAGTTGTTGTAGCAAAGTAAGCTAACTGACTCATTTGGGTTCCCAGTGAACAGTTGTCCAAGTCACAAACCATTGGCTTCATGCTTTTTATCTGAGCAAAGAGATCTCCTAGCAGAGTGTTCTTTCTGAGTATTCCAGTCCTCATTGTTCTTGTTCTCTCAAATCCAGTATCACTTCTGAATCTGTGCCAACTGTTTAGCTGCTACTCATACCCAGTCCTTTCTTGGCTGCTGTCCTTTCTAGACTCCTGTTCTGTCCCCTCCTACATTACAGATGCTCCAACAAGGGCCCTTCTTTTGTTCTTATTCTATTCTATTCTCACTGTTGGCTACAGAGAAATTCTCAATTTGTTACTTACCAGAGGTAGAATCAATTGACCCTACAGAAATTCTTTTGGAATATATAGTTGAAGTGTACCATGTGAGTATAAAGTTTGGACTATTCTGTCTTTCATGATATGCCACATTTTCCTCTAGCCTCTAGCTTCTAGTCACATGGACACTAAAAACTACTTGCAAAATACCAAACTGTTGATGTGACTTTTCTCTCTGGCAACAAACTATAAGGCCAATAGATTTTTAAAACCACTCAATCATTTTTAATGGGACCCCAGAAACATTTTTAATACAGTATTTTCAACTTGAGCTGTAAACATTTCATATATTTTGCAAGTAATTTGCAGGTTGAGTAAGCTATCCTGCCTGGATTGCTCATAAATTGAGGTATGTCTCATTATAATCACAGTCATCTTAGAAGAGCTACTAAGCCAAATTAGGAAGCTAATTTTATCTTTTAACAATGTTTAGCAATTATAAATCTTCAGAAAATAATATACTTGAAATGGACCTATAGAGCTGAGGATCATTTTAAATTCTAGGTTTTGTCTCTCAATGATTACTTGTTTCATGCCACAGCCCTAAGTCATATATTGATATTGTAAGAGTTAGCTGTACATCTTTGATGAAAGAATTATTAAATTCACATAAAAGGGAATTTGACACAAATGGGTCCAGTAATTTAAGGGAAACATTACTGTATCTGTTGCTGGGTGGAGTGGGAGGAGACCCCCTGGCCCAGAGGCCTCTGCCCAACCCATGCCTCGGATGTTGCCAGAGGCTCTTGGTCTCCCCACGAGAAAGAATTCAAGGGCAGACAGACACAGTAGTTGAACAGTACAAGAAGGAAAGTTTATTACACTGAGGGGTGCACTCTTGAGGTGTGAGAGTGGGTAAGCTCATGGTAGAGCTATGCCCAGGGTTTTGGGTCTCTATCTTTAATTGACAGTTATTAACTAGGGGGTGGAATATTTATTACTTGGCAAAGGATTTCTTGGGAGCAGAGTTCACACCTTTTCTCCCTTAGTTGGTCAGGGTCTTCTGCCTCCTTTGTCTTGGGCCGGTTTGATCCAGCTTCTCATAGCTTTGTTTTGGAGTGCTGTCAGGACAGGCCTCTGACTTTCCCCAGAGCTAGCCATCACTCCCCCTTTCCCGGCCTCCAGGTTTCCTGTGAAAACTTAACTGCCTGCTTACTCTCCAAATCTACTCAGCTACCATATTGTGCCAATATAGGAACATAGTGTCTCCAGCTAGACCCCAAGACCTGACCTTTATTGCCCAACTGCTTGTACCCACCAAGCTTTGTCCCACATTTTTCCTTAGCTCTTCTTTCCAACTTATCTCTTAACTCAGATGAAAGACCCGATGGGCATAACATCCAGTGATGGAAACTGAAACTACCCCTCAAGCAATAATGACTGCCCTGAACAAAAGCTCCAGCAGCGGGACCACCTAGACAAATTTGAGCTCAGCCCCTAGCTCACACCTGTGCAGATGGACCATGGAGTGACTGACAGTGATGTTTGCCTCATTATAATACTAAAATCTCTGCCCACGGAGGAGCACAAGTCTCATTTACACAACATACAATGTATGTATAGGCATGTTTCCTTAAGGCACGTGTGTGACTTTATGCCCACCTCTACATATGATAACAAGGCTCACCTTTCCAAATATTCATCCCAACCCTGAATAAAAGGAACTCATTCATTCCTGCTCAGGGCCTCATAACTTTCCCATAATCTCCTTATTTGCTGCAAATAAAGTTTCCTATGTGTGACAACTCCACTTGGTATAGTCTCTAACTGTAATTTATCAAGTGATGTCACTTTAGTTCAATTACAATAACTTTGACCTATTGTTTATATTTTCAACCAGGTATTCAATTTTCATTCAGTACATATTGATTACATATCTATTATAAGTTAGGCACTGAGGCAGAGTGTTGAATAAATAAAATAGATGCATTATCTTTCCTCTTAAAGCTTATAATCTATCAGGGATATAGGAAAACAAATGGACAATTTAAGTATTAGTTGAGTCATTCTATGGATAGTATCAGGTATCATGGAAGCTCATAGAAGTCATGTCTTACTTGTGGAATGAAGGACAGCTTCTTCTGAGATTTAACATCTTAGCAGATATCTGAAGGATAAGTAGGCATTTTTGAGGAGATTGGAGAGTAAAGGTATGCCACTTCAGAGGAGAAGAATCTACAAAGCTGTAGAGGCAAGATATTTTACATGACTTCATGTAAATGCATGACTTCATTATGTCCTGAAATTAGTACTGTATAACTTCAGATGTGAGCCAACAGAACCATTTCCCAGATATAATATTAAGAACTGGGAAGAACCTAAATGGTAGCCGAATATACCACCTCAAAACGTACCACCTTAACATAAGGATTACTGTGAGCTGAAGGCACTTGAGAAGAAACAGATATAAGAAAAGCTCTCTGACCTTTCCCTACTTGCTCAAAGCAGGACATAAATTTGTAAATGTAATCTACCCCCTCTCTACCAGGAAGAACAGAAGCTAATCATGGAGATAACACTAGAACCTTTGTAGCCTGGAGATAGTACGAGAGGAAACTAGCAAACCTTACAGAAACCAGCCCTATTCTACTCCTACTTTCCCCCTGTACTTGCCTTTCCACAATTTGTCTTTCTAGAAGCTCAGGTCCTTTACCTTTGTCTTGTCCTTTCTCACAAAATTACTTTTCTTTGCCAAAGTGCTACCCCCTTACTCATCATTGAATATTCTCATGTATATGTGTGACACATATGTTAATAAAGTTTTTTGATTTTTTTCTCTTGTTAATCTGTCTTTTGTCAGTCTAATTTACAGGGCCCCAGACAGTGAACCTAAGATGGGTTGAGGGAAAAATATTTTTTTTCTCTCTACCTGCTAGATACACATACACACACACACACATTCATTCCTAATAATCATCTTGCTATGCAAAATTGTGAGGTAAAAACCACAGTGCTTTTGTAAAAAAAAAAAAAAAAAAAATGGGGTTAGGGGTGTGAAATTCAAAAACTTCATCAGTGACACATGCAAAAAGATAGGAACCTAATAAAAACAGGGCAGTTTTACAAGTATTGAATGATTTAAAAAATATAAAAGTGCCCAACAAATATGGCACTTTACCCTGAAAAAACCCTGAAGTTTGCTTGTGAAAATCCATATCAAAAGGGTTACAGTTTATGAAGTCACTGTGAAATACTAAAAGGAGTGTAATCTGAAACTAGATGGAAAATTGTAATACCACATATGGAAGGTGTGTTAGTTTTCCCTTGCTAACATAAAACTTATGACAGATTTGGCAGCTTCCATGAGTCAGAGATGGGGGCACAGGTTTGGTTCTCTGGGTTTCAAAATCAAGGTGTTGAGGCCATGTTCCTTTAGGGAAGAATCTGCTCCAAGTTCATCCACTTGCAGAACTGTTTCTGAGGAATATATTTTGAAGTTCCTGTTTCCTTGCTGGCTGTACGTCAATTGTCCTGTGACAAACTTATGTTTTCAAAACAAATCACTCTAGCAGAACTGATCACACATATTTTAAAGAAAAGGAAATTAAATTTGGCTTTTACATAAATGTGTATAGTAGCAAGCTTGTAGGCACAAAAGGTGCAGAAATCTTCTTGGTTTCCAATCTATTCTAACTATAGGAACCACGTATCTCCAGACCTTAATTCTCTCACAGATAAAATAAAGGTTTGGGTCAATAGTCTCACAGGTCCCTTCCAGGTAAAACATAATTTCCATAATAAATCTAAGTTCTTAGTATATGTATAAATAACTTATAAACAAAATTTGTACAAATGTTGACTTTTTGTGTTTGTAGATGAGTAAATCTCGTCAAGGGCTCTAAATCCATTGTCCAACATTTTATGCCTCTTTGAAATTATAAAAGTATATATTTTTGAGTATTTTTTGGCCTTGGGGATGAGAATAAAAAAAGAAAAACTTAAATGGAAAAGAGGAAATAAAAAAGATGACAGGCTCTAAATACTAGCCAGTGATAAAATACACATACTTCTCTTACAGAAAAATAAATGGTATATAGAATATGCTCCCTTGGGCTACTGACATAGACACTTGGATCCAGACACTTTGAATCAGGTATGATTTTAGGCACTGTGAAATACTTTTATCAGGAAACAGATTGGAAAGCCAGTCATCCCAGGGACAACAGGTTCCCTTTCTTTGAGTGAGTTCAGGAGACTGGCCCCAAACTGTCAGTTACAGCAGATACCTATGCTCAGATAAGGTGGTTTGGTCAGAGCTAACAGGCATTCTTCCTGGCAATGATGTTTTAATTTAACCAAATTTATTAAACATCTGCTGCCTCTTAGGTGTCTTGCTAGGTTGTATAAGAGTTGAAAAGATGCACAATCTTAGGCCTTATAATCAAGAAACTCAACAGCCACAATTGCAAAACCTTTCTGCAACAGGTTATCTTTTATCCCAACTCACAGATAAGAGAAATGAGTTAAAAGGAAGCTCTATTAGATCTTACTAAATTGCAATTCCTAAGAGATTCCTTTTTTTTTTATCAGCTATCATTTCTGCTGAGCTGCCTGTTACAGCTGACTTTGGAACCTCCTTAGCAGATTACATCACTTGGCTCAACAAAGCTTGTGTCATTCAGTCCCTTTCTTTCCTTCTCAACACCCTCTCCCTCCACCTCTCTTCTCCTTCCTTACATGCTGACTTGCATTTTCCTTCTCTAAGTTCTCTCAGTGTCTTGGGATCCCTGCTTTCAGAGCATGCACTATACTGAAGTGTCCTTGTTGCCTTGCTTTTACAAGTTGGCTACTAGACTCTGAGTTTTAGTAGAGCATGAACTGTGTCTTGTGTCTCTGTCTCCTCAGCATTTGGAATTCGGACTGAATTACAGAAAGTGCTCAATTAATGTGTGTTGAATTGAACCCTTTCAGAAAAAGAGGCTTAAAGAATTCAATATTCTTTTTTTTTTTTTAAGATTTTATTTGTTTATTTATATGAGAGGGAGAGAGAGAGAGAGTGAGCAAGAGGGAGAGGGAGAGAAAATCTGAAGCAGACTCCGCTCTGAACGCAGAGCCTGACACAGGGCTCAATCCCACAACCACGAGATCATGACCTGAGCTGAAACCAAGAGTCAGATGCTTAACTGACTGAGCTACCCATGGCACCCAAGAATTCTTAACTGGAAACCACTCTTCACAATATGAGCCCTGTAGTTTAAAACTCTTCCGGGCCATAGGCAAATGATGTCATTACAGTTGATACAAATGGGAAGCAAGTTTATGTATTCAATACCAGTGTGGCCAGTTGCTGACTTCCTCAGATTCATTCACATATCAGGACTATTTATGTCAGAAGTAGTCATATGGGAGAATGAACACAATTTATGAATATTTAGTGCAACCAATAACCACCCAAGCAAAACAATACAATAATCATATTTTAATTTTGTCATATGTTAGTGTTATCATCAAATATGAAGGTCTGAATATTCTACTATTTCTTGAAATGAAAGAATATGGGACTATGTAGCAAACTTGAAATATTCGAGTGTTTTTCCATTTATATTCAAATAAGAACACATTCATATTCCTATATATAGCAAGATATTTTGTTTATAAGTTAGGAGACTTTTTTTTTTTTTTAAAGTCAGATCTACTCCATTATTTCTGTGGCACTGATTAAATACCAAGATGATTCAGAGGAAAAATCTATGACAACAACAAATCAGTCTGTGTCTCTATGAGCATAGGAAAATTTACATAATGGTAGGCGTTAGGTCTCCAAAGTGATGGTGTTGTGAACCTTGACTAAACTGATCTATTTATTTCAAAAATCAGTATATGTGGAAAGCATTTTGGCTAAAATAGAGAAGATATTCAAGATAGAGGTCATTACATTTTTAATCTATCTTGAATTTAAGAAGCTTCAAAATTATTTTAATTCTTCATTAGTTGGCACATCTAAATTTTAGTCCCGGCTCTGCCATTGATTACTTACTTAAACTTGTCAAGTCATAGACTTTTTGGACCTCAGTCTCCCTATGTGGAAAATTAAAGAGCTGGCAAAATGGACCCTAAGATCCTTTCCATCTATACTGTTTTGTCATCTTCTTTTCCTTTCACACAATATTTAAAATTAATTGAATGGGATGAGGCTCAACTAAATATTGTCTTCAAATTCCACTTCACCTTCCTTTTGGGCACAGCAAAAAATAGCTTGTTTGCTATCTGCACCACTGCCCAGAGTCCAGTTTCTCCTTCTCCCTCTTCTTCCCTTTGACAAACTTTTGTCCTCAAGTGCGGAAAGAGAAGTCTCCATTCTATAGACTGCTGATTACAGGAATGTCCAGAGGGGAGACTCAGTTTCAGTTAATTAGGGTACAACAAAAAGGTGAACACTGTAAGTGAGTGTTTTATAATGGAATTGGGCTCTGGGGGCCCAGCTCAAAATGCTGAGAGAGAGTAGAAATGAAATGTGGGAGGGAGGGAAGATGGAGGAAGAGTAGGGGACCCACGTTTCATCTGGTCCCTTGAATTCAGCTAGATATCTATCAAATCATTCTGAACACCTGTGAATTTAACCTGAGATCTAAGAAAAGAATTGCTGCAACTCTACAAACAGAAAAGCGACCACTTTTTATGAGATAGGAGGTGCACAGACATGAATCTGAGGGGATATATCAGAAGATAAACCCTGGCAGGGGGAGAGAGCCTCCAGCAGGCTACCAGAAACTGATATAGCAGTGGAGCACAAAATGGGAACTTTTAGAAGTCTGCTTCGGTGAGGGACATCCCTGCCTGAAAGGTGCTCAGGTGGCGAAGTGGGGCAGAATCCTAGGTGGGACAGTGTGGTCTCAGGATCCCCAGGGTCACAGAAAGAACAGGGGTTCCTGGGTGCAGCAGAGTTCCTAAGCATTGGAGTTAGGAAGTCAGCTACAATTAGTGAGCCCCAGAGTGGCCTCTCAGCTAGGTGTTACTAGAAACCGTGAACTGTGCTTGGGCAACTGTTCTCCAAGCAGCAGCCCAGCAAATGACAACCACTGAAAGATCCATCTCCTTCTCCTGAAACGAGTGGTGCAGGTGCACAGACTATTGGGCAAATGCTCCCCAAGCAGGGGCCCAGTGAATGGTGGGGCTGCAATGAGACACCCTTCCTTCCCCCGGGAGAATTGGTGTGGGTGTTCACTGCAGAAGTCTGGGAGTTTGGCACACATGAAAGGGATTGACTGCCTTTCCTTGAGGGTGCACTGAAGAGTGGGGGCTGCAATAATTCAAGTCCAGTGCTGGAGATCAGGGCACTGCCATTTTTTTTCTTTTTTTCATCCTCTAAAGCTGCAAAAAAAGCCTTCAGGGAACAAAAGCTACATAGAGCAACCCAAAGCAGCTTACACTGAGCCTGGCCCCCTGGCAAGGTGTGGTGCAACTCCACCAAGCAAAGACACCTGAGAATCAGTTCAAAAGGCACCTTCCCCAGAAGACCAGCAGGATCTTCAGGTGAATATCAAGTTTATAGATCACTCAGAACCAAAAAACTCCCGCACTAGGGAAAAATAGTATAATAGAATTAGAGGTTTTTTCACATGAGTCTTTAGTCTTTCAGTTTAAAATTTTCTTTTTCTTTTTTTCATTTTCAACTAGTTTCTTATTTTATCAACTCTTTGTTTTTAAGTCTTTTTTTTTAATGTTCATTCTTATGTTTACATTTTATGGGTATATTCTTCATTTTTGGCTTCCTTTCACTGTATTCAATTTTATTTGTGTGTGTGTGTGTATATATATATATACAGATATATATATATATATTTTTTTTCTTTCTTTACAATTTTGGGATTTAGTGTCTTCTAAAAACAGACCAAAATACACCTAGGACCAAGTGGAACACCCTGTTTTGTCCACCTGTGAGATTATATTCTCCTCCCTGCCCTTTTTTTTTTTTCCTTTTCTTTTCTTTTTTGGTTTCTGACCTCTTTGGATTTGTCTAGTGTGTATTTCACTTGGGTCATGGTTAATATTTTTCATTTTGTTCATCTGCTCATCCATTCTTTTCTGTGCAAAATAACTAGAAAGAGGAATTCACAAAAAAAGAAAGAACCAGAGGTAATACTCTCTGCCACAGATGTAATAGGTATGGGTATAAGTAAAATGTTAGAGCTGGAATTCAGGATAATGATTATAAAGTTACTAGCTGGGCTTGAAAAAAGCATAAAAGACACTAGAGAATCTCTTAGTGCAGAAATAAAATCTAAGGCTGAAATTAAAAATGCTTTAACAGATGCAATCTAAAATGGATGCTCTCACAGCTAGGGTAAATGAGGTAGAAGAGAGAGTCAGTGACATAGGAGACAAGATGATGGAAAGGAAGGAAGCTGAGGAAAAGAGAGAAAAACAACAAATGGACCATAAGGGGAGGCTTTGAGAAATCAGTGAAATCATAAAGTGAAACAATATTAGAATTTTTAGGGTTCTAAAGGAAGAAGAAAGAGAGAGAGTGACAGAAAGTTTATTTGAGCAAATCATAGCTGAGAACTTCCCTAATTTGGGGAAGGAAACAGGCATTCAAGAATAGGAGGTAGAGAGAACCCTCCCTCAAAATCAATAAAAATAGATCAACACCCTAACAAAGCTTGCAAATTTCAGAGATAAAGAGAAAATCCTGAAGGCAGCTAGAGACAAGAACTCCTTAACCTACAGGGGTAAGAACGTTAGACTGGCAGCAGAGACCTGGCAGGCCAGAAAGGGCTGGCATGATATATTCAGGGTACTAAATGAGAAAAACATGCAGCCAAGAATACTTTATCCTGCAAGGCTGTCATTCAGAATGGAAGGAGAGATAAAGAGCTTCCAGGACAAACAGAAACTAAAAGAATTTATGATCACTAAACCATCCCTGCAAGAAATATTAAAGAGGATCCTGTAAGCAAAGAGAGAGCCCAAAAGTAACATAGGCAAGAAAGAAACAGAGACAATCTACAGAAACAGGGACCTTACAGGTAATACAATGGCAATAAATTCATATCTTTCAACAGTTACTCTGGATGTAAATGGGCTAAATGCTCCAATCAAAACACAGAGTATCAGATTGGATAAAAATCAAGATCCATCCACAGGGTGTCTACAAAAGACTCATTTTATACCTAAAGGTCTCCAGATTGAAAGTGAGGGAGTGGAGAACAATTTATCATGCTAGTGGACATCAAAAGAAAGCTGAGGATAGCAATCCTCACATCAGACCAATTATATTTTAAACCAAAGACTGAGGTAAGGGATGAAGAGGGACAGTATATCATACTTAAAGGGTCTATCCAACAAGAAGATCTAACAATTATAAATATTTATGCTCCTACTTTGGGAGCAAATAATTATAGGAACCAATTAATAACCAAATTAAAGAAACACATTGATAATAATACAATAATAGTAGGGGACTTCAAAACCCTAATCACAGCAATGGAGAAATCATCTAAGCAGAAGATAAACAAGGAAACAAGGGATTTGAATGACACACTGGGCAAGCTGAACTTCACAGATATATACAGAGCATATATAAAGCAACAGAATACACATTCTTCTCGAGTGCACATGGAACATTCTCCAGAATAGATCACATGCCGGTTCACAAATCAGGTCTCAACCAATACCAAAAGATTGGGATTATGCCCTGCATATTTTCAGACCACAATGCCTTGAAAGGAACTCAATCACAAGGGGAAATTTGGAAGGAATTCAAATACTTGGAGGTTAAAATGCATCCTACTAAAGAATGAATGGGTCAACCAGGAAATTAAAGAAGGATTTAAAAAATTTCATGGAAACAAATGAAAATGAAAATACAACTGTTCAAAACATTTGGGATGCAGCGAAGGTGCTCCTAAGAGGGAAGTACATAGCAATGCAAGCCTTTCTCAAAAACTTAGAAAAGTCTCAAATACACAAGCTAACCTTACACCTAAAGGAACTGCAGAAAGAACAGCAAATAAAGCCTAAACCAAGTAGGAGAAGAGAAATAATAAAGATTAGAGCAGAAATCAATGAAATACAAACAAAAAGAACAGTAGAACCGATCAATAAAACTAGAAGCTGGTTCTTTGAAAGAATTAACAAGATCAATAAACCCCTAGCCAGATTTACCAAAAATAAAAGAGAAAGGACCCAAATTAATAAAATCATGAATGAAAGAGAAGAGGTCATGACCAACACCAAGGAAATACAAACAATTTTAAGAACACATGAGCGATATATGTCAACAAATTAAGCAATCTGGAAAAAATGGATGCATTCTGGAAACTTATAAACTACCAAAATTGAAACAGGAAGAAATGGAACACCTGAACAGACTCATAACCAGCAAGGAAATTGAAGCAGTAATCAAAAATCTCCCAACAAACAAGGGTCCAGGGCTGGATGGCTTCCCAGGGGAATTCTACCAAACATTTAAAGAAGAACTAATACCTATTCTTCTGTAGATTTCAAAAAATAGAAAAGGAAGGAAAACTTCCAAACTCTTTTTATGAGGACTGCATTACCCTTATTCCAAAACCAGACAAAGACCCCACCAAAAAGGAGAATTACAGACCAATATCCCTGATGAACATGGATGCCAAAATTCTTGCCAAGATACTAGCCAATAGGATCCAACATTAAAAGGATTATTCACCATGACCAAGTGGGATTTATTCCTGGGCTGCAAGGGTGGTTCAACATTCACAAATCAATCAATGTGATACCTCATGTTAATAAAAGAAAGGACAAGAACCATATGATCCTCTCAATTGATGCAGAAAAAGCATTTGACAAAATATAGCATCTTTTCTTAATTAAAACTCTCCACATTGTAGGGATAGAGGGAACATAACTCAATATTATAAAAGCCATATATGAAAAGCCCACAACGAATATCATTCTCAATGGGGAAAAACTGAGAGCTTTTCCCCTAAGGTCAGGAACATGGCAGGGATGCCCACCCTCACCACTGTTGTTCAACATAGTACTATAAGCCGTTGCCTCAGCAATCAGACAACAAAAAGAAATAAAAGGTATCCAAATTGGCAAAGAAGTCAAACTCTCTCTCTTTGCAGATGACATACTTTATGTGGAAAACCCAAAAGACTCCACCCCAAAATTGCTAGAACTCATACAGGAATTCAGCAATTAGCAGGATATAAAATCAATGCACAGAAATCAGTTGCATTTCTATACACTAACAATGAGACAGAAGAAAGAGAAATTAGGGAATTGATCCCATTTACAATTGCACCAAAACCATAAGATACCTAGGAATAAACCTAACCAAAGAGGTAAAGGATCTGTACTCTAAAAACTACAGAACACTCATGAAAGAATTGAAGAAGACACAAAGAAATGGAAAAACATGCCATGCTCACAGATTGGAAGAATAAATATTGTTAAAATGTCTTGCTACCCAAAGCAATCTACACATTCAGTGCAATCCCTATCAAAATACCATCGACATTTTTCACAGAGCTGGAATAAATAACCCTAAAATTTCTATGGAACCAGAAAAAACCCCGGATAGTTAGGGGAATGTTGAAAAAGAAAACCAAAGCTGGTGGCATCACAACGCTGGGCTTCAAGCTCTATTACAAAGCTGTAATCTTCAAGACAGTATTGTACTGGCACAAAAACAGACAGATAGATCAGTGGAACAGATTAGAGAACCCAGAAGTGGACCCTCAACTCTATGGTCAACTAATCTTCGACAAAGCAGGAAAGAATATCCAATGGAAAAAGGACAGTCTCTTCAAAAAATGGTGCTGGGAAAATTGGACAACCACATGTAGAAGAATGAAATTGGACCATTATCTTACACCATACACAAAGATAAACTCAAAATGGATGAAAGACTTAAATGGCAGACAGGAATCCATCAAAATCCTAGAGGAGAACACAGACAGCAACTTCTGTGACCTTGGCTGCAGCAACTTCTTGTTAGACATGATGTCTCCAAAGGCAAGGGAAACAAAAGCAAAAATGAACTATTGGGACTTCATCAAGATAAAAAGCTTTTGCTTTTTATGCAGAGCATAAGGAAACAGTCAACAAAACTAAAAGGCAACCTATGGAATGGGAGAAGATATTTGCAAATGATATATCAGATAAAAGGCTAGTATCTAAGATCTGTAAAGAACTATCAAACTCAACACCCAAAGAGCAAAGAATCCAGTCAAGAAGTGGGCAGAACACATGAACAGACATTTCTCCAAAGGAGACATCCAAATGGCCAACAAACACATGAAAAAATGCTCTACATCACTAGCCATCGGGGAAATACAAATCAAAACCACAATGAGATATCACCTCACACCTGTCAGAATGGCTAAAATTAACAAGACAGGAAACAACAAATGTTGGTGAGGATGCAGAGAAAGAGAAACCTTCTTACACTGTTGGTGGGAATGCAAGCTGGTGCAGCCACTCTGGAAAACAGTATGGAGGTTCCTCATGAAGTTAAAAATAGAGCTACCTCTGACCAAGCACTTGTACTACTAGATATTTACCCCAAAGATACAGATGTAGTGAAAAGAAGGGGCACCTGAACCCCAATGTTCATAACAGCAATGTCCACAATAGGCAAACTGTGGTAAGAGCTGAAATATCCATCGACAGATGAGTGGATAGAGAAGATGTGGTATATATATACAGTGGAACATGACTCTGCCATCAGAAAGGATGAATACTTACCATTTAAATCAATGTGAATGGAACTGGAGGGTATTATGCTGAGTGAAATAAGTCAATCAGAGAAAGATAATTATCATATGGTTGCACTCATGTGGAAGATAAGTGCCATGCAATTTCCTCACACATGAAAGGAGGATCTTGGCAGATATTATTCTTTGTGGAATTAAAATTTGATGGTTTTCAACTCAGTGAGGCTCACTGAATCATCTTTCTGCCAGATATCCCACCTGTTTCCATATCATTTCTCAGTTTGGGCCTCATTCTAATACACATGTAAACGAGGTTGACTGCTCAGAAAAGAGAAATGGATCATTCAATCATCCATTTACTTAGTAGGTATTTATTGAGTGCTTAACACACACTAAGAACCCTGTTGTGTAGGAAGACACCATAGTGATTAAAACACACATTTTCTCTGTTCTCACGAAGATTAGAATCTAAAGTTGAAGAAGGACAATCAAATCATCACATATGTTAAATCAGTTTAGTGATTTCTCTGAAGGGAAAAGCACAGTGTTTGGGGGAATCTACAAGAGAGCTGGATATCACATTAAGGAAGTCAGGGAGGGATCCCCAGAGGTTGAAGACACAATGCTCGAACGGAGATTTGAAGACTAATTTGGGGTTTACTAGGTGAAGACAAAGAGGAATTTCAAAAAGAGAGAGTTGCATGTGAAAAGGACCCACATAGAAGGTAACATTAAATTACATAGAAGTGGCTGACAAGCAAAATATCTGAAATTTGCTGAGCAACATAGGTTAAAAGTTAAGAGAGGAACAAGGAGAAAGAGGGCAGAATAAGAACCACTTTATCCTGAAAGCATCAGAAAACTGTTGAAGCATTTTAATCAAGAGTGGCGGATTATATTTTCTGGCTTCAGTGTGTGGAATGGAATAAAGAAGGGAGCAAGACAAACAGAAGGCCATTTAAAAGTGGAGATAGCAACTGATGGAAGAGTGGTGAAGACGAAGATGGATATGGTACTAATCATGGGAATTAGAGATTGAAACTCCTTTGGAAGATACAAGAAGAGTTGTTAAATAGGCAACTGTATCTATAAAATTGGACCTCAGAAATGAAGACTGGAATGGCGATGGAAATGCAGGAGACATACACATGTAGGTGGTATTTGAAGTCATGTGCATAAATGAGAATGAATAATGAAGAAACAAGAGTAAGAAAAGGAGAAGGGCTGGACAACCTTGACATCTCACATTTAGAGGCAAGGAAGAGGACATTGAGGGTGAGAGACAGGGAATGAACAAAGAGGTAGGAGGGAAACCAGGAGAGTCCTATGAACTTGTCTTCCAATGTCTAGTAACCATCGGAATACCATTTCCAGTTAAGATTAATTTAATTACTAGGAAACCAGTTAAGGGTAAATAGCAAGTTTGCTATAGAAAGTTTCTATATAAAGAAACAACTTGTTGGCATCAGCCCTGTATTTGCAACTATTTAGAAAACTTGACTAAATGTAATGAGGTCCATGTGATTCTTTCTACATAACTAGAAACCTTGAAACAGAAGGAAAAACTTTTTAGCAAAACTATGTTTAGCGGAATCAGTTTCTTGCTTATTATTATAATATAGTTCTCTATTATATTGTAAAATGTGTTTCTTTTGATGAATCTGTTATTTATTCACTCTTTAGCATGTTAGATATCATAATAAACCTATGCAAACAATTTTTAGCTTACATTTCATGACTAATTTAAATCTTACACTGTTGGGGGAATTTGACTATATATATTCCACTAACCTTGTTCTAAAACTAGCCATTTCTTCAAAGATCTCTGGTCTGTTTTGGTGGGGAATAGAATTTAGAATCCAAAATGTAGGTGATAGGTATGTTTATTAGGCCAAATTTTAATGCCAATCTTTGTTCTAGCCCCTGGCAAATATATCAACCAACCAACAAATAAACAAAAATGCTAACTCTTAAATTGAGCTGATAGCAAACGGTAGAATCTAGGTAAAAATTCTACAGCACTGACTGCAAATGTGATAGGACATTCATTATTATAATTAAGCACATCAAAAAGTTCGTCAGGCTTGACCTAATTCTCATAAAAATTAAACTCATTTTCAACTTACATTTAGATAGTTAGACTTAGCCAGGATTTCAAAATTTTGAAAATCAAGTTTCTTCTCACCTTAACTGAATTAAAAAATGCTAGATAAGTTTAAAATTTTGTTAAACATTTAAAAATACCATTTTTCTAAGAATCTAAATTTCTTTTCAAGGCATGAACTAATTGTACCATTTAAAATTAATAGCTTGGCTATATACATTTTTTGCTAATAATTAGATGTTTAAGTGTGTGTAAAATGTGAACACATTTTTGCTAAGATCTGCACTGTGTTAGACTCAAGCTAGCCTTTGCACTAAGATGAGAACATGAGAGTTGAGTTAACAAAATCCAAAATCTGGTTATGATTACATAACATAAAGTTAAAAACTTCTTTATTAAAGAGGAATACTTTATGATAAATTGTCACTCTGTCTCTTAATATATCCCACTAACCAAGCTTTTATTGTTGTTGCTTATAGCCCTTAGCAATACTTGATATTATTCAGTGATTGCATTCATTTTTTATTCCCCTTTTCCTCCATTAAAATGCGTGTTTCAGGAGGGCTGGAACTTTTGTCTCCAGCGCCTAAATAGTACCTGACCCATAGTATTCTAAATACATAGTTGTTTGATGAATGAATCAATCATACACAGTGAAAGAAAAGGAAATTCTGAGTTGACTGTGATCTGCTGTTGGAAAGATATGTAATGGGAGGGGCGCCTGGGTGGCTCAGTCGTTGGCGTCTGCCTTCCGCTCAGGTCATGATCCCAGGGTCCTGGGATCGAGCCCCGCATCGGGCTCCCTGCTCCGTGGGAAGCCTGCTTCTCCCTCTCCCACTCCCCCTGCTTGTGTTCTCTCTCTCTCGCTGTCTCTCTCTGTCAAATAAATAAATAAAATCTTAAAAAAAAAAAAAGATATGTAATGGGAAACTGTATTATGGAAGATCTGGATAGTCAAAAGGAAATTGAGGGAGTGGGGTGAGTGTGTGGGGAGAACAGTTCAGGATATGAAGTTCAGGACAAATAGGTCAGGATATTTATCAAGATAAAGTAATGACCCAAGTTACTATTCTTTCGTATTATCAAATGAAGTGTTCATATAGATAGAAGAGTGAAGATTTTCATTTTTAGGTTAGATTACTTTTTATCTTAAATAAGTAAAGGTTTAAACTGTAATTAGAAATGTAGTAAAATTAATGTGTGAGCATGAAACCATTAAGTACTTAAGGGGCTTCTGGGTCACAAGTGGAGGTCAAATATTAAAAAAAGAAAAGGAAAAAAGACTAACAGGTTATAACATCATGGTGCTACTATAATATATGTGATCTTTTATACATGCAAAAGAAATAAAGAAGAATGATATCTATATACATTGCACTGTGTATGCATACACACACACTTATGTTGCTGGGATTTTATATGTTTTTATAGAATTTAAATCATTTGTCTCTACACACATCTAATCACCCTGGCCAATTTCCAGGCAGCCATAATTACAGTTTTTCGCTCTTACTAAACTTCTTCCTACTTCCAGAAGGCCAACAGCTCTACCTCAATGATTGTGAATATACTATTTCCTATAACTGGAAACACTTTTCCTTTTCCTTTTTTGTTTGTTGGTTTTGTTTTTAATCTTGTGCCATCTGAGGAGAATGCAGTGTAATCAGAGGATCGATATCTTTCCGAGATTACAAATAAGAAATCATGGCAGATGTCCAAACAAGTCATCCATACACAAGGGGGATCTCAGCGCATAGGCAATGTTCAGAGACTAGGAAAACACACATGAGAGGGATTTCAAAGGAAGTTGCTCAAAATAACAGCTCTGGCTTTTTACAGGTTGTCTTCGACCTATAAAAATGGAGCTGAACTAGAACAAATAATAGAGCTAACAGTAGCCTAGCATGGTCCACAGCAAGTTTAATCAAAAGTAGGCAGTTGAATCTTTGTGTACAGATGATTCTCAGCATTCCTGCCTGCTAGGGAGGAGGTTGCTGAAAGAGGGTGAGAAATGTCTTTGGCTGAGGTTGCCAAGGTGGAATTAAAATTTCTAAACCCTGAGTATTGGAGAGGAGAGTTACAGATTCTTTGAGTGTGTGTGGAGTTCTTCATTAATAAGGTGAACAATATATGGAAAATTGTATCTCTTTTTTTGTCCATAAAGAAGTAATTACATCGTTTCAGAGGCACTTATGGAAAGAAAAAACAAAACCCTCTTTGTAAAGGCATCACTTTCCTTCATACCACTGCTGTACCTTAAATGTTACAAATGCTTCAATCATGGCATTTGTCATATTGCATTGCAATTATATATTTATATGCCTTTGTCAGATAGCACTGACCTTGCCTTCTTCACTTTTTTTTTTTTAAACTCCAAAGCTGAGCAGAGTATCTGGTACATAGAAAGCATTCGATGTGCTTTTGCTAAATCAATGAATTCTGTTTGCAGATATAAAAACATGGCAATTGTGCAAGAGGAAAGGTCACTTTTAGAGATGATGTTGTTTAAATGCTATGAGAATGAAGCCCAGAAACTGCCATTGTCATTCAAAACAGTTGGTATCAGGGAATCCTGATGATTTATAAGAGGGAGAATGCCAGAAATAGCTTTATATGAACAAGATGCAGGTATGAATCTTTTTTGTGTTTGTAACCTAGTTCATTAACGGTTGCGAGTAGAAGAGGAAGGCTCACAAGGTACTAGTAAGGATAGTTGAAAGAAAAAGCTTCCATGGATTTTTTTTCCCGAAAGTACTATCTGAAGGTTCCTGAGGTTTTTGCTAAGATTATAGAGAATAGCATGTTTTCTCTAGAAATATGCAAACACTGGATTGATATTGCTGGAAGCTCTTCCAAGAACTTAGAGAAAGTTCCTTTTGTCACTGCAAAGAGTAGTATAAACGATATTAAGTAAAGAAAATTAAGTACCGAGAAGTATTTCCTGAGATTTGATGCCATGTGAAATTCTGATTCCATAAAGTTTTAGCAACATATTCTCTGAATAAAGGGATTATAGTTATGTCTCAGGGCATTTTTTTTTTCCTTTGCTATACCAGAATTTTCTTTCTCCCTATGTGTGGGATAGTATATAAAGTGTACTATAATTAGACATATAGCTTTTAGCTTATTATTATTGTTGTTAATTAGATGCATTGTTTTATTTGAACATAATTCCTTTTCACCAAGATTGCAAAATCCTCAGTTGGAATACAGAACACCCTTTCTCTGCATTTGCATGATTCCCAAGACATGCCTTAATTAGGCATTGTTTAACAAATCTTTATTGCATGTGTGCTTTGAGTGTGCATGTGTGTGTGTGTGTATATATAACATATATAATTTATATTATTTACTATATAGAATATATATTACTATATATAATACATATTACAATATGTAATACAACATGTAATGTAATAATATTACAATATGTAATACATATTATATATATAACACCATATATATTATTGCCACTTAATTTTTAGTAAGATATTGTTTTTTTTTGTTAAAGATTTTATTTAGTCATTTGACAGAGAGAGACACAGCGAGAGAGAGAACACAAGCAGGGGGAGTGGGAGAGGGAGAAGCAGGCTTCCCGCCGAGCAGGGAGCGGGATGCGGGGCTCGATCCCAGGACCCTGGGATCATGACCTGAGCCGAAGGCAGATGCTAACGACTGAGCCACCCAGGCATCCTTGGTAAGATATTCTTTAAAGAATATGTGGTTATTAGAAGAAAGGGATCTTAGTTTTTTTAAATAAGCAAAATTTGTATTATGTAAAATAGTCACTAATTAAGAAAACATTGCTTAAAATGTAAAATGTCTGGATAAATTGTTTTCATCTAATTTGACAAGATAATTCCAATCAGCAAAAATCATTCTATTTTGGAAAAAAAAATCATACTAGCAAATTTTATAAATGATTCATTAGAGCTATATAAAAGGTACTTTACTCCCTAAAATAGTCCAACATATTTTCCAGATATATGATCTGAACAAAAACAAATTAACTAACTGATAAAAATTATTGGAAAAAAAAAGTTGGATTTATTTAGGGTTCAACTCATATTCCTTTGATATTTGAGACTATTAAAGAAATCTATGAACAAAGTAATAGTAACAGTGGATATATTTAACTTCTCTATTTTTCCCTCACTCTTTCTGTCATAGCACTGGTTTTGAAATGCCATGGCTTACTTTCATCGTCTTACATACCTAGCAAGAATCTGGTCACATTTTTATCTACAAAATGAAATATACTACTGTACTATTTAAAGCAGTGGCATTTGAATACCTACCCGATGATTTTATAACTGTGCCAGGCCATAAATAAGCCAACATTTAAGGCCAAGAGAGCATCAGTGAACCTCTCTCAGCCTACTGTGCCTACCTTGGGCATTATGAAGTGCTAAGATTTGGTCCTTTTGTTCTTCCTAGAGATTTAAAAAATTTTTTTCTTCCAACGTGGAAGACTTCTCTCTCCTGGGCTTTTTGCAGGTACCAGTCATCAGTGACAATTTCCATAAAAAAAAAAAAAAAATCCTTTAGCTACCTAAAAGTGGCATTCACATCTGAAAAGGACCTCAAAGGTCATCTAATCTAGACTCACTTTGAATGCAATGCTTGAGTTCCTCCTACCATATGCCTGCCAAGGAGTAGTTGAGCTGTTGTTTCAATGCCTTCAGTGACAGACTACATCACTGTTTCAGAAGCAGCACTAGCTTTCCATCAACCCTGGGCTAGATGTTTATTCTTTTGAGCCCAGATGTATTTCTTGGTAATTCTCCTCCCATGGTTTCTAATGCTATCCCTTAACGCAGAGCATGCTGACTGGGTCTAACTCTCTGATTCACTCCATGTGACAGCCCCTGAGATATTTTGGATATAACCTTGGTTCCCTCAGGAAGGCAGCAACACTGACAATGATGACCCATCAAGAGGCCACAGCTTGTGTTTAGTTCTTGAGGTGTGAGGGTTTGGGGGTTGGAGGAGGTATCAAGGGACCTCTGGGAAGTAGGAGTGAGGTAACGTGAAGGTCCTCACCACCTGGAAAGGTACCATAAGGGTAGGTGAAAGGAAACAGAGCCTGCTAGGTGAGAAGTTTAAAAGCATACTTGGCTGACTTCACAGTTTGTCTAAGACTCTATGTAAACTTTATCATGTTGAAGTGATGTTTTACTTAATGACATCATGCATTACTATCTGTCTCTTCTTCTAAGAAAAACACCCTAAACACATTATCAGAGCTCAAGGTAAAATCAAATATAATTCAAAACTAGCTACAAGGTCCATGTGCCATCAAGAAAAAAATAGTGATCAAGGGATTGTACTCTGGGGTCAAGCTACCTCAATTCAAAACTGAAATCCATTATATAGGCTGTTTGATCTGTGGGTCTTAATCTCCTCATTTATAAAAGGAGGATAATGATAGAACGTCTTCATCTTATAGTTGTAAGGGTTAAATGAGCTAATATATTCACTGAATATTCATTTCTTTCAATGTTATTATATGTCTTCTGTAAGCCAGGTATCCTGTAGATAGGAAGGAAGCAGAATCTTAAATTTGCTCTTGAATATTAAACAAATGATATTATACCATACTTCTCTGTGATATTCTCCTTGGTTAATACTTCCAATAACTTTATATTAAACCACAGATTTGGGGAGTGAAGTTAACTGGTTCCAAAATTTGTAATGAATTAATTTAGTTAACAAACCTTCATGACTCCATCAACGTATTGAAGCATTTTAGCTAGGAAATGAAGAGAAGTTTTTTTGTTACTGAATTTTGTGCCATATTTTCTTTGCTGTTTACTAGACTGTCTTTTTTTGAAAAATAAATCCCTTAAAAAACCTTGCTTTTTACATCACATCTTTTATAAGGAATGTCAAATATTTTTTGAGAAAAAAAAATCTAGAGCTGTAGTCTATTGATTGAAATACATAAAATACATGAACAGTTTTTACAGTTTTTACCTTGTGTTACCAAGTTCATTTATTTCAATTGCAATGAGATTCTCTCTCTTGTAAACAATATTTCTGGAGTTGAATGACCTCTGTGGAGAAGAAGAAGAAGAAAAAACCCTATAAACTCAGTTTATGTCCTTAACTTCTCCAGTAAATACCATGTTTCATGAATAGATCAGCATTAATGCCTATTGGTTTTGTTTTCTTAACGAATAAGTCAAAGACACAATATCCTCTTATTGGCTTTCCTATTGTGTTAGACTGAACAACTTTAGTATTTGTGATTTAGGATATCATTACATATTTTTAAAATTTCAAAGGCAACTCTTGTGATTGTTATTTTTTTCATAAGAAAATACATGGTTACCAGGCTTTAAGTATGTATTTCAAGTATAAAGAATAATTGGGTACTAAGGCTTCCAAAGAGTTGTGGAAAACGAAGAAAGGAGATCAAATGTGAGACCTGTACATTCTCATGTTTTTGAATGGCTTTAAACTGAGAAAAGGGCAATTTCCATATCAGTGCCAAAGAAGAGACCAATAGTCCTTGCCTTCTACCTCAACCAAGACCCAGGAAACTACAGTAAATTGTGTCTTACTGTTCTCATAGATAGAACGTAAATGTTCATGAAGGTCCATAACATAAACATTTGCCCTTATGTTGCAAAAGAGCTCTAATATATGAAGTAGAGAAGAGAATTTCATATTTGAACATGAATGCTACATTAAAAAGATAATCCAGTTACATCTTACAATTTTTTAATATGACAGATTTATTATTGTTTTGGAGTACTTTCTCAACTCATTTTGGAAGCTTGCCTTGCAGTCTTTCTCCTTGCACATAAAGAGAAGGGCACTAATGAAGAGTTCTACTTAGAACCTAGTCAAGTCTCATTGTACCTTTTTATCAGTGTCCACAGTCTTCTATCCATGAAGGACTGTGTCATTCAACCTAAGATATCTTGAATATACAACTTTTTAGAGCGCTGTCAGAAGTTTCCAAAATCATCAGTTTCAACCATAATGTGGTCGAAGAATCAAGTGAGCTTCATGTGGGCAATGTAGCATGAATGGTAGGGGCATGGGTAATGTAGTAGTTGCAAACTTGCACTACTACCTAGACATTTGACTTGGGCAAGGCTACTTTTATAACTCACTAAACTTCCTTACTCTCCTTATTGACCCAATGATCTCCAAGAGCCAATGGAGTCTTTCTAGAATAATTTTTTCCAAATGTGTGAAATAGCATGCATAGAATTTAATAAAATCAAAGAAAGACAATGCAGCTCTAAAAACATCTGTGATCCAGATGTTTATGAAACAATTCTTCCCAGAGTCATAAGACTCATGGCCTGTCACTTTTGGAAAAGGTGTTTCTGTGAATGAGTTATTGCCATTGTGACATAAGGGATTCCTAGAGAAGAGAAACAAATATCTGCCATTAAATCCAGAGGTGCCTCTTTGTTCAATCCTTCTGTAATACAGGGCTAAAGGGCTTTTATGGCTACCAATGGTAAGATGGATTTTCACAAGCACTCACAGGCACATACAAATAAAAATAAAGTAGTTGTGAAGTAGACACCGAGGTCAATATCAGATGTCTTACAGTTCTCAGAATGTGCGCTGTAGAATAGAGAACTGTAAAATTATGTGATGAAGCAAGCTGCATGTGTAGAGTGGAGCATCCTTGGTGTCAGATGGAATGGGTCCTTTGAATAAGGGAAGTGAGATGAATAGGATTTAGAAAGTAGTAGGGAAAAAGAAGTCATCAAATGTGGCAGAGGGGAAAAAACATAAAAATCATCCATGTATGGATTTGTAGGCATTCCAATCTCTACCAGGTGCACATGACTGCTAAGGGCTTTCTAAGATAAGGAAACAGTGTGAGGCAAAATATAACTTAACCATACTTAAGTCCGAAGCTACTTTTACAATAAGATAGATTTCTAATATTTACCATTTATCTTAATATTAACTGGCTATTTTATGCACAGCATACAATTCTAAATCATTCAAAGCAAAAAACCAGTACTTTTCCTGTGTGATAGTATTACCTACTCACGGGCTGATGGATTGTGTTGAATTCCCTATGGTTTCCTTTATGTTTCTTGACAGTGAAGAAAACCAAAACCTCATAAAAAAAAGTAAAACACTACCTCTCAGATAACGGTTTTCCCCTCCTCTCTCCCCTTCCCCCAATAAATGCTGCTCAAACAACTGGACTAGTTGTACTCAAATATGTCAGAATACTTTTATACTTCAAACTATGTACATAATTCTCAAGATGAATATCTGTAAGGAATGATTTGTGCAGCAGCCCTTAGAGTAGCCCCGAAACTTGACAATTTCCTTTTGACCCAGGGTCCAAAGAGTTACATAGTTTTTCAATCTAATCAGACTCCTGGATGCCGGGGGAGACACCACATTCCACCTTTAACTCAGGCTGTAACTTGAACTCCAGCTGGGAACTGACCCTACTTCTTATTCTCTTCCTTCCATTTGTATGATTCCAGAATCTAGTCCTGATAGCCAGTCCTTGAGAGTTGCTTTCGCATTCTGTCCTGTTTTGTTTTGCTTAGTTTTGTTTCATTTTGTAATATTTTGGCAAAGGATTAAACTCGTGCAATCTCTAGAGACCTGTCCAGCCAGCCCACACGTAAGTCAGTATAGATCAGGAAATAGCAGCATCCAGAACTAGTCTGTCAGTGGTTTCTGTGTCCAAATTTGTTGGAACATATGCCCACGTCAAATTGTATGAGGCTTTGATCTTGGTTTTACCTTGTGACATAAAAACATTGTATAACCGTGAGAGCATGTCTGGCTATATTCCTGTGAGTTTGTCATGCCGTACATCTGCTAATACTGAGTATTCAAGAGGATTGGAGGTTGTCTTATGACCATTAGGTAGTATTGTAAAAAGTAAATTTAGGAGATTGGAAAAAATTTTTTTTGGGTGTGCACCACATCTTTCCAATCATTTGGGAAGCTTCTTTTATGTAAAACAGGATCAACCTTAGCTTTTAGTTCTGCAATGTCATATTATTAGGTTCTTTTCAACTTTAATTGACTTTGAAGCTTATTTGTGTTCTTTCAGTGTTCAAAGTAGAGAGAGTATTTTTCTTATTCATTAAATAGCATTAATACATTTTTTCTAAAAAAATATAAATATAAGTTGATTAGTAAAATACAGAATATTATGTGCTACTTCTACACCAAAACATACATGGCATTAACAATAGAATTGTGTTTTCTCACCGAAGGATAATATTGTTTATTTAAACACTTAGTGGGAAAGGAACTATCCTTACATACAAAAAAACATGAGGAAATAACCTCTATGTTACAACTAAATGTCTATGAAATGTGAGTTAAAATAAACATAAGTTTTTTTCCAACAGGCATGCCCAATCCAGCCATAACATTTACAAATTGCTACCGATATTTTAAACAAACCTACGTTCAAAACTTTCTGTTTACATTTTGACATTATTGAAAACACTGAGGCTCAGTTTTATTAATAATTCAAATCTGAGAGACATTATGCATACCATTGCTAGGGTTCTTGCAAAGTATGTTTACAGCAGTATGTCATATTAGTGCTGAAATGCTATGCATAATTCACATGAAGATAGACATATACAGTCACTTTAAAGGTGTTTGAAACTATAATGGACAAGCTTCTTTAGATGTGATATGTTCTAAAGAGTCAGAATTATTGTATTCAGTCTGACTCTAAAAATTCATTCAATGGACATGATTGAGCAACATCTACATGCCAGGCTCTGTGATAGATGAAGAAGACATAATCTCTGGCCTTGGTGTACCCATAGTCTACTGGAATAAATATGTACAGGAGCAATTGAAAAAAATTAATGTTCTAAGTGCTAGTGTGGAGGTTTTCACAGGGTCTTAAAAGAGGAACATTGAGAGAATGGCCTGAGGATGGTAATGAAAAGATGAGAGGAAAAAACAAATACTGAAAGAAATTAAAGATTTCAAAGAAGGTATAATTCATCAAATGAGTGCCATTGGTATTGGAAGAGCAGTTGAACAACAACAAAAAATTAGCTGAGGCTGCATCTGCCACTTCATAGAAGTGATCTTGGAAATAGCAGGCAATCATTTGAGACTTCTCATTTGTAAATTGAGGTTAATACTGGTCATATCAATCATTCATTATAAAGATCAAACAAGACCATTAATACAAGTTGCCTAGCAGAAATCCTAACACATAGTAACCAACCACTAAATAAGTTTTATTTCTTTCCTCTGCCACTGAACATATGAGTGAATGAGCTTTATGATTGTAGCCACCAATCACGGAATCTTCCAGATGAGCCCCAGACACTGTGGAAGAGAGATACATCATCTGTTATGCCCTGTTCAAATTTTTGACACTCAGAGTCCATAGTGAATGATTGTTTTGTACCATGCATTTCAGGTAACTTGTTATCCAGCATTAGATAACTATAACAGTCCCCAACCACAAACCTTAACTCTAAGCCTGAATTTATTAGTAGAGACTGGAGATGAATAGGATCATTCAACGTGAGTATAGTCTTGTAAGTACAATGTTCAAGCAAGACTGGGCAGGTTGAGATGCCTAATAGCAAATGGCTTAAATATGCACTTAGAGTCTCAGATCAATACAAAAAGCGTAAAGACAGGACTTGGAGAAAAGGCACAAGCCAGGAATGGAAGGTCTCCGTGTTGGTCCAGTAAGATTTAGGATTGCAAGTTTGTGTGGTCAGAGAATAGAATGTTAAGGATTAAGACTCAGTGATGAACTAATTTTACCTAATCAAAAGTTTTCTTATCTTTATGTGATGCTGGGAAGTTAACTCAATTGGAGTTTATAAGGAGCTTTGAATACATTAGAAAAAAGTTATTGAAGAAAAGGGTATTATTAGCAATGTAGATTTTGTAATGGCATTTATTATTGCTCACAGTAACAAATAATGATAATATATCTCTCTTAACTCTTTGCCATAGTCAAAGCTGTTCAGCAGAATATTTTTCCTTCTTTATTGTTCAAAAATAATTGAGATGAAAACACAGGAACAACGCCACCAGCGTCAGTCTCCTGTCATGATAATCAACTACAACACATCAGGGAGTAACCAAAAGCATGTTCTTAAAATAATGATTCTTATTGTCTGTCTTTAGTGTGGGGAAACAATGCCAAAAATAGCTGATATTTACAAAAGTGACCTGAGTGAGATATTTAACAACCTGCAATATGAGTACCAACTAACTTTCAGACTATGCATTATGAAAAAATGCAGAAATTACCATACAATATACCACCTAGTAAGTAAAGTTCTTTTTCACAACATCAATAATTGTACAATGCTTCAGAAAAAAGCTATCAAAAATAGAAAAACATTAAGTACAGAGGTCAGTTGAATCCAGTTGAGCATGTTTGGTAGTAGACAAGAACAAC
The DNA here is from genome assembly GCF_004348235.1 of Phoca vitulina. Lineage (NCBI taxonomy): Eukaryota > Metazoa > Chordata > Mammalia > Carnivora > Phocidae > Phoca > Phoca vitulina. Next base: position 13,959,642 of record NW_022589727.1, on the reverse strand, counting down.
TGATGAATTAAAACAAAAAGGAAAATTCTGGGGAAAAAGACTGATGTTAAGTGTGGGAATAAGAGAAAAGAGGAATGGATGATTGAGGATAAAGATTCAGAGTGAAGGTTTCACATTGGACAAGAAACTTATTATTCTCTTACGTCAGTGAACAAAGAAGAACTGTAAATGAATTTAGAGACACACTGAGTGAGGAAGTTGATGGGATCACAAATGCTGTCCTCTGTCATCTCAGAAAGAATGTTAACAGACATGATTGAGCAAAAACTACATGCCAGGCTCCATGATTCAATCGCAAAGGCTAAGCATTCTGCAAAAGCTCTTATGGGTCAACAAGACCGTCAAGAATAATCTCAGAACAGAATTGTGGAAGAAATTCTATGTGATCAATAACATATAATCATCCAATATCCAAAAAAATATTGTCAAACTGAAGTAAATGCTTAAGACGTGTTTCTAAGGGAAAAGGAAAAATAAAAAGAGACAGTATGTAGTGAGAGGTAATACACTAGCACATTTCAGAGGATAACATATCAGAATGTTTATACCCAAGAAAAGTTTGTGCAACTCTAAGTGTTGTCCGTGTCTATCGCTGAAAGAGGTGCTTTCTAGTCAGTTTGAAATTCTGTGATTTTGAGATATCCTAAAGAGGATCAGTGCCCTAGCCAAAAGTATTATCTGTCAACTAAATATGCAGATACCGAATGGCCTTTGAGATTATCTCAAGACAGCTGACCAATAGAAACACACCATATAGAATGATCCAGCCAATTTTCTCTCAGATAATTTGATATCAAGAAATAAAGAGGAATCGTGGAATAGATATAGTAGTAGAAACAAAATGTTTAGCCACAGAGAGACAGAGGGAAAAGAAATAGAAACAGATCCAGAGATAGGCTGAATCATAAGAAAGCACAGTCACTCACAGAAGAGGTCACCCCCTTTTAAGCTGAAGACCTGATGGCAAGTCACCTGCCAGGCCATGGGTGTATTTAGGGTTGTCATTATTTCCAAAATGACAATCTGTGCCATGTGCAGGCTGTGGAGGTGTGTGGGTGGTTGTAAACAGGCACATAATGAGATTAACAATACAAAACTCCATAACCTGGGATAATCTGCAGTACCTTCAGTGTACCTCAATAGTAGGGTTTGTGTCAGATCAAGTTCTTGATTGAACACCTGAATTACAAAGGGCAAGATGCCCAAGAATCATGAGGTTTGGATCCTATGCAAATTCTGGCTGCACAACTATTTCCTGCAACGTGAAATTCACTAATGAGCGGCTTATACCTTTCAATCCAGTCCTTCCATATTATTTTATAAGGACATGAGCCGGACTTTGAAAAACTGTAGTCATTTAAAGTATACTTATATCAATAAAAATGATAAGTTGATATTCAACAACTATGGGATGGTTAAATAAATAACAATGTAGCCAAATGATAAGTTTTATTCATATATTAAATCAGGTTTTGGAAGTATATTCATTGAAAATGGTATCATGTTCACAATATAATAGTAAGTGAAAATAATGAATATAATTTTATTATGATTTTGTAAATATATAGAGATAATAATAGAAAAACATTGATGCTAATTAATGGTGGCAAATCCTGGACCAGATAATAGGCAATTTTCTTTCTTTATTTCTTATGTGTTTCCTTAACATTCTGTAAGGTACAGAACATACTTGATAATTATGAAGTACTACATAAAGTCACTTGAAACTAAAACTTAAAGTGCAAAAGAGAATGTCTTGTTTAAAGTATGTTTCTAGTACTGTAGAAATTACCTGTTCAAGTCCAACAGCACATTTTGGAGGATATCTCTCCTCTGAAGTTTCTGTCTCTCCTCATCTTAGGACAATATATCTCAAACTAACGTATTGCTTTAGGAGCCCCTCCCCACTTCTGCTAGATGACCAGCAGTCCATTATAGTTTTCAGAGTAATCTTGGTTCTTTCTTATGGAAATCTTTAACTGGTGGACAGAGATTTAACATGTAGGGTGTCAAAATATTCCCAAGGCATTAATACCCATTAAAGGTCAAAATGTTGGTATACCAAGCACATTTTAACCACTGTTTTCATCAGCATGAAGGGAGTAGCTCTGTCTTCCAAGTCAGCATCATCTCTTGTCTGGTTAATGCAATAAACTTGTCCTTCGCCTCCCTGCTTTGACGTTTGGCACCCTATGGTCTGTCTCGACATGAGAACCAGTGATTCTTTTCAAATATAAGGATTATTTCACTTCTCTACTCCAAATTCTGCCAAGGTCTCCCATTTCACTAAGAATAAAAACATGAGTGCTACCAAGAAGATTTTACATGATCTGGCCCCTGTTTCTTCTCTGAACCATCACCTGCCATGCTTTTTTTTTTTTTTCTCACAGCTTTCTAGACATTCTGTGCTCCTCACTGTTCCTTGAACACACTATGTGAACTCCTACACGAAGACTCCTGCCCTCACTGTTCTCTCTGCCGGGAATTCTCTTCAGCCAGCTGTCTGCATGGCTGAAGCCTCATCTACTTCTAATTTTCTTTAAATGCTATCTTCTCGATAAGGCCTTCAATGATAACCATTTCATAAATTTTAATGAGTCCCCACGTTTCCTACATTCCTGATTCCCATTACCCTGATCCACTTTTCATTTTTCTATAGAATTTAATAATTTTAATATTCAGAATAACTCAGTTATTTATTATGTCTACTATTAATTGTTTATCTCTACCTACTAGAATATAAATTCACAAAGGCAGTAATTTTTGTATGTTTTAATCACCAATGCATCCCAAGTATGTCAATACATACCTGACATTTACTAGGCACTTAAGAAATATTTGATGAATGAAAGAGATATCTCTTTTCTTGATGCTCCTAATAAAATGAAAAATATAAATTTATTCAACTAGAAATAAGCAGGCACAGGTTTCCCAACGATATATTTACAGCTTTTGAAAAATATGTTATCACTTCATACTCAAGATTATCCTAAATAACCTGGAAATTCCATTCCAACTTTTTGGAAGAAATAATTGCTGTGGCAGAATCATCCAGATAATTCCAAAAGTCTGCTCTCTCTGGTTGTGGCTAAGAAGAAACTGTCCAGCCAGAAATTATATTCCTTTGCTATGGGACGAGTACCAGTGGAATATGAGTGAAAGTAATATGTATCATTTCCAAAACAAGATGGCTAACTGAGTTCACTTATTTCCAAACCATCTCTTTACATGTTTGTCAACTAGGAGTAGAGAACTCTTAGACACTAAAGGATAGCATGTGACAAAGTAAAAAATCCCTGAATCACTACATAGAAGAAAGCCATCTGTCAATCATTAATACCTGCATTTGAATATTAGATGAGTTAGGAATATATACTTATTGCGTTAAGTTATTGAAATTTGTGGATTTATTTGGTATACCAGATGGCATGACCTTAAATGCAAAAAGAATTTAGTTAGGATATAGAGTTGGGCATCACAAATTGATTAAAACTCCAGAATTCTTGATCTTACAGAACTGTGCAATTCAAGTGTACAATCAGGAAAAAAAAATTCCCAGGATGAACCACTGTTGCTTAGTGATATTTGTACAGTCAAATGGTTATGAAAGTTGTTCATAAGAACAGGATACATAGTCTGATTTTATAACCAAATTAATATGGAATATAAATATAAGAAAAAATAAATGTAATTGATGAATTTGATGAGTGTGGTTGTTTGGAGGTCCTGGTAAAGGCTTCAGCCATGTTTAGTACACATGGGGGATTAGTAAAAGATTATATAAAGAAGTTATGTATGAAAGAGGCTCTAGTTTATGACTTTGAAGATAGAATAATAGGATACTGCCATGTTACAGTATCAGAAGGAAGTGATATATCTTTTCAAAGGTTGGTGACAACAAAGAGAGAAAAAGATTTAATTTCAATAATCAAGTATATTTTCAATAGAAAATGTTGTAATTATTGAGGAGAAACTTCTCTTTATGATGACATAATTTCAAAAGAGTGAAATTGGTGTGGAGTGGCAGAATTCTTTCATAGTGATCTCTAGAAAAAGAAATGTAGAGTTCAGTGACTTTTTTGAGTGTAAAGAAACAAAAAGAAGAAAACTAAAAGAACGGAAATTTGCCTGTAGAACTAGAAGCAATTAAGGTCTTGATTTCTTCAACTGAAGGGAGTCAAAATTAAAGTTTTCATGAGGTAAAATATCTTCCATGGTACCCTCAAATTTTACTTTTTTAAAAAAGATTTCATTTATTTGAGAGAGAGAGATAGGACGAGCACTACTGGAGGCAGGGGGAGGGACAGAGGGAGAAGGAATAGCAGACTCCCTGCTAAGCAGGGAGACAGACATGGGGTTCGATCCCAGGACCCCAGGATCATGACCTGAGCCAAAGACAGGTGCTTAACCAACTGAGCCACCCATGTGTCCCTCAAATTTTAATAAATATAATAAAATGAGTGTAGCCTCACAATAGGATTTTGCTTTAATTATTTATCATGTCCCCAATGCACTCTGATTTCCTTAACAAATGGAACCTATTATGTATTATTATAATTATATGTTTACTTATGTTTCTCATTCTGGACTATGACATCCCTTTGTGAACATAATAGAGGCTTAGGACGTATTTTAAAAAATAAATTAATAAATGACTAGAAGGACATATGAATGGATGAATGTTTCCCAGAACATGTGCAAAACGAACTGATGACAGATATTCTCAGACAGAGACAAAGAGAATTCATAAACTCATTTTTCAGATTCTAACCTGGGTCCCTTCACTTTCTCAGTTTTCAAGTTTCAAAAAAAAAAAGGACAAGAGCTCCCCCCGCCTCAACCTAGCAAAAGTATGAACACTTTTTCTCAATACCATCTTCTGCTTAAGAGAGGAAACTCTTAACCTTTTGTAGCGGAATGTACTACAAGCAGAGGAATTAATTTGAATAAAGGCTTGGAGATATCACAACTATTTATAATTTAAGAAGATGGAAAATATAAAATCACATGGTAATAGATTACTGTCTTAGAAACATCTATAGATCAAAAGTTAGAAGATGTGAATTCTAGATCATATTGCACCAGGTAATTATAATGACATTTCACCATTTAGAACTTATATGTTTAAAAAAAAAAAAAATGAAGAAAAAGAACACAGCAAACATTCTGCCCTAGTAATTTTCAGGTAATTAACCTGCTATCAATGATTAAATTTGTTTTATGTTCTGATTGTCATAAAAAACTCTTCAATCCAGTATTTAATCTAGTTTTGAATAGTAACCAAGTTTTATTATGCCCACTGTTTTATAGCTACAGAAACTGAAGCTTACCAAGTTAAATAACTAGCCCAAGGCAATGCTACTAATCATGGATGAAGATTTGAAGTCAGTCTCTGGCATCAGGCCCTGAGATCTTTTGTTTTTTTAAATTATAACTTTTTTTTATTATGTTATGTTAATCACCATACATTATATCATTAGTTTTTGATGTAGTGTTCCATGATTCATTGTTTGCGTATAACACCCAGTGCTTCATTCAGTACGTGCCCTCTTTAATACCCATCACCAGGCTAACCCATCCTCCCACCCCCCTCCCCTCAAGAACCCTCAGTTTGTTTTTCAGAGTCCATCGTCTCTCGTGGTTCGTCTCTCCCTCTGTTATCCACCCCCGTCATTCTTCCCCTCCTGCTATCTTCTTCTTCTTTTTTCTTTTTTTTAACATATAATGTATTATTTGCTTCAGAGGTACAGATCTGTGATTCAACAGTCTTGCACAATTCACAGCGCTCACCATAGCACATACCCTCCCCAATGTCTATCACCCAGCCACCCCATCCCTCCCACCACTCACCACTCCAGCAACCCTCAGTTTGTTTCCTGAGATTAAGAATTCCTCATATCAGTGAGGTCATATGATACATGTCTTTCTCTGGTTGACTTATTTCGCTCAGCATAACACCTCCAGTTCCATCCATGTCGTTGCAAATGGCAAGATTTCATTCCTTTGATGGCTGCATAATATTCCATTGTGTATATATACCACATCTTCTTTATCCATTCATCTGTCGATGGACATCTTGGCGCTTTCCACAGTTTGGCTATTGTGGACATTGCTGCTATAAACATCAGGGTGCATGTACCCCTTTGGATCCCTACATTTGTATCTTTGGGGTAAATACCCAGTAGTGCAATTGCTGGATCATATGGTAGCTCTATTTTCAACTTCTTGAGGAACCTCCATACTGTTTTCCAGAGTGGCTGCACCAGCTTGCGTTCCCACCAACAGTGTAGGAGGGTTCCCCTTTCTCCGCATCCCCGCCAACATCTGTCATTTCCTGACTTGTTAATTTTAGCCATTCTGACTGGTGTGAGGTAGTATCTCATTGAGGTTTTGATTTGGATTTCCCTGATCAGGCCCTGAGATCTTAACCACTAGACAGCACTGCTTTTCTAATGCTGAAAAATATATGTGAAGATATTCCTTCTCAATATATGTGCCCATGATAGTCACGTTTAAATCACCATAGATAGTTACATGCAATTTACGAACTCATTTTTCTACTTAAAGTGTTTCCAAAACTAAAACCCAAACAAAACAAAACAACTGTTTTCATTGCCTCCATCTCTAATATCTACCTATATAGACTAATGCTATTTATCACTCAGGACTTATGGCAAGTACAATCTTCTTTATGAAGAAACCCCAATTCAGAAATCCTTAAAAAATTATCTCCTTAAATAATCACTACTAACACTTTAAAAAATAACCTCTATAAAAGTAGCACCTCCTTTGGCTAAGAGATTTTAGCCAAATATATGTCTATCCAATAGGACTGTGATTGTCTAGAGGTCAGGAAAGATGTTGTGGGAATCTTTTTCTTTTTTTCCAGGTTTATTGAGATATAATGGACAAATGAAAATTGTATGTATTTGGATGTATAACATGATGTTTCGATATGTGTATACATTGTGAAATGATTACTGCAATCAAGCTACTTAACATATCTGTTACCTTAGTTACCTTTTGTGTGTGTGTTTGCGGTGAGAACACTTAAGATCTACTGTTAACAAACTTCAAGTATACAATACAGCATTATTAACTATAGTCACCAAGCTGTACATTAGACCACCAAAACTTATTCATCCTAGATAACTGAAACTTTGTATGCTTTGACTAGTATCCCCCCATTTCCCGCTACTCCAGGCCCCTGGCAACCACCATTCTACTCTCAGCTTTTATGGATTTGACTTTTTTAGACTGGACATAATCGTGAGACCATGTAGTATTTGTCTTTCTCTGTCTGGCTTATTTTACTTAGCATAATATTCTTCAGGTTCATCCATATAGTCACAAATAGCAGGATTTCCTACTTTTTAAACGCTGAATAATGTTCCATTGTGTATATATACATGCACACAGTGGAACATACATTATGTATGTAATTATGTATATTATTATATACACATTGGAATATATACATATAATTTTCTTTATCCATTCATCTGTCCACAACACCTCAGTTGTTTCCATATCTTGCCTATTGTGAATAATGCTTCAATGAACACAGCAGTGCAGATATATCTTCAAGATACTGGTTTCACTTCATTTGGATGTATACCCAAAAGTGGGATTGCTGGATCATATGATAGTTCTATTTGTAATTTTTTGAGGAAACTGCATACTATTTCCATAATGGCTGTACCAATTTTCATCCCCACCAATACTGTACAAAGGTTCTTAGTCATCTTTTTCATTATATGGGGCTTTGCTCATAGCAGGTAGGTGCCCAATGAATGATTATGGTATTGAATAATTTTGAAAAAGTGTAAGTCCTAAGTAAACAAAAGATATTGTCAATAGTCATGTTTATTGATGATTTAAACTATTCCTAGAATTCAAAATTTTAAAAATATATATTATGCATATTCCATAAAATGAAGTATATGCTATTTCCATTCTGCCATAGAGAAAAAGTCTGATGAAAACTTCCTCAATAAGACTATCAATTTACAATCTAAATATTAGGACAAAAAATTCATTGCTCCATATCCTAGTTTACAGTCAATTAAAAAATTTCTTCAGTTATTGAATAAAAAAAAAAGATGCTCCATCTGCTAATGCTAGGAAAATTGGCTTCACAGCTGGCTGACTGGTTCATTCGGCAAGAAATCGGTCAACTTTCAAAGACCTGAAAAATACATCTATACAGTGCCAGGAATAATAAAGTTGCCAAGACAACTTGGAGTAAAGAACTCAGGCAATTAGAGTAACTTGGAAAAATAAAAACAAATCGTATCCTCACTGACTCTCTCAAGCTAAACTAATAACATGTCTAACACTTGGACCCATTTTGCTGAATTGTCTACTGTAAACTTTCATATCCTCATAAACATTTAGTATTAAAACTCTTCATAGTTTAGAGCCTTCTCTTCAGTCATCTGTTCTTGATTTCCCTCCCATGTTCTGCCAAGCTAACTCACCTTTGCAGCATACGTGTTTCCTTTTTTTTGCCTTCAAGGGAAGGGAATGCTTGGTGTTTGTCTAGGATATTATGACTAAAATGTAGGATGTTTCTCCTACCAGGTGGGGTGCAACATAAAATGTATCCTACTCTGTCTTGCTGGGAAGTTGAGAGGAAGTTTGCCATTTATAGTGTTTTATATATTTCCTGTAAATGTGTAGGAAATGCTTGTTTGAAGTTCTGAAGCAAACTACCTTGATGTTCACAGAGATGAGATAAACTATTTGATGAAAGAAATTGTATTCGAGAAAGAATCCTAGGAGAGGAAGGCGGACTCTTTATTTACATGAAGATCAAAGAAGCTTCACATGAATTGAGACTACATATTTTTTTTTCCCTGGGTGATTTGGAAAGAATAATCTACATGGCTGAAAGAGAAAAGTGGTAAGTCTTTAATGACTGTATTTTGGTTTTATGGATTTAAAAAACATTATTAAGCAAACTACAGTAGTATACTTGTAAAATTTGGGGGGTTTTCTTCAGGAAATACTCTATATTTTCCATAATGATAAATATTAAATCATAAATGAATGTATTAAGGTAAAATACATTAAATATATTAAAATTATAATTAAATACATTAAAATCATCGATATGCTTTTTAGTTTTTACAAAATAACCAACAATTGGGCTTATATGGAAAAAAAAAGAAAGCTACACTTAACAAATAAATGCTACCAATGATTAAAAACCTTTATAATCAAAGCCAGTAGAGTATTGTGCAGATGCCAGGATAATTTAATACAACAAACAGAATTCCTCTAAATACCCAACACCATAATGATTTGCTGCCTAATATAATATTCTTTACTCTATAAAAGAATGGATGTTGCCCCCAAATGAGAAACTTAAGAGCGATGATTCATGTGAAGGGAAACCACACATTCTTAAATCATTAGCTTTTTCCTTCTGTTATGTAGCCTACCTTCTTTTTCTCCCTTATAAGGTTGACTGAGCTTTAAAGAATAGGAAGGAAGGCAAAAATGCAATCAACTTCAAAAATCGCTTTGGCACAGCACAGCAAAATGCATCCAATTAAAACATTAAACAGTATGCTAATAATTATGTTTCCTTTCGTGCCTTTTCATCAAGGATTTCAAAGTCAAATTTATAATTCCTCAAGTATGCTTTGGACATCTCTAATTCTGATTGCTGGCAAGTCTTCGTCCCTTCCCCCTTCCTAATCTGCACTGAAGATTCTAACTGAATTTATGGACAATCATTCTGCTCCCAAATCTGCAAGACTTGGGTTCTCCTTCATCTTCTTTTGCTTTTGCTTAGCTAGCTGAGTGACTAATTCCAGGTAATTTGTAAGCAGAAGTTGGCCAATTTAAAAATGTTAAAAATTTGAGTTATGGGCTTTTAAAAATGAATGAACTTTTATGACTTTCAGGCATAAGTGCTTAGCTTGAAGTGCACTACCAAAACTCTGCCTTCACAAGCAAAAGGTGATTAGCAAGGAGCATTAAGTTAAGCATGCAAATTAGTGCTTTTAGGGTTTTGAAACAACGGTATCTCTGAATAGATTATCTGTAAATACCTGTCACTGCTTTCATAACTCAAGTATTTCTTCAATGTACTTAAAAATAAAAACCACAGATCTATGAAGCTGTATTTGGCTTAAGCACTGTACACATTATCAAAGTCCAAATTAGTTGAATCTAAGAAAATTTCACTAAATAATGTAGCCTTCTATATTGTATAATGTACGATCTTTAAATTTCTCAACAGGCCTTTTCTGGGCTTCTATGACTAAATATATTGTTCCTGCTTTAAAAAGCAATAATTATCCACTTATGTATTTTTTTCCTTCAGAACAAGAATATCTGTCTACTCATTTTGTTATGCCACTTTACTCATGAGGCTGTTTTTCAACTGCTCTGATACTTCTTTTTTTTCTTGAAATTCCTTTACATGATTCAAATATTTGAAAAGTGTGCCTTAAAAGAAATTAGAATCTTTTAAACCATAGTTTAAAAAGAACTAAATGCAAAACCCAAAATTATCTAAGGTCTAATTCCAAACCTATCATTAACTATCCATATATCATTTAGCAATCCAGATAACGTACCGTCTTTATTTTTTATTTTTTATTTTATTTTTTTATTATGTTATGTTAATCACCATACATTACATCATTAGTTTTTGATTGCACTGTCTTTATTTTTTTTTTAAGATTTTATTTACTTATTTGACAGAGAGAGAGATAGTGAGAGAAGGAACACAAGCAGGGGGAGTGGGAGAGGGAGAAGCAGGCTCTCCGCAGAGCAGGGAGCCTGTCGCGGGGCTTGATCTCAGGACTCTGGGATCATGACCTGAGCCGAAGGCAGACGCTTAACGACTGAGCCACCCAGGCGCCCCTCACTGTCTTTATTTTTAAAACAAAGTGAATGACCTTAATATGTCTTTAAATATTAAAAACCATACAGTTCAAAGTTAAAGCTTACTGTTGTGTGGTTTGAGGTTTCTGATACCTCAGTAACCAACAATAGTGCAGTATGTATTGAAGGCCATGTGCTAATAGGAAGATAAGCAAGAAATGGTCCTTCTTTCCTTCATTCTTACATTGGTACAATTTTCACCTGTCCATCTCTCTATATATTATCTTATTTGATTGCTCATAACAACTTATGAGATAGAAAGGAAAGCTATTATTAGCCTCATTTAAAAGATAAAGGCAAGTAGTTTCAAAGAGATCAAGCATTTGTTAGAAAATTGTAGAGCTAGTGAGAGAGGCAGGATGAAAATTACGTAAGATGTTATTATTGTTACATATTGATTAGCGTGCACTGTTCTTGAATGACATTCTTTAGGCCTCTCTTCCTGAACCACATAATACTGTCCCACTGTGAAACAGGCATTACAATTTTGTATTTACTTCTAATGTATCTCAAAGGGAACCTTGTTTAATGATATAACATTTGTAAATCTCTTTGAATAAAGAAATCATTTAAATGCAAAGTACTCCTGAACATTATCCCCTTCACTCTCCCACTGGGTACATAAAAATCAAATAGGGCTGACTGTGATCTTTTAGGAACATAAAAGTGTCATAAATAGACTTCTTGCACCTTGCTGCACCACCCGCCGGAGAAACCATGCACCTCAGGCAGATCTCTAAGTGAGGTTATGATACCCAGGCCACAAGCCCTCCGCAGAGCGTTAGCGGGGGAAATTGACAAGCTGGAAAACCGGTCCTAAACTTGCACTTAGTCTCAAATCAGCAGGCACTGGGAATTAGTTTCTCACGCAGCTCAAGCAAACACACACGGACAGAGATCAGACTTGCACAGGAGGGGAAAGCGTGGCTCTTGGAATCAAAAATGACGCTGCAAGACGGAGACAAAGAATTCTGCACAATTTCACCGCTCCTGCTGCCACTGGCCACTGTACGCACATCCTCTCCCTCGTTTCCTCTTACTTTCTATTGCCACTTAATGTGTTGTTCCAGTAATCTAGTAGTGGTGTCCTAACGGGCTTGCAACTTGAGTTTCTTTCCTTAATAAACGAAATTTCCCCCAATCCAACTGTCGTTGATTCTCTCGTTGTCTGGGATATTCCCCGTGGAGCATCCAGTGTAATCCCCGAATTTCAGTTTAGGGTATAAAGAGCTTGACCAGCAGTGCGGACTGTCCTCTTTTCACGCAGGCTGTTATTTTTGTTGCCCTTTGGCTTATCAGTGTTTCTAACGGATTGCTCATGCTTCCTCCATACTTACCTTTATCTACATACCAAATCTCCTACAAAACCCCGTTTAGACACATCCTTCATAGAATTACAAAATTTTAAACTATTGTAAAATGTATGTGCAGTGAAAGGCACAGGTGTTGAAAAGCTCAGTGAGGGGGTGCCTGGGTGGCTTAAATGGTTGAGAGTCTGCCTTCAGCTCCGGTCCTGATCTCCAGGTCCCGGGATGAGCCTGCTTCCCCCTCTCCTTCTGCCTCTCCCCGCGCTTGTACTCGTCTCTCTGTCTCTCTCTCAAATGAATAAATATAACAAAACGCAGAGCATTCCACCAATCCAGAGAGTTATCATCCAGTAAAACCTCATAACCCCATAAGGTACCACTGTTCTGATTTTTATTTCTACAGATAATTTTTTCTGGTCAACAACTTCATGAAAATGAAATCATACAGCATGTACTGTTTTCTGTCTGCTTTTCTTTTCTTTCTTCCTTTTTTTTTTTTTTTTTGCAATTCCATATAAATTCTAGATACCATTTAGCAGGTTGAGGAAATTTTCTTCTATTTTTGGTTTGTGGAGAGCATTTATCATGACTTCACTTTAAATTTTGTTAAATGCTTTTTCTACAGATGGTGACATGGTTTCCCTCCATTCTTCTGTTAAGTTTTTATCAATTTTTTTGAATATTAAACCAACCTCACATTTATGGGATAAAGCCAATTTTATTTTCCTGTATTATCCTTTTTATATACTGTTGGATTTGATTACCTAAAAAATTTTAAATTTTTGTATAAGTGATCTATATCTATATCTATATATCTATATATCTATATATCTATATATCTATATATCTATATATATATATATATAGTTTGTTTAAATGACCCATGTATTTGTGTAAGTGATTCATATATTTTTTTCTTGTATTGTCTTTCTCCTGTTTGGTATCATGGTAATTCTAGTCTTATAAAATCAGTTGGGAAGTGTTTCTTCTCCCTTCCTCTACTTACTAAAAGATTGTGTAAGACTGATATTATTTCTCCCTTAAACATTTGATCGAAATCACCAGTGCTATCTTACTGGGTTAGAGTTTTCTTTGTGGGAAGGTTTTTTAATTACCACTTCATTAACAGATATGGGGCAATCAGATATTATTTATTCTTAAGTCAGTTCTGATAATTTTTTATTTTCAAAATTGTTCTAATTGCATCTAAGCTACTTAATTTATTAGCATAAAGTTGTTTATCACATTCCCTCTCAATCATTTTGCTGTCTTTTTAAACTGTAGCAAGGCCCCCTTTTTAATTAAGATATTGGTAATCTATATTTTATCTGTCTTTTTACTGATCAATCTAGCTAGACCTTAAGCAATTATATTTTTTCAATAAAACCAATTTTTTATTTTCCTCATTGTGGTCCATTTTCTGTTTACTAATTTACAATCTTACCAATATTATTTTCTTCACATATAAATTTTTATTCATATGGGTTTAATTTGCACTTCTATCTTTAGCTCCTTTTTTTTTTTAAAGATGGTATTTATTTATTTATTTGTCAGAGAGAGAGAGAGAGAGAGAGCACAAGCAGGGGGAGGCGCAGAGGCAGAGGGAGAAGCAGACTCCTTGCTAAGCAGGGAGGCAGATATGGGACTGGATCCCAGGACCCTGGGATCATGACCTGAGCTGAAGGCAGACGCTTAACCGAATGAGCCACCCAGGCATCCCTATTTTTAGCTTCTTAATTGGGAAATTAGATCTTGATTTTGAACCTTCCCTCTTATCTCATGTAAGCATTTAAGGTATAATTTTCTCTCTAAAATCTGTTCTAATTTTCTCTTTAAAGCCTCAGGTTTATGTGAATTAAGTTATATATATTATATATACATAATATATAACTAATACATCTAAAATATGTTTTGTATTTTATTTACATAAAATTCAAGATATTTTTAAATTTTCCTTATGATTTCTCATTAGAACTTAGATGGTTTTTAAGTATTTTTAACACCTTACTATAAAATTCATATACCATTTACTTCACCTATTTAAAGTTTACAATTCATTGGCTTTGGTATATTAAGGGTTGTGCATCTATCACCAGAAACAATTTTAGAATATTTTCATTATTCCAAAAAGAAATCCAGGACTCTTTTGCTGTTACCATTCATTTCCCCTCCCAACAGTCCTGGGCAACCACTGATCTACTTTCAGTCTATATAGATTTGTCTATCCTAAACATTTCATGTGAATGGAATCATATAATATGTGGTCTTTTTTCACTGGTTTCTTTCACTTAGCATGTTTTTAAAATTCATTCATGTGATGGCTTGGTATATTTTATTTATCTGTTCATCAGTTGATGGACACTTAATTTGCTTCCACTTTTCAGATATGATGAATAATGCTGCTATCTACATTTGTGTACCTGTTTCTGTATATGCATATATATTTATCTCTTTTGGATAAATACCTAGATGTAAAATTGCCAGATCATATGGTAACTCCATGTTGAAGGAATTGACACAATGTTTTCCAAAAGAGCCAAATTATTTTACATTTCCATCAGCAGTGTCCTGGGGGTTGCTTTTCTCCATGGGCTCACCAACACTTGTTATTTTCTATCTTCTTGATTCTAGACAGTCTAGTAGGTGTGAAGTCATATCTCACTGTGGTTTTGATTTGTTTGTGCATGATGACTAGTGATGTCTAGTATCATCTCATATCCATATTGGTCATCTGTATACCTTCTTTGGAGAAATGTTGATTCAGACCCTTTGCTCATTTTTAAATTAGGTTGTCTTTTTATTGAGTTATAAGAAGTTGATATATATTCTCGATATAAATGCCTTATCAGATATATGATTTGTAAATATTTTCTCTCATTCTGTGGGTTTTCTTTCATGTTATCTTTTAAAACACTAAAGTTACTAAATTTGATGATGTCCAGCTGATCTATGTTTTCTTTAGTTGCTTGTGTTTTTTGGTGTCTTAGGTCTAATAATCCATTGTCAAATCTAAGATCATGGTCTCTATGTTTTAGTCAGTGGACTTCAGGTAAAGCAGATTGCCCTCTATAATGCGGGTGGTACTCATCCAGTCAGTTGAATATTTGAATATAACAAGAAGCCTGGACTCCCCTGAGCAAGAGAGAATTTTCCAGAAGACTGTCTTTGGACTTCGTCTGCAACATCAGGTCTTTCTGGTTCTCACAGTAGCTTGTCATCCTTCAGACACATACTGTAACATTAGCTCTTCTTGGTCTCCAGCCTACTGGCCCACCCTGCAGATTTTGAATTTGCCAGGCTCCATAATCATGCAAGCCAATTCCTTATAATAAAACTCTATATATGCATACACACATCCTATTGGTTCTGTTTCTCTGTAGATCCCTGGCTAACACAAGTTTTTGTACAGAGAGTGGTTCTAGGGGAATAGAAATGTAGGTATGAGTTTTCTGAATTGATTATGGAGCTTCCAAAGTGGCTGTCTAATTTTCTCAGATGGAAAGATATTAATGCGCTGATAGTCAATGGCATGATTTGGCAAAGGAGGGAAGCTCTTGTTTATCACTACTGGACACTTCTTTTTCTTTCTTTCTTCTTTTTTTTTTTTTTTAGAGAGTGAGAGAGGGGGGGGGGAAGGGACAGAGAGAGAGAGGGAGGGAGAGAGAGAATCTTAAGCAGGCTCCACGCCCACTGCAGAGCCCGGAAATCATGACCTGAACCGAAATCAAGAGTTGGACTCTTAACTGGCTGAGCCACACAGGTGCCCCACCACTGGACCCTCTTAATCAAACACTTCTAAGAAGCAAAGATCTGGGTGACCATGTATTTTATATTTTTGAACATTTTTGTCAAACTAACAGATAAAATGAGACTAGTGAGTTGTTCCTAATGTTTCTGCACAAAGTGGGTATGGAAAAGAATGTACTCAGGAATTAGAGTTCCTAGCTTGAGCACCACATAAATGACCTAAAAGTTACCATGTGGCCAATAAAGACATTTTATCACCTATAACCACAAGGCTGAGATTGCTGAAAATCAAATCCAAAGTCTCAAACTGTAAGTGACTAAATTACAAACCCAATTTGAATTCCCAACCTCACAGGGTATCTACTTTTATAAAGCAAGGGCACTGATAGGAAAGGAATGGGATCCTCAGAGTTGAAATTGGAATATGTAAGAAGAACCTGATGAAGCTGGGGACACTAAGCTCCTAAATGTTGATGAGTTTTTTTGGTCAGTAGAAGTAACCTTACTACCCTCCTCTGAGGGAATTAACCCTGCATTGCCTGAGGAAACTGATGGCCTCCCCTGAAGCAGTTGCCTTACAAGAGATTGCTGATTTACCTCAGAACTCATCTCCACAACCCATCTTTGCTACTGGACCTACAACTAGATTCAAGTCCCAGCAGGCCCCTGGGTGAGGTACAACGTGGGACCTTTAAGGGGGTGTGTGCTACACTCCAAAATAATAACTTGAATTTTCTAATTCATACAAAGAGAAATTCAGAGAATATGTACAGAAATGACTATTAAGGGAGTAGCATAATATTGGAAGAAAGAAAGGTAAATCAGGCTAAATTTATTGATATGAGCCCACTAAGCAGAGATTCCGCATTTAATATTCCAGCTCAGGGAGTTAGAAAAGCCTCTAATTGCTTCATTGGTTGACTGAAACATGGAACAAAGGTAGCCCATAGTAAATGATTTGGAAATGCCAGAACTGCCTTGGTTTACTGTCAAGGAAGGGATTCATAGATGCAGGGAAATTGGAATATTAGAGCAGATTTGTCATTTAAGACCTACTCACCCCCTTGAGAGGATTTAGAAGATACACATTTCACTATGACTATAAAAAATGAATTTTAAGCATTCCTACAATGGCTCTCTGTAAGTCAGATCTTACAGTGGGAATCTTGGTCACTGAATTGGGAATCTTAAATGCAATGGGAGTAGTAATTGGATCCAAGGGTAGCAGGGGCCAAGTGGTGGCACTCAACAGCAAAAGGCAAGGTAGGTATAGTTACTGTAATGGGACAGCAGAGTCAAAGCAGCGAGCAAAATAGTATGACTCATGCAGATTTATGGCATTGGCTAGTTGATCAGGTTATTCCTAGAAGTGAAATTGATAGGAAGTCTACTAAATTTTTACTTGATCTGCATAAGTAAAAATGTTCTAGGTTAAGTGAACAAAAGTCTAACCTGAATAATAAAAAACAGAGTCATGACCCCATTAATCCACACCCAGACATGAGCCACTTTACAGACCCAGAACACCTTGAAGGAACAGGGGAGATCAGGTCTCCTTGAGGAATGTCTCTGACACACTGACAAAAATTTATCCTGTTAATATTTCTCCCAGCCTTTCCCAAAAGGACCAATGTCATTTTACTAGGGTAATTGTACATTGGGGAAAAAGGACATAATTAGACATTTCAGAAACTACTAGACACTGTCTCTGAACTGACACTAATTCCTTGCAACCCCAAATGTCACTATGGTTCACCAATCAGAGAAGGGGCTTATAGTGGTCAGATGATCAATGGGGTTTTAGCTCATGTCTGCTTCACAGTGAGCTCAGTGGGTCGCCAACCATATCCTGTGGTTATTTTCCCCATTCCAAAATAAATATTTGGAATGGACACACCCAATAGTTGGCAGAACCCAAACGTTGGTTCCTTGACCTGGGAAGTGAGGACTACTTTGTTAAGAAATGTCAAGTGGAAGCCATTAAATCTGTCTTTACCTAGGTTAGTAGTAAACCAAAAGCAATAGCTCATTCCTAGAAGCACTGAAGACATTAGTGCTATCATCAAGGACTTGAAAGAGGAGGGAGACTTGCCTATTTGGCCTGTGAAGAATACAGATATATCTTGGAGAGCAACAGTGGATTATCACAAACTTAATTAGGTGGTGACTCCATTTGCAACTGCTGTGCCAGATGTGGTTTTGTGTCTTGAGCAAATTAACACATCCCCTAGTAACTGATATACAGCTATTGATCTGGCAAATGCTTTTTTCTCCATCCCTGTTAATTTGAGACCACCAGAAACAATTTCCTACCAGATGGCAAGGTCAAGAATACCTTCACTCTCCTACCCCAGGAGTATGTCGACTGTATTGATCTGTTACCGCTGACATTAAAATATATATATACCACAGACTGGGTGGCTTAAACAATAGACACTTATTTTCTCATAGTTCTAGAGGCTGAGAGTCAAGGTGTCAGCAGGTTTGGTTGCTCTTGAGACCTCTCTCCCTGGCTTGCAAATGGCTGCCTCCTCACTGTGTCCTCACATGGCCCTTCACCAGTGCTTATGCATCCCTAGTATTTCTTTCTCTCTCTTCTTATGACACCAGTCCTATTGGATAAGAACCCCATCCTTATGACATTATGTAATCTTGATGACTTCCTTAAAGGCCGTATCTCCAAATACAGTCATGTTGGAGGTGAGGGCTTCAACAATAGGATTTTAGAGGACAAAGTTCAGTGTATAACACCAATTCTCTAACCTTATGTCAAAATTTAGTCTACAGGGATGTTGATTGTCTTTCCATTCCACAAGATATCACATTGTTCCATTACATTGGATATAGTAAGGAAGAAGCAACAAATACTCTAAACTTATTGGAAAGATATTTACATGTTGAGGGTTGGGGGAAAAAGAACTTACAAAAACGTAGAGGCCTTATACCTCAGTAAAATGTCTAGGCGTCCAGTGATGTTGGGCATGTGAAGATATCCTTTCTAAGGTGAAGAATAATTTATTGTGTCCAACCCCTCCTATAACCAAACAAGAGGCACCATGTTTAATGGTACCTCTCTGCATTTTTGAGGCAACATATTCTTTATATTGGTGTGTTACTCTGCCCTATTTACCTCAGTGACCCATAAAGCTGTTAGTTTTCAGTAGGGTCCAGAAAAAGAAAGCAATCTATGATAAGTCCTGGCTGCTATGTGAGCAGTTCTGCCACTTGGGTCATATAATCCAGCAGATCCAATGGTGCACAAAGTGTCAGTGGCCGATAAGGATGCTGTTTGAAGCCTTTGGTGGGTCCCTGCACATGACACAGTGCAGGCCCTTAGAATTTTGGAGCAAAAGCCTGACACTCTCTCCTCTTGAAAAATAGTGTTTGACCTCCTACGGGGCCTTAGAAGAGACTACAAACCATCAAGTTAACGTGTGACCTGAGCTTGCCATCATGAACTGAATGCATCTGACCCACCAACCCATAAAGCTGGACATGTACAGCAGCCCTCCGTCATCAAATGGAAGTGGTATATACAAGATCAGGCACAAAGACGGTAGATTATAACCAGAGTCCTGGAGATAAAAAGACCTGTTAGGATGACCTATTTGTATTCAACAGCCTAAGATCGAAGAGATTGAGAACAGTCAGGAGTGAAAAAAAAAAAAGAGAGAGATAAATGAGAAGGCTATGTATGTATAAATGGCTGCTGAAGACAGATGAGTAGAATGAGACCCTCTGCAGATATTCAGCAGATAAAACAAAAAGTCCCAGGGATAAAACCTGGAGAAACAACAATATGATTTATAGAGATTTATAGATTTATATTGGGATATGATGGATGAGCAAAATGACATAAAAAATGCAAGAAACAGCTATATGAATAGGTACTTAAAATCATTGGAGATAAGAAAAAATACACATTAAAACAATAAACTATTACTCGTTATCTATCAGATTTTCAAAAATTGTAAAGTTGAATAATGAATAGTGATGGTTGTCATACAGAAAATCAGGCGCTTTTATTTTTTTTAAAGATTTTTTTTTTATTTATTCATTTGAGAGAGAGAGAGACAGAGAGAGCACAGCAGGGGGAGAGACAGGGAGAGAGGGAGAAGCAGGCTCTCCACTGAGCTGGGAGAATCAGGCGCTTTTAGGTACTGATATTGAAAGTATAAACTTTTATAGTCCTTTTGCAGAGTAATCTCAGTTCTCACTCAGTTCAGGTATGTGTTTATAATTCAGTAATTCCACTTCTGACTTTATATTCCAGAGAAATGTTTGTCTGATACTTATGGGACAAGTAGGGGATATTTATCAAATTGTTATCTGGGAAAGTGAGAGGTTAAAGACAAACTAAGACCAAAAATGCGAGGCAATGGGTAGTGTGGGAAGTACATAGCATGTGTGGCAGATGTATTATTGTTAAAATAGTCACTGTACTCATAAGATCCTCCTCATTGAGCCCATCCTGTGAAAAAATTTTATTCCCTACCCAATCCTCATCAAACTTGGAAATGTAACTTACGTTGGCCATTGAAATATGAGTGGAAATGGCATGTACCCTCTCTAAGCAGAAGCTTTAAGGACGAGAGCATGGGTCTTCTGTGTCTCTTTTACTTTTGTCATAAGAATGGCTCTATTGTAGCTAGGAGCTCTTCCTTCACCTAGATCCTGGAGTGAAGAAGGTATAGGACAGAGACACAGACAACATGTAATGCAAATAAGAATTAAACTTTTGTTTTTATAAGTCACTAGAATTCAGGTGATGTGTTTTCTTGGAGTGCAACCTCTCAAAAGCTGACTGTTACTTTGTGGAATGCCTCATCGTCGTTAGAAGAATCTCATGTTTGAATCTGAAATGATCAATAGTGATTGAAAGAAAGAAATACATGGAGCATCTGGAGACGCCATGGGGTGAGACTCTGACTCTTGGTTTTTGGTTTCTGTACAGGTCATGATCTCACAGGGTCTTGAGGTTGAGACCCTGAAGGCTCCACCTCAGCTTAGGATTCTCTCCCTCTCTCTCTCTGCCCCTACCTCCACTCCACTCACAGACTCTCTCTCTCTCTCTTAAAAAAAAAAAAAAAAAAAAGAAATACAGTATAAGCTGTCTAAAACAATATTAGTTAAGTGAATTCAAAATGTAAAAATGAGTCAAGCTACATGTTTTAGAAGAATACATACAAATTCAATGAAACATGAAATACATTAGAACATTTGCCTATGGAAGCTAGAGAGAATGTGAATGGGGAACAGAGATAAAAAGATATAGAACAATATATGAATATTAATCTACATGTAAGTATGCTTACTTGCATAATAGATAAATCCCTCAAAGGAAAAAAAATGTTTTAAATGTGAATAATAATAAGAGGAATGTAATTAACTCAACCCTTTGTACCTAAGGACCAAGAACAAACAAACAAACAAACAAACAAAAATATTAATGAGAGGGAAAGAAAGTGGAAAAAGAAACAAATTTTGGGGAAGTTTATAGGGGAAAATATTTCACCAAGTAGGCAGAAATTTAAAAATATCAAATGCCATGAAAGTTCAAAGAAGGTAAGAATTGACAAGTGCAACTATACTCAAGTAAAAAAAAAATTGACAAGTGGCTATTTGTTTTGCTTGTTATAAAGTCACTAATGCAATCCTGCGTTTCTATAATTGTAGGTATTATGAAAGCATGGGATGACTTAGAATGGACCTTTGGAAGCAGTTTGTCAGAGAACTGTGTAATTATATCTATCCCTCCTTCCTAAACTTCTGCAGGAAAGAAGAGGATTTGACAGCATTAACTGTATGTCTAACCTGGAAAATCATTCTCGCCCCTGGTTTTGTGGTGACAGCACCTTAGAAGTGTCGGCCAAAGTCCCTTTGGCATTCCACAAAAATTATCAGATGACTTTCGGTCTACTCTTTGAGAGATTATGGTTGTCTCATTCCAGAACACATAATACTTTTAGATAAGCGTTTGTACCCTTGCTGTGATTTTTATTTCCTGAGCCCATTGAGATAGTGTTTGTGAGCTCAGTACAGAAGTAGGTGCCTAGAAGGTATGGGCTGGCTTCGATTCCATTGCAGTCTCCAGGTGTACTCCGTGTCCTTGGCAGAATATTGGAGGACATAAGGCTTTGCACCGCAATGCATGTAGCTTTTCCCTCTTTCGGATCTCATATTTTCCTTAAAGAATTGAATTTGTGGGAAAATAGAATATTGTTCTGTAGCTTATCTCAAGATCCCCATGATCCAAATTTTTGATGCCTACATTATTCTACACTTTTTATGACCTTCGAGTTTCCTGATATGAAACATACTTTTCTCTCCTTCTCATGCTTATTTTATTGAAAAGATGTTAGGGAGTTTGTGATAAGGTAAGAGAACATTAATTTCTCAAAGAAAGCACTCTTAGTTTTAAATTCCCAGTAAGGAAAATGCATGAGAGAAAGAAAGATAAGAAAATAATACAGAAATTAAAGGAGATAATTATTTTTAAAATCAGAATTGGAAAAAATTAAAATTTTAAATAATGAAAGTGGATCATTATATGTGAATAGGTTGAGGGATATAGGCATTTAAGTCTTATCCTCAAATCACTTCCATCTCTCCCGAGATTCTCCCAAGATGCATTATATTTTATGTAAATTAGCTTGAGTTCATGATAAAACAAAATTTTCCTCAAGTTTGATCCAAAGAACAGTAGTCCTAAGAGGTATCTTTTGAAATAAGAAGGGAAAATTCTGCCTACTATATTATCTTGGAGACTCTCCAGTCACATTAATATATTAAAAGTGCTAAGACAAACTGCCTTAAAGAAACTTGTTCAACTTGATCTAATACAATTTTTCCAAATTTATTTGAGCCCATAATTTTTTTTTGCATAATAGCTCTTAATAGGCCTTAGAACTAAAACTTTTTGGATCATGCTTTCGTAAATATGACAAAGGTATTTGAATGGTAAACCTTTTTTTTGTTTTTTAAGATTCTATTTATTTATTTGACAGAGAGAGACACAGTGAGAGAAGGAACACAAGCAGGGGGAGTGTGAGAGGGAGAAGCAGGCTTCCCGCGGAGCAGGGAGTCAGATGTGGGGCTCGATCCCAGGACCCTGGGATCATGACCTGAGCCGAAGGCAGATGCTTAATGACTGAGCCACCCATGTGCCCCTGAATGATAAACCTTTTAAACTTGATTAATACAGTGCTCGACAGATAATATTCATTCAGTAAATATTTATTGTAAATTTAAAGCCATGAATATACATTATTTCAGTTGATTATCTGAATACGACCTTGAGATAATCAGAATATATGTTACCATCTCTGGTGAACAGAAGAGGAAAGAAAACATAGTGGATAAGTTAATTCCCAAAGGTCACACATCTAATTGGTTGAAGAAATTGGGAATTAAGGGAGATGTTTTTTCTTTTCAATCATTTTTTTTTGCATTAGTGTTAATTTATTGGGCGAATATTTATTGAATAGCTATATCCTACCATAACATGTAAATCATCCCCCTAAAGAATTTCAAAAACAATATTGTAACAATATATAGTAATAATCACAGAGAGTTAACAATCACATTTTTGTCCCAAGTTCCTAGTGTATAGTGCAAGTATCAGAAAGGACTTAAGAGATAGAATAAAGGTAATATTTTAAATTAAGGAAAAGGCAAAATAAGTTTTAACTGTTGTTGCCTTTTTAACTTAGACTTTTAAAAGAAGCCAAATACTGTGATCATGGCATTCATCTTTGTGTAAGACATAATGAGGCCAGAATATACTCTTTTGCTTGAGCAGTAAAAATTGCACTCTGAATTCTTTCAAAAATTGCACTCTGAATTCTTTCAAAAATTCCCAGCAGCCTAAAATGACCTATAAATTGACATAAATTCTATAAAATTCTACAGTCTTGCTGGTTCCTACACCCCGCAGCGACCACACTTTGGAGAAATGAGCTCTAACTCGTAAGATTAGCAAATAGGTAGTGAAAGCAGCAGTACAATCTGCTCAGACAGGCACGCAGACTCGGCAAGTGCTGAAGGAGCGAGTGCCAAAGAAAGGCGGCATATCCGGCATCCTGCCGAAGAGCACATGGCTTGTCCATTGCTTAGGAATATTTGATTAGTGCAGACCTATTAAACACAATTTAAATCTATATTTATCTTCATTAATATATCCCAGAAGACCTCGATATTCCAATAAACTTCCACCATCCGTGAGGGTCTTCAGCTCATTGTGGAGAAGAAACAACATTAGCTTAATATTATTCATGAGACATGTCTGAGGTTTTCACTTCATGACTCTTTAATATTAAGTCAAGATGGGGAAAAATTGCACTGATTTCTTAATATGAAAACTAGAATTCTTGCCCAAACAAAGCTCGGCTACGACAGTTTATTGCCATACCATTTTATAAACGTCAAAGAATCTAGTATAATATCTACACCTAGCAGGCATTTAGTAATGATGAATGTGGCAGAATGCTGGATGCTGTCTAATATCCATTTTTCCTTTCTTTCACTGTAATGGTTTTATCTTCCTTTGTGAAGCTCGCCTTGGAAGACACTCTATTTTCTGGTATATTTTGCACGTTTTTATGGTCCAAGTTTTTACCAATTTTATCAATGGGATATGAACAGAATTTATGTTTAACACTCTTCAATTTTACCCCTAAAAAATTTGTCTCTCTCTCTCTCACACATACACACACAAATTGGTCACACACTCCCCTGCTTCCTTTCTCCATTCCTATGGCTCAGACATAGAGGAACTTGAACCTGAGATGGGGGCTACATATTGAGGATGGCAGATTTGTTTCTATGGCCTGGACAATGTACCTCTGAGCTATTACATGAGGGAGAAATAAATTAACTTCTTTAGTCACTGTATTTTGAGATCTTTGTTATAGCAGCTTAGTGAGGGGCATGCAAACACATTCACGAAAGGAAGTAAACACGATTCTTTCCCCAAAATGCAATGCGAACCACTAGCAGAAAGAAGAATAAAGTAATAATAATGAAACAGTACTTCCCACTATGCTCTCATTTTATGATTTAAGAAGAGATCATTTTAAGTACTTTCATATTTAGTGTCAAGAAGCAACAGGTTTTTTTCACTTGCCACATATGTAGCTGGGCTTGCCATTTAAATACTCTGTGCTTATATTTCTACATTTGTTAAATGAGTATATCTTCCAGACAACATTGCTTTAAGGAATACATGAATACCTGAAAAGTTGTATTAGGTAGACAATAGTCCCATTTTACATAGAAAAAAATTAAGATTCAGAGTTACTCTGCGATATCTTAGTAATAATTATGATTGCCTAGGTTAGAACTCTAGTCTTTTCTCATATATCGCCCTGTCGGTATATGCTAGAGGGCTTTAGTTTCCCTTAACCTGGGGTATCTAGAAACCTGGGGGTCCAAGGACATATTCTCAGAAACATGTGATTTTTTAAAAAAGAATTCAATTGTTACTTAGGTTTTAAAAACTGATTTATTAAGTAAGCTTACCAGGTGAAGAGATTATGTTTTATTTATCTTTGTATCTGCCACTGAATCTAATGTTATGATATGCATATAGTTAAATAAATGCCTTTAAATCATATTGCATTAAATACATCACCTTTAGAAGCTATGGCAATTAGCTAGTGCATTGAATTATTTTACCCTTTGGACATTTTATAGTGTTTTTGAGAAGGGATTTAATTGTTACTTAAAAATATGATTTTAGTGTTACTGTCTCATAGGCAAGTAATTGAGGCAAATAAATAGTCTGAATAAATCAGATAAATTAGCTCTATCTTCAACAGGTTTTGTTTTAGTTTTGGTGTTGTTATTTTATTTTGACATGTAGATAAGTCACTCAGTGACTCACTTAAAGATTCTTTAAGTAAATATTCTATCTGAAGCATATGGAGTTCAGTTTTAAGCTATGGGGCAGAGGATAAAAAGAATACTGTTTTAAAATTTATTGTGATTATATTGAATTTTAATAGTTCACTTAACTCAGTATAATTTGTTTCTTGGATTACTAGATAGTGGTTTTGAGTATGAGGCAGTATTTTATTCTTTTTTTGTATTCCATTATTTGCATAATGCTTGGTAAATGGAAGAATGAGTAAATGAATGAATGGACAAGAGTATAATACACCATTAAAATACTCGTGCTTTGAGTTACTAGGTGCTGCTTCCAAAGCTGGGTGTATAATGAGAACATACTGCCTCTTTTCCTCACCCCACAATTTTCTAGGAATTATTGCAATAGAGAGCCTGCTTTGCTTCTTTAAAAAGACTTAGGTCTACTACGACTATGCTACGGTCCAGAGTCAAAGATTGCTATAGAATGAATATCTGTGTCCCCCCAACATTTATGTGTTGAAACTTAATCTCCAATATAATGGTAGTCGGAGGTGGGGCTGTCTGGTGGGAGATGATTAGATCATGAGTATGGAGCTCTCATTGATGGGATTAGTGCCCTTATGAAAAATATCCCAAAGGGCTCCTTCACCCCCACCTGCCATGTGAAGTTACAGTGATAAGACAGCCATCTATGAACCAGGAAGCAGACCTGCACCTGAGGCTGGATCTGCCGATGCCTTGACCTTGGACTTCCCAGTCTCCAGAACTATGAGAAATAAATTTCTGTTGTCTAAGCCAACCAGTCTATGGTGTTCTAACAGTCTGAACTGACTAGGACAGAGACCTACCTTCCTTCACTGCTGAGGGGAATATATTCCTTTCTCCCTTGCACTTAATACGAGCACTGGGACCCTTTCCCTTACTGTAATAACTGGGAATTAATATGAACTTTGTTCACTGAAAATTAGTTATGGAGCCTCATTGTCTGTTCTGGGAGCAGGAAATCTAACAATCTTGTTTTTCTTTCCTTAGTCACAAAGAAAAAAGTCAAAGGAAAACTTAAAATAATAGAGTTGTTCCTAAATAAAGTATCGAAAACAATTTAAAATAACCTCAAAAATAAATGTTTTTTTTATACTAGTCTACTTTTTTTTTTTGCATTGTGATTGTTTGCAACCTATCAGTTATTTAAGACTCTGCAATTAATGCCCATTATAGATAAAGGTTATTGATGTCTATTGTGTTCATGGATTCCACTGGTGTTGCAATGGTCATTAGTACTTATGCTATTGACTATCAGAGATACAAGGGAATTAACTTTTTTACTTTTTTTAAAATTTAATTTAATTTTTTTAATGTTTTATTTATTTATTTATGAGAGTCAGAGAGAGAGAGAGAGGCAGAAGCAGAGGGAGAAGCAGGCTCCCCGCCCAGCAGGGAGCCCAATGCGGGACTGATCCCAGGACCCCGGGATCATGACCTGAGCTGAAGGCAGACGCTTAACCATCCGAGCCACCCAGGTGCCCTAACTTTTTTACTTTTAACTTTAGTTGGCAATCTATCAGAAATGTGAGGCAATTCCTTTTCCCAACATTTTCTAAAATTTGCTCCATTTAAATACGTTTTAATCAAAAGTTCAGGAAAAGAAGACTTTTAAAACTGTGGAAGCCTCATAAAATTTATTTTAAGACTATTTGAGGGAACCGATTAAAATATGCATCCACAAACTGATTGGAAGCAGGACGATCAGGAGGTCTGCAGATATGTGTCCAGAGACTGTTCTCATTTCCTTCTTCTAAGTGAGGCACAATCCTTTGGAGCAGCCAACTACATAGAACCCCAAGCAATTTCTCCTGGGATAAAGGAGGTACCAGATAAGCGAGGGAAATTGAAATGTTCCGGAAACTAACCACAACCTTATAATTGACAAAATAGCGAGATTCAATGGCTAGATGAAGCTATTTAAGTTTAAAGACACTTTGAAGCTATCGCTGAAAGACTTTGGGCCAAAAACTATTCTAAATCACTGAAGTGCCACAGTTTACCTGAAAGCGTGTATGTTTTTGCTCTCAAAGTTTTAAGAAAGGTTTTCTACTTAGATACTAGAGAGTATAATGGTTAGAAAAATCTTTAAAACTCATCAAAATAAAATCAGAATTGCATGCATTTGTTCTCAGGTGTATTCATTGCTAATATTTTAAAAATCTTGCTCTTTAAAAAAAATTTCCGGGGCGCCTGGGTGGCTCAGTCATTAAGCGTCTGCCTTCAGCTCAGGTCATGATCCCAGGGTCCTGGGATCGAGTCCCGCATTGGGCTCCCTGCTCAGCAGGAAGCCTGCTTCTCCCTCTCCCACTCCCCCTGCTTGTGTTCCCTCTCTCGCTGTCTCTCTCTCTGTGGAAAAATAAATAAAATCTTAAAAAAAAAAATTTCCAACTTACTGAGATATAATTGACATATAACATTGTGTAAATTTAAGGTATACAATGTGATAATTTGATATACTTATCCTTTGCAAAATGATTATCACAACAGCTTAGTTAACATATCCCTCACCTCACAAAGTTACGATATTTCTCTGTGTTTGGTAGGAACTTTTAAGATTTACTCCCTTAGCAACTTTCAAGTGCACAATACAGTATTTTTAATTATACTTACCATGCTGTACATTACATCCCCAGAACTTACTCATCTTATAATTAGAAGCATGTACACTTTGACCACCTAAACCCATTTCCCCTAAGCCACCCCACGCCACTCCTGGCCACAACCAATCTACTCTCTTTATGAGTTCAGTTTTGTTAGATGACATGTTGTAAGTGAGGTAATATGATATTTGTCTTTCTATGTCTGACTTATTTCACTTAGCATAATGCCCTCAAGTTTTATCCAAGCTGTGCTGAATGAGAGGATTTCCTTCATTTTGATGGCTGAATAATATTCCTGTGTGTGTTTGTGTGTGTAACCACATTTTATTTTATCCGTTTATCTGTCAAGAGACACTTAAGTCATTCTCAGGTCCTGGCTATTGTAAATAATGCTGCAATAAAATGGAAATGCAGATATGTCTTCAAGATCCTGATCTCATTGCCCTTGTGTTTGTACTCAGAAGTGGAATTGCTGTATCATATAGATAGTTCTATTTTTAATTTCTTTAGGAATCTCCACATTGTTTTCCATAGTTGCTGTACCAATTTACATTCCCACCAACTGTGTACAAAGGTTCCCTTTTCTCTACATTTTAATCAGCATTTGTTATCTCTTGGTTTTTTTAATAATGATCATTCTAACAGCTGTAAGATGATATCTCATTGTAGTTTTGATTTGCATTTCCCTAATGATTAGTGATGCTGAGCACTGTTTCATGTACCTATTCACCATTTGTATGTCTTCCTCGGAAAATAATTTATTCAGTCAGGTCTTCTGCCGATTTTTTAATCGGGTGATTTGGGTTTTTTTGTTTGTTTGTTTTTTGGGTTTTTTTGCTACTGAGTCATAAGAGTTCCCTACAGATGTTGAATATTAATCTCCTATCAGACATATTATTTGTAAATATTTTGTCCTAGTCCATAGGTTGCTTTTTTGTTTTGTTTATTTTTTTTTCTGTGCAGAAGCTTTTTAGTTTGATATAGTCCCACTTGTTTATTGTTGCTATTGTAGTTTGTTCTTTTGGTGTCTCACACACACACACACACACACACTCACACACACAAATCATTACCAAGACCAATGTGTAGGAGGTTTTCCCCTGGGCTTACTTTGAGGTGTTTTGTAGTTTCAGGTCTTAAATTTAAGTCTTTAATTCATTTTGAGTTAATTTTAGTGAGTGGTGTAAGATAGGGGTCCAGTTTCACTCTTTTGCACATGGATATCCAATTTTCAGAAGACCATTTATCGAAGAGACTATCTTTTCCACACTAAGTATTCTTGGCTCCATTGCCCAATATTAGTTGATCATATATACATGAGTTTATTTGTGGGTTCTCAATTCTTTTCCATTGGTCTATGTGTCTGTTTTTATGCTAACACCATACAGTTTTGATTACTATATTTTTGTTATATAGTTTGAAATCAGAAAAAATGATGCCCCAGCTTTGGTTCTTCTTTCTCAAGATTGTTTTGGAAATTCTGTGGTTCCATACAGATTTTAGGAATATTTGTTCTATTTCTGTAAAAAATGTCATTGGAATCTTGATGGGAATTGTATTGAATCTATAGATGGCTTTGAGTGGTATGGACAGTTTAGAATATTAATTCTTCTGATCCATGAACATTTTCACTTATTTGTGTCTTTTTCTATTTCTTTTCAATGTCTTATAGTTTTCAGTTACAGACCTTTCCCCCTCTTGGATAAACTTATTCCTAAGTATTTTATCGTTTTTAATGCTGTTGTAAATGGGTTTTTTTAATTTCTCTTTCAGAGAGTTTGTTGTTAGTGTATAGAAATCCTGATTTTTGTATGTTGATTTTTGTATCCTACAATTTTACTGAATTTATTAATCCTACCAGTTGTGTATGTGTGTGTGTGTGTGTGTGTGTGTGTGTATAGTCTTTAGGATGTTTTGTATATAAGAACATGTCATCTGTAGAAACCATATTACTTCTTTCTTCCTTTTCAATTTGGAGTTTATTTACTTACTTACACTATTTATTTACTTTTTTAGTTAGTTAGTTAGTTAGTTTTTGCCTGATTGCTCTAGATAGGACTTCCTATGCTATGTTGAATATAAGTGGTTGGATTGTGCATTCTTGTCTTATTCCTAATTTTGAAGGAAAAGTTTCCAACCTTTGACAGTTGATATGATTGGCTCATTTCCTAAGCAAGTCCATAGGATGGATTCTCTCACCAGGTTTTCTGGTCAAGTGGGACTGGAAGTGAGGCTGAGCAATTAGGTGGGGCTGCTAATTTAGCTTCTCTGCCCAGCCATGACCATAGAACAGGCCCCATGTCCAGTATGGCCCATTGGGTTGAGGCCCAAATCAAACAGAAGTGCCATCCAGGCTACCTGGACAGAAAGGGCTACTGGCTTGGTTCTACAGATAGACAGAGCCAGTTTCTAGTATTTCTGTTCAAGCACTACTGCTAATAAGAATTCAGTCTGCCAAGATCTGAGATCTGATTGCTGTAAACCCAACCCTACTTTGTTTCCATCCAATCCCCAGTTGTCAAGGCCCACGGATTCCCGCATTGATCCTCATGGAAAGAGACCCAAGTGTGCCTCCTAGGAAGCATTTGACAATGCTGGGGAGGCTGAGTGTCCATCTTGGGCTCTCTTTTCCCACTGGAGAAAACATGGCAACAGGACACCCCTCTCAGTGTGGGTGCTGTGCTGGCCTAGGGAAGGATCAAATGGTTCAGAACAAACCACACTTCTTATGCTTTTAATGCACTCTTTCTCAGATTCTGTGGTCCAAGGAGGTGTTTCAGTCTCACCCCTGGGGTTCTTGGATTTTCCTAATAATGCTTGTCTATGAACAGTTGCTAGTTGGTCTTGTGAGGGGCACTAAAGTTAGGAAAGACTTATGTCACCATCTTGATGAAGTCAGTTCAAGAACTAGAATTTGGAGGGTCTGCCTCTGTTCTTGTAGTTATGGAGGCTGGGAAGTCCAAAATCATAGTACCAGCATGGTTGTTTCCTGATAAGAATCCTCTTCCTGGTTTGTAGTCAGGAACTCCTCACTCTTTTCTCACATGGCAGAAATGCTAAAATTTTGGTCTTAATTGTAAAGGTTCTTAAAACTATTAAACTAATAGCCATAACAGTAAAACTATTTGTGTAAAAAAAAATTACATTGTTTAGATTGGGTACTATGTTTATAATGACCACATAGAGAACATTTTTGGATGAGTCTTAATTTCAAAAATACAGTTTGATTTAGGATTCAGAAGTATGGCTGGCATGATTAATATTACTTCTATCTTAATTATCTCACTTGAAGGGAAGTTAGTAGGGTGATCGGGGCTAACAACATTAGGCCTCATTCTTCCTTTCTAGTAGCAGATATACAAATTACATTCTTCTCAGGAGGAATTAGGAAGTTCGCTAGGGAGGATTGGCCTTGTCATTTGAGAGCCAAATAACAAGCCAATGTCACAAGCATTAAATGAAAAATCCTCGGAATATTTTATTTCTTCCACTTATAATTTAATTTGTCACTGAAAACACGACAATTGTTATTACTACTTTTTTTTTTTTTTTTTACAAAATGTGATAATGACACTTAATAGAAGAACAAATATTTACCAGTAGTAGATAAAATACTATCAGCCTGGTTTCAATCATATCGGTAAATGATCCAATGTAATTGGGTCCCAGAGCATGTCTACAAAGTCAAACATGTAGCAAACACTCAGGAGTTATAAAAAGATTAGATCTTCTGTTTCCTCTGTCATTTTAATTCTGTGTTTATATTCCATGCCTCTTGGTATACATAGGAGAGAACAAATCCCAGATACATTTTTTTGTGTTTTCCCAGATAACTTGTTCTGATGAACTCTATTGAGTTGCTGTGGTCTCAGGTACTGCTTGAGTTTTATAGATCGCCTTAAAAAAACAAAAACAAAAACAAAAAAAAATACAGATCGCCTTGTCCTAGAGCTAGAATAATATGACTAATATAAGCAGTCTATTTGCTTACTACAGAAAGTTTTACAAGGTAAGAAAACATTTCATATGCTTCAATAATGGTTAACAAAAAATCTTGCAACCTAAGAAAAACAGCTTTTATTTAGGAAAAAACAAAACAAAACAAAAAAACAGCCAACCTTCTCTTATCAACCACCAACCATGCACTATAATTTTAAACAGCTTTTCAGCAGAGTATTCTTTTCTGTACAATGACTGGTTGAAAATGTTACTCAGCCTATGGACCAAGCCAATCAAAGCCTCTTGATTAGCTGTGTCAGATGGGTCCCCTCAGAAACACTGCATGGTTGCACTTTGACACTTCCATTTTGAATATCCCATCAAGGGTTACACTAAGTTACCTGAAGAGGTTAATGATGAAGGAGGAGAAGGAGGAGGAGAAGGAAAAGATTGCCAAAAATCGAAGAACTTAACAAGGAAATGATCGCTTCCTGTGGTGGGTCTAATCTTTGGAATGGGGCAATGGTGGCAGTATTGGAGGGCTATTTCATCAGTTTGCTTGTTATCTTTAACAGACAAAAATGTCAATTTTAGCTCTTTCAGTGGCTGGGTAGTAGATTCTGCTTATGCCTCTCCAAGTGAGAGTTACAGGTGACAAAAAAATCTATTATTCTTACGCTACATATGTTTATCAAGGTTTTCCTTATATAAAAAGAAACTAAATCAGAGGATTAACTGTACTAAAGAACTATTGTTTCAGAAATGTCTTTGGGTATCCTGCTCATTGCACTAAGATGTTGCACTGTCACAGTTTTGCAAGTGAATATTCATTCTTACTTCAGCTATGCCTGAGTTTTTATTCTATAATTTCTAATTTTCTTCAACTTTATTTATAAAACCCATTTTGATTTTTTCTTGTATCCTCTTCCCTTGTTTCTTACCACTCTCCCTCTCTCTCCCTTTCACTTCCTTCCTCTTTTTTCTCTCCCTCTTTCTTACTCTTTTTTCCTTTTCTTTCTTCCTTTGCATAAAATTAAAATTGAATAAAAAAGGTGATTCTTTTTAGAAACTTAATCATCATGGCTCCTCTGATTATAGCTGAGATAGTCTTATTATTTGAATAATTCTTCCTAGATATTTCTAACTAAATACGCACTTGACAATATTCTGCAGTTTTATTTGAATTATAGATATATTCTTCAATTATCAGATGAAAAAAAAATAATGAATGCCTAAAGCAGTCCATGGCTTTGACATGGCCTTACTAAAATCTTTAAAGATTCATCAGAACCTAAAGATAAGTACCACCATACCCACTGAACTAGAAACACATTACTCAGTTTGCAGAACATCAAACAGAAGTTCTTCTAGGACACCATGCCACTTTTTACATTGATATTCTTTTCTTACCCACTTGTCTCTCTGGGAAACTTCTATTTATTTGTAAGACTAAGTTAAAGAGGACATTTTACTTCTCCACCTAGGAAAAATAACTTCTGCCTCAGCCCAGGCAGCTGTGGTATTTGCTTCTATTCTAAGGGTTGTCACTGTACAATTTATAAATCTGAAGCTCTCAGAGGACACATACTTGTCTTGCTCATCTTTTTATTCTTAAGGGTTGAATATTACAGTGTCTTGCATGTGAAAAAGGGTTAATAAAGTGTTGAGTGACTCAAATGATAAATAATAATTATTACAAAAATGTATATAGCACTTACTTAATGCCAGGACTTCTCAGAGCACTTTAAATATTTTAATACAATAAATTTAATCCTCACAATCACCATATGTGGTATTTTTCTTATTTAACAGACGAGAAAACTGATAAATTTAACAGAGACATTAAACAACTTCCCTTGGGTCACACTGGGAAAGATCCGGCATTGGAATCCAGGCAGACTGCTTCCAGGATCCAGATTAGTAAAGCTTGCCAATCCACTTCCTGGCTTAAAAATATTCAGTATCTCCCCCATCTTTTACAGGATAGATTCCACTCTGATGAGCAGAGCAAAAAAAAGTCCACTTCATCGTATAGTTCCTGCATAGATTTTTAGATGCTTATTTTTCAGATTCCCAAAGCTGCTCTCATCTTGAAATATTTGTCATTCTGCCAACACACACTGTTTTATCAGGCCACTAGATGTATATATATATATATATATATATATATATATATATATATATATATGTGTGTGTGTGTGTGTGTGTGTGTGTATGTATATATATATATATATTTTTTTTTTTTTTTTTTTTTTTTTCTCTGCTTGGAAGGCTGTCCACCTGAAACTCTTCCTTCATCTGACTGGGAAAATCATTGCTATCTTGTGAGAATGCACAACCATCACTGTTTCTTTGACGATCTAGAGAGTTCCTCCCTGAGATTCGCATTTCTCAGTGCCAAAGTATAAGAAGAAATGCTGGTTCGACAGAGGCAAATTTTAAGAGCTACTGCACTTCGTTGTTATACCCGTAGATGGAATTATTTAGGGGTAGAATTTGGAGGGCAAAGCTGGCACTTAGATGCAGTAAAACAGAACAGAATAAAGACTCGCTTTGTGCAAAACTGCAAGTTTCAGTTAATTCCCTTTGTCACCTTTTGGCTTAGTTTATTGGAAATACAAGTTTGTGTAACAGGCATATTAGAATACAAGAAAGATCAAGCTGTCAACATATGGCTTCCTATTGAGATCATTTGTGAGATTAATGCATCTGCCTGTGGGTTATGCATTGCTAACTTCAGCTCCGCAGAAATGAAACGTCATGAGCAGCAGTGTGTGCTTTATTACTTAATTTGTGGCCTATCTTTGGATGGGACAGAGAATCAATGTCCTTCTATTAGTTTCCATATTTTGCTTTATGAATCCCATTCCTGAACAGTCCAGTCATTGATGAATACTTCATGTTAAATAGCCGGTCATCTGATGAAGAGAGCTGGCCACCAGGGATGAGGAAAGAGATGCTGGTGTGAGGGTAATTAAAGGTTCCATGCAGGTATTTTGCAACCCACAGAGAGAAGAGAGCAAGACTGTAATGCCATTCTTCATGGCAGGGAAAAGGCCAAATGACATAGAAATAAAGCAAGACAAAATCAACAAAGAATTAAACAGAAAAATCAACTGGCTTTGGAAAGAAGACACAATTGAAGGTGTCACTCTAGAAAACTATTTCTATTCAGCCATGCATACCTCTTCCTTGTCAGTTTCTTGTCCCATTTACCGTTCTTAGGAATGGAAATTGGTGTCTTACAAAGATAGCATTTCTGGCTCATGGAAACTCCTCCATCACCAGTGTAGGGGAAGGAAAAGAACGATGCTGGTAATAATGAATGTATAGGGACAATTTCTGGTGCCTGTTAAGGGTCATAACCTCAGCTGTTCAGTTTTTTTCTTTCTGAGTCTCTATGGAATTCAATGTGGAATTTATCAAATGGCAAGAGAAAATTTTGCCATTGTAGTGCTTTGACCACATACTACTATCTGCTTTGGAGTATACGTAATTGTGCCGATGTAGTATGGAATAGTCCAAAGACTGTGAATTTTGGAGACGGACCTGGGTTTCAGTTCTGAAACTGTTACTACTTAGTTTTACGAATTTGAGCAAGTTATGTAATCTCTTTGAATACCAGCTCTTACTTACAAAATATAAATTCAAAGGGGTTAATTTGCAGGCTAAACAAAAACATGGCTTATAATATGCATACAGTTTCATAAATATTTTATTAATTATTAATTTTTTTGCTTGTATTTTATTAATACAAGCAAAAAAAGGAAAATTTATAACTATTTTTCTTTAGAAACCAGAGATTTTATGAAACTTTCTCACATCATGAGATCAGCAGCCTAAACTATTAGATTAAAAGAAAAACTAAAATTGCTCATAATGTTAATTTAAAATAAACAGAAACTTAAGCACAATTTCTTAAGAAAAAACACAAGAAAAACTGTATTTCAGATGGAATTGTGATCATGACTTGTGCCGAAGGTAGACGCTTAACCGACTGAGCCATCCAGGCACCCTATACCCAAATTTAGATAATTCTGTTTCCCATTTGACATTTTACATTTTAACATTTATTGATTTAATGGGGTTAAAAAATACTATCATTTTAATTTATACAATCAGGCAGTGATGGGGTCATCCCAGAAGAATTTTACAAGACTATGGAGTTAGTTGAATAAAGATCAGTATTCTAAGAGATGAGGCTGAGAGGTTGGATTATTAAGACAAAAGTAAGTCTTCTGATGTTAATATGGGGGTGGCAGAACAGAAAACAAAGCCCTACACATTGCTAAAACTAATAATGCAAATCTAGTGGTGGTGCTGGCTTACTTGCAAAGGTGAAAGCGGGATTTCTAAGGTCAGAGTCTATTACTGATCATAGATAAATTGAATCATGTAAAATTCAGAGAGATAGTGATACGAAAGCAATTCAAACTCAACTTGCTAGATGCTTTATAACTAACTAAATTTTCTCCAGGATCTTAAGATATAATGACTCTTGAAAAAAGACCAAAAGCAGTTTCTACAGTGCATACCTCTGGACTCTCAATTCCATTTAGACACTTTTTGTGCTCACCATAATTTTTTTGTTGTTTTGCTCATGTGCCCTATTTCAAATAAATAAGCAATAAATATATATTTACTAGGAATAACATTACGCCAAATGGTGAGCAATAAATTAATTCTCAAAGCACAAGAGAAAAAAATTAAACAAGTGCTAGTTTCGTTATCAGCCTACAGTAAAAAATGGTTAATGTATACAACTACTAGTTTTAAAAAGATATGGACTAATTTTATATCAACATGTGTACCTATATGGTACAATAATTTAAAATATTTTTATGAATTATTCATAGATATAGATGAAATGGGAAAAGAAAAAAAACAAAAACATATGAAATAAAATGAATTTATAAAATATCAAGAAGAGCAGAAAAAAACAATGATTTTGCTCAAAGAAATGCAGTTTCTTTATTGCAAGAGTGAGAGAGAAAGTCCAGGTATGGTTAATTCACAGTCCAAATGTATCCATGAGAAAAGGAGAAGTATTCATAGTACTGATAGATACAAAATGAAATTACATAACATGTAACCCCTGATTATTTCATTTAAGCATTTTTATTTATTAGTTTATTGGCAATTTGGGTTCATTTTTCTGTGAATTTCCTTTGTCCTCCCTCTTTTCCTATAAAGTAGTTTGCCTTTTTGCTTACTGATGTGCACACTTATCCTGGGTACTAATTTGCTGCATGTTATGTGAGTATCTATGTCAAACAGGTAATCATAAAAAGATGGAATGAAAAATATGCAAGAGATTGTGAGATCTTCACTTTAGGGTGGTAAGTAGTCTTTGAAAAGAAGGAAGAGAATGAGTTGAGGGAGGGTATATTTCAACCCTTTAACATTTTATTTGTTAAAATTTTTGAAGAAAACAAAATGTTTTTTTTTTTTTAAATTTTATTTATTTATTTGACAGAGAGAGAGACAGCGAGAGAGGGAACACAAGCAGGGGGAGTGGGAGAGGGAGAAGCAGGCTTCCCGCAGAGCTGGGAGCCCAATGCGGGGCTCGATCCCAGGACCCTGAGATCATGACCTGAGCCGAAGGCAGCCACTTAACCGACTGAGCCACCCAGGTGCCCCGAAAACAAAATATGTTTAACCCCACCTGAGGAATGGCACTCTACAGGAGCTCAGATTCCTCAGAGATGAGGGTCTTGGTGGCCCACCAGGTAAACTCAAATTGGCATAGGTTCTAGTCAAGGGGAGGGGAGTCTAGAATGGGATATAGAAGAGAGAGAAGATAAAGACCACTTCTAAACTTGGGAGCAGCATGAGCTATAGTTCATGTTACTGATCTTCCTATTTTTTACTTTTCTCAGGACAAGAAATCAATCAAAATCTTGGAGTAACTGCTCGCAGATGGGGTGAACTTACTATGAAGCAGGTGGATCCAAGCATCACAAGAGGTAGTTCGTAGTTGATATTGTGGTTCATCATCCAAATCTTCTAGGATTGAGGTACCCTATCCCTTGACTGCTGGGAAAATTTACTGCTGATAGCTCACAGCCACATGCCATTGTGGAAACTGTTTTCCATCAAAGGAAGCTTCCTCACCCACGTAACACTCCCTCCCCAGGGCAGTTGTAGGAGTCGAAAGAACTGAGTCCCTCACCCAGATCTGAGATTCTCTGAAGGGCTGCCCTAGTTTCAGAACTCTCTGTGAGAAAGATGGAATCCATCACTGCTACCATGACACAATTAACCTTACCTCACTCTTACTCTTGCTTCCCTTTCCCTCTCAAAATTAGTGTTTATGAGAGCATTCTCCAGTCCATCAAATTCAGACCATCACATTCCATTCCTAAGGAGGCTTATCTATAACAAGACTTTGAGCTTTACAAAGTAAAGGTAGAAATTATTTTTAGTTTACATTTAAGTTGTCAGCCTAATTCAGTAGGTAAGAAAGAGGTGAGAAATCAAGATAAAATCTTTCATGACTAAGTCAGTGCTTTGTAACACAATATGCTTGTACTTGACTTCTGAGAAATCTGGACATAATAGGACAAAGAAAAAATCAGAAACCCTGAGATAGATCTCCATTTATGAAATTCATGAAGGAAAATTGGTCTATTTTCATATATTCAGAGTTTTAAACAATATACTAGTCCCCTTTTCCCATTTGTTTATTTATTTAACAACTATTAAACTATTCCTGTATGACAGCTACTGTGCTAAGCACAGATAATTCAAATAAGAGGAAGTCTCCAAATGCAAGGAACTACTGAGAATTTGGTAATAAACCAAAAGAGACAAATAGTGTAATAGGTGTAATAATAGGTGCTGTAATAGCCATTTACACAGGATCCTTTCTGAGCAAATGGGAAAAAAAAAAAAACAGATGTGATGGGCAGAGGAAGGCTTGTTGGAACAAATGAAGATTGAGTTCACCTTTGAAGGATTAGAAGAAATTATTTAGGCAAGAGATATGGGAAGGGAAATATGAAAGTACATTATGTGGGAATGGTAATAGGTTCTGAGACACTTAAGATCATGAATTTGATGTAGTTCAGTATATCTAATATAAATATATTTCAAAATAAGCCTAGAGTGGTAGGCAGTGACCAGACTATGGGAATTGTTGGTATAAAGGAAGTGATTTTGAATGTAATCCTGCCCAAATGGGGATGCATACTTCAAAGAATTTAAAATAGAGGAATTTCCTGATCAGACATGTTTTACAAATATT
This sequence comes from Phoca vitulina, assembly GCF_004348235.1. Classification (NCBI taxonomy): domain Eukaryota; kingdom Metazoa; phylum Chordata; class Mammalia; order Carnivora; family Phocidae; genus Phoca; species Phoca vitulina. The sequence continues at coordinate 13,919,989 of NW_022589727.1, read as the reverse complement.
ATTCTGAATATAGGCCACTATACCACCATCCCTAATTTAAAGATCAGAAATATAATCTCACAGGGTCCTGGGTAACTATCCAAAGGTGTGCAGAATACCCCTTTTCTACCCCTTTTTTAAGACTCAATAACATGATATAAATAAATAACTCAGGTCTGTGTCAGGGTGGTACCTAATGATATGTTTGGGGGGGAGGGGGTGGAAATTAACAAAGGATACTGAAGCACCCTGGGGAAACAATGGGGGAGACCCATCACCACAACTGGAATGAAATGATCACTGAAATTCAGTTTCTCATAATTGGAACTGAGACTCTAGAAAAAGGAAAATTTAAATTTAAATCACATTAAATTTCTTTCTTTTATTAATGTATTATATCACATTGATTGATTTGCAGATGTTGAACGAACTTTGCAGCCCAGGGATAAATCCCACTTAGTCATGGTGAATAATCCTTTTAATGTACTGTTGGATCTTACTGGCTAGTGTTTTGGTGAGGATTTTTGCATCCATATTCATCAAGGATATTGGTCTGTAATTCTCCTTTTTGATGGGGTCTTTGTCTGGTTTTGGGATCAAGGTAATGGTGGCCGCATGAAACAAGTTTGGAAGTTTTCCTTCCATTTCTATTTTTTGGATCAGTTTCAGAAGAATAGGTACTAATTTTTCTTGAAATGTTTGGTAGAATTCCCCTGGGAAGCCATCTGGCCCTGGGCTTTTGTTTGTTGGGAGATTTTTGATGACTGCTTCAATTTCCTTAGTGGTTATAGGTCTGTTCAGGTTTTCTATCTCTTCCTGGTTCAGTTTTGGTAGTTGATACATCTCTAGGAATGCATCCATTTCTTCCAGGTTATCTAATTTGCTGACATATAGTTCCTCATAAAATGTTCTTATAATTGTTTGTATTTCTTTGGTGTTGGTTGTGATCTCTCCTCTTTCATTCATGATTTTATTTATTTGGGTCATTTCTCTTTTCTTTTTGATAAGTCTGGCCAGGGGTTTATCTATCTTGTTAATTCTTTCAAAGAACCAGCTCCTAGTTTCGTTGATGTGTTCTACTGTTCTTTTGGTTTTTATTTCATTGATTTCTGCTCTGATCTTTATTATTTCTCTTCTCCTGCTGGGTTTAGGCTTTATTTGCTGTTCTTTCTCCAGCTTTTTTAGGTGTAGGGTTAGGTTGTATATTTGAGACCTTTCTTGTTTCTTGAGAAAGGCTTGTATTGCTATATACTTTCCTCTTAGGACTGCCCTTGCTGCATCCCAAAGATTTTGAACAGTTGTGTTTTCATTTTCATTTGTTTCCATGAATTTTTTTAATTCTTCTTTAATTTCTTGGTTGACCCATTCATTCTTTAGTAGGATGCTCTTTAGCCTTCATGTATTGAGTTCTTTCTGACTTTCCTCTTATGACTGAGTTCTAGTTTCAAAGCATTGTGGTCTGAAAATATGCAGGGAATGATCCCAATCTTTTGGTACCAGTTGAGATCTGATTTGTGACCTAGGATGTGATCTATTCTGGAGAATGTTCCATGGGCACTAGAGAAGAATGTGTATTCTGTTGCTTTGGGATGGAATGTTCTGAATATATCTGTGAAGTCCATTTGGTCCAGTGTGTCACTGAAAGTCTTTATTTCCTTGTTGATCTTTTGCTTAGATGATCTGTCCATTTCAGTGAGGGGGGTGTTAAAGTCCCCCACTATTACTGTATTGTTGTCAATGTGTTTCTTTGCCTTTGTTACGAACCATATGATCCTCTCAATAGATGCAGAAAAAGCATTTGACAAAGTACAGCATCCTTTCTTGATCAAAACTCTTCAGAGTATAGGGATAGAGGGTACATACCTCAATATCATAAAAGCCATCTGTGAAAAACCCCCAGCGAATATCATTCTTAATGGGGAAAAACTGAGAGCTTTCCGCCTAAGGTCAGGAATGCAGCAGGGATGTCCACTATCACCACTGCTATTCAACATAGTATTAGAAGTCCTAGCCACAGCAATCAGACAACAGAAAGAAATAAAAGGCATCCAAATCGGCAAAGAAGAAGTCAAACTCTCACTCTTTGCAGATGATATGATACTTTATGTGGAAAACCCAAAAGACCCCACCCCAAAACTGCTAGAACTCATACAGGAATTCAGTAGAGTGGCAGGGTATAAAATCAATGCACAGAAATCAGTGGCATTCCTATACACCAACAACAAGACAGAAGAAAGAAATTAAGGAGTCGATCCCATTTACAATTGCATCCAAAACCGTAAGATGCCTAGGAATAAATCTAACGAAAGAGGCAAAGAATCCGTACTCAGAAAACTATAAAATACTCATGAAAGAAATTGAGGAAGACACAAAGAAATGGAAAAACGTTCCATGCTCATGGATTGGAAGAACACATATTGTGAAGATGTCAATGCTACCTAGAGCAATCTACACATTCAACACAATCCTTATCAAAATACCTTCCATTTTTTTCAAAGAAATGGAACAAATCATCCTAAAATTTGTATGGAACCAGAAAAGGCTGTGAATAGCCAGAGGAATGTTGAAAAAGAAAAGCAAAGCTGGTGGCATCACAATTCTGGACTTCCAGCTCTATTACAAAGCTTTCATCATCAAGACAGTATGGTACTGGCACAAAAACAGACACATAGATCAATGGAACAGAATAGAGAGCCCAGAAATGGATCCTCAACTCTATGGTCAACTAATCTTTGGCAAAGCAGGAAAGAATGTCCAATGGAAAAAAGACAGTCTCTTCAACAAATGGTGTTGGGAAAATTGGACAGCCACATGCAGAAGAATGAAACTGGACCATTTCCTTACACCACACACAAAAATAGACTCAAAATGGTTGAAAGATCTAAATGTGAAACAGGAGTCCTTCAAAATCCTAAAGGAGAACACAGGCAGCAACCTCTTCGACCTCAGCCACAACAACTTATTCCTAGAAACATCGCCAAAGGCAAGGGAAGCAAGGGCAAAAATGAACTATTGGGACTTCATCAAGATAAAAAGCTTTTGCACAGCAAAAGGAACAGTCAACAAAACCAAAAGACAACTGACAGAATGGGAGAAGATATTTGCAAATGACATATCAGATAAAGGGCTAGTATCCAAAATCTATAAAGAACTTCTTAAACTCAACACCCAAAGAACAAATGATCCAATCAAGAAATACGCAGAAGACATGAAGAGACATTTTTCCAAAGAAGACATCCAAATGGCCAACAAAGACATGAAAAAGTGCTCAACATCACTCAACGTCAGGGAAATCCAAATCCAAATCTCAATGAGATACCACCTCACATCAGTTAGAATGGCTAAAATTAACAAGTCAGGAAATGACAGATATTGGTGGGGATGCAGAGAAAGGGGAACCCTCCTACACTGTTGGTGGGAATGCAAGCTGGTGCAGCCACTCCGGAAAACAGTATGGAGGTCCCTCAAAAGTTGAAAATAGAGCTACCCTACGATCCAGCATTGCACTACTGGGTATTTACCCCAAAGATACAAATGTAGGGATCCAAAGGGCTACATGCACCCCGATGTTTATAGCAGCAATGTCCACAATAGCCAAACTATGGAAAGAGCCAAGATGTCCATCAACAGATGAATAGATAAAGAAGATGTGGTATATATATATACAATGGGATATTATGTAGCCATCAAAAGGAATGAAATCTTGCCATTTGCAACGACATGGATGGAACTGGAGGGTGTTATGCTGAGCAAAATAAGTCAATCAGAGAAAGACATGTATCATGTGATCTCACTGATATGAGGAATTCTTAATCTCAGGAAACAAACTGAGGGTTGCTGGAGTGGTGGAGGTGGGAAGGATGGGGTGGCTGGGTGATAGACATTGGGGAGGGTATGTGCTATGGTGAGCACTGTGAATTGTGTAAAACTGTTAAATCACAGACCTGTACCTCTGAAACAAATAATACATTATATGTTAAAAAAAAAAGAAGATAGCAGGAAGGAAAAAATTAAGGGGGTGAAATCGGAGGGGGAGATGAACCATGAGAGACTATGGACTCTGAAAAACAAGCTGAGAGTTCTAGAGGGGAGGGGTTGGGGATATGGGTCAGCCCGGTGATAGGTATTAAAGAGGGCACATACTGCATGGAGCACTGGGTGTTATACACAAACAATGAATCATGGAACACTACATCAAAAACTAATGATGTAATGTATGGTGATTAACATACCATAATAATTAAAAAAAACAATAAACATGTACTTCCTTATAAAAAAATTACATTAAATTTCCTTGTGGTGGTGAGAATGTGTACAGGAAAAAAGTAGAAAATGGCTGAATGGGGAAAGGCTGAGGTCATGAAAAATAAGTTAATATTCATTGGCCATAAGAACCTCCTAGTGGCCATATCTAATGGGAAGCCAGAATGCAATGGAGTCCATGTGATAGCAACCATAGAAGTCAGTCCAGAGTTCAAGCAAGCTCATCTTATGTCTTCCACAGAGGTCAAGCTCTAGGGCAAAGAGCAGGATGGAGAAGGTTGGAGAGTGTATGGAGATGGAAATGAAGGATATTCAGCATAAGAGAAAAAATAATTTTCCTTCCATGCTTCTGAGTTCTGAACTAAGACCCCTGTAATAAAAGATAGATTAATAACAGAAAAGTAAACAAGTTTAACATGTACTCCTCATGCATAGATATGAGGCACCCAGGGAAAAATTAGTAACTCCTCAAATTGGCAAATTCAGAATTAAATAAAATTTTACCAAGGAAAGGGAAGGAGGAATATAAGGCCCAACAAGTTCACTCCCGAAGTTTGCTTTAAAAAGTATATACTTTCATTGCCATAGGTGGTAAGAATGGTGTAGTGAAATGGGGTCTCTGGTTTCCCACAAGAATGTGAGACACTTCCAGTCACAGACCTGCTAATCTGTTAAACTAAGCAGGTGCTACTGGAATGGGACTTTTCTAGCACTAACAATGAAGATTGATATGACAAAGGCCCCTTCAGGACAGGGACCACTTATGGCAAGCTTCCCTGACATCAGGCATAGTTGGACAAAGACAATGCTGCTTCTCAGATTCACAACCTCTTTGGCTATCTATCAGAAGCATGCTAGTACATGCATCCTCCAGATGGCAGAGATCAGAGAGAATATTCTCACGGGTCACAAAGCCAAACTCTTAAGACATAGAACAAGATGAAAGGAAGACTTCCTCTGACCTATGGTTCTTTTCTTTATGACAAATGGCACAAAAGACAGAAATAAAAGAAAACAATGACCATTTCTGGGAGGAAAAGGATCTATAGAAAACAAGAATTCTCTTAACAACCTTTTACCAGAGTCACTATATCCAAGGAAATAGTTCACACAAATATTTTCTCCTGCTAACCTAAAGTTGAAAAGGAAGAGATAAGAAATTTTTACCTTTCTCTCTCAACCAGTCACTATAGAGAGAGATCAGGGAGAGCTCACTCTGGTAAAAAATTCTTACCCTTCACCAGCATCAGCCAGTTTTCAGGATCCTATTTGTAGGCTCCAGAGACTGTATGGTTTTGCAGAAATTTCCTTTGTGGTCACCAAACTATGAAGGGGAAAGAATAATTTTCCTCTACCTTTCTAGATTCTTGGCTGGGACACCCCACTAATAAAAATCAGATTAACAGGAGAAAAACAAACAGAAGTTTAATAACATGTATACCTTGTGTAAACATGGGAGATACCCGGGAAAACTGAGTAACTTTCCAAAATGGCACAATCTACCACTTTAAATGGCATTTCCAGCTAAAGACAAAAGATGTTGGGGGAAGATAGAGTGAAGAGGGTGATATTATGTGAACCAGGAGCTAAAGGTCAAGAAAGAATTCTTGAGACGTTTTTGGTGCAAAAAGGTATTTTTATTAAAGCACAGGGACAGGACAAGACCGGCCCCTGGGCAGGAAGAGCCACACTGGGATTGTGAAGAGCCATTGATTATATACTTTTAAATTGGGGAGGTGGGATAAAGACAAAGGAATTTTCTATAAAGATTTCCACATGTTAAAGAAGACTTATAGGATCCTGGTGGTCGGGTTATGTCAATCTAAGGTTGCTTTTTGCCTCTAGCAAATCATTAACATTAAGACAATTGTGAGGTTCTTTAAGGAATGTCATACTTTGACTGTCTCAAGTATTCGTCAATGGGCTGCTAGTTATAAGGAAATTTAATTTTATCTACATTTCTTTTGTCTTTGTTCTCCTCATCAAAGGGAGGCCAGTTATGGGAGGTTACCAGGAAAAGTACAATAAATAAGGGTCAGGTTGTTATGCAGGTTCAAGTCCTTGCCTTCTTTATTGGTAAGAGTTTCTAGAGATTTATCATTCTTCTCTTTCCTGGTACAGAGATGGAAATACCCTTACAAATAGAGATTTCCCCTATAAATGTAAATGTTTCTTACAAAATGGTAACTTCTTTTCAGTTTTTAGAGTTTCTCCTGTGTCTGCAGTTTTTCAAAAATCACCAGCTCAAGGTAATCCTTATGCCAAAGAGACATCTTCTGGAGTGCCAAACTCTGCCTCCCTTCAGTATAATGGTAAAGGGCATTGGGGTTTAGGGCATGGTAAGTAAGAACTGAGGAGATAGGGTTTGGTGAATCCAGCTCCTGAGTGAATCCTAGAGAAATGGCTAGGTCTGAGACGATTGGCTGCTAGACCCAAAGCACAGGTGTTTCCAGAAAGGAGGCCCCTGTCATCCATGGTGGTGGTCTTTTAAGTGACCCATATATAAGTTACCATGTAGGTTTCAAAAAAGGAGGTATCACTGAAGGTCCAATGATCAGAAGCTTTTTCCGAGTTCTCCCATATCCAGACAAATTTCCTCAATTATTTTATGACCCTAGGGAAAGAAAGAGAGTGACAACAATTGAGACTGGGTTTCCTGGCATTCAGATTGGATTTCCCGGCAAGTGAAGGCATCAACATTGGTTATATACTTGGGACTCTGAATCAAGCCCTGTTGTCAAGAAAATTGCAAAAAAAGAAAAGCCAGAATCTTGAACCACACATTAATCTGCCTGGATTTAAGCCTTTTGAGTATTTTATGTGTGCACACATAATTAATGAAGTCTCACTGAATTTTTTAAGTACTTTGTAATGATAACCATAGGAATTATAAAGAAGAGTTTCAAGAACTGGCCCAGCAAAGAGCTGAGCAAGAGAAAGTTGGTTCAGTCTGTAAAATGAAAAGGCAATGTAAGCATAAACATCTTACTGAAGCATCATTCACAGGCCCTTTAAGAGAAGGAAAGACTTTGTGCTTCTCCTCACACCAGGATTCCTCTTAATGAATGCCATACTTTAGTTCAAAATTTATCTTTTACTCAGTGAAATGGCAGTTCCTGAAGAGTTAATATTTTGAAAGCAAAACACCTGAGATTAGAGAGTTTCTTAGAGAAATTATTTGCAAAAATAAGTCCCATTGTAAAATGTAAGGATTAATGTATTAATCAGAGCTTTGTGAACTCTCACATTAAGCAGCTTTGTTATGCTAATTAACTTGTAAATGAAGAATGGAGTCATTCTCCTATTATTGAAAATCATTCTTAAAGGCCTGATTTAGAACAATAAAGATGTCCTTTATGCTTGTAAATTTTGCTAAGTTTTAGATCAGGAGTCTATTTTAGTGAAAAAGTCACCTTATTTTTTCAAGTTGCTACATATCCATTAAGCTTTATATTTAGTTTTATTCAGCCCATGAAATTAACAAAAGAAATATCTGTTCAGGAAGGAAATAATACAAGACAACCTTGGGAATTTATTTCCTCACAATCTCCCATTAAAAGGCCAATAGTGCATAAAAAGTCAAATGATGCATCTACACCAGAGGTCAACAGACTGACTTGAGGGTTACAGAGTCAAAAACATTGTTTGGTTTTGGTTCCCTCTGTAATTCTTTGTTTTGCTTTTTTAAAAATTTAAATTGTAAATATTTCAAAATTGAGAGATTACATACAAAATCCTATGTGGATTTTCGTGCAAAATTAGAAGATGTGACTAGGGCGGCATTCAGCTTTGGCAACAATCACTTGGAGCTGACCAGCAGCTATTACTACTAAATTGGCATTCTTGCAAGTTCCTGCCTCAAAATACTCTCACTAATCTTACTGGCTAGACAGCTAGGATTGACCAAACAAGTTGTGAGAAAAAATAAAATCATTCTATTGCAGTTACTTAGAAAGCAAGCATTAAAAATACCACCCACTTACCCATATTTCTCCTGTTGTAGTGAAATCAGTATGTTGGTCATGGAGCTTGTGAGAAACACAATATCAAGCAATTACTTGCTTTTTGTCTGTTGAGAATTCTTCAGTCATTAATTGGTTAAGACGAGGAAGCAAGAATACAGATGTGGTAATATTTTTCAACACTATGGTGCTTAAATCAGTTTATTGCTTTCTGAAATTCCTTTAAGATAAAACATTAACATGGAATATATTAGCACTTGACAATTAGTAATATAAATCAAACACCTAACAGATCATCTTTACTATCCTTGATTAATCAATTGCACAATAGAGTAGCTTACAGTGCTGCCTGGAGTTTAGGTAACTTGGTCTTGATCTCATTAAAGAAATTGACTCACACATGCCATCCAAGGGAAAAATCTCCACCTTTGCATCAAAAGATTGACTCAAAGATTTAGACATTTTGGTTAGTACAACCAATCTAATTTTTAATAATTTTTCAGTCCAATTATTCACAATCAGTAATATAACTATATGATTAGAGTCCTGGTTAATTTGTCCTAGTTAATTTGTGTCTTTAAGAAATTCATTTGGTAATACATTATATGTTAATAAAAATTTTAAAAAAAGAAATTCATTTGGTAAGAAATAAGAGCAATCTTTTTTTTATGAAATCACTTTTCAAAAATATCAATGATGAGCCAACTACATTTTTTAAAAAATATTTTATTTATTTACTTGACAGAGAGAGACACAGCAAGAGAGGGAACACAAGCAGGGGGAGCGGGGAGGGAGAAGCAGGCTTCCCGCTGAGCAGAGAGCCCGATGTGGGGCTCGATCCAAGGACCCTGGGATCATGACCTGAGTGAAGGCAGACGCTTAATGACTGAGCCACCCAGGCACCCAGCCAACTACATTTTAATACTCTGTAACTCAAGACTGAAATCCAATGAAAGTTTTCTCATTTCTGACTTTGTGAAAATTAATGTACACTGCTTAGTTAGTTAACATTTGTAGTTGATAGTATAAAGAACTAGAAATTGAAGTTATTAATTAATGTACAATGTGATGAAGCTAAGTATGACATGACTTAGTATGACTAAATATGACAACATTAAAATAATAGATTTCAGCAAAGATCTTTGGAATAATACACACACACACACACACACATACACACACACACACACACACACACATATATCACTCTGGGGACTGAAAAATGGTCTTTGGCCCAGTCAAGGTATAAAGTTGGAACTGAAGACTCTGTGTGATGCCTGGACCTTCAAAGATCTCCCAACTCTATAGCAGGGTATAAAAAGAACCATGGCCCTTGGCAGAAGCAATCTCAACATCTCTCTAGAGGTATTTATCTTAACCTTTAAAAGAATTCCACATATAAAACCTTCTAAACACAAGTTCACAAAACAAATTCAGAAAACATGACAAAATAAGCTACCATGAATAAGAAAAAACAGAAAAAAATATCAAAATATTATCTTTCCATAATTAAGCTCTCAGAAATAGTAATAGAAATTTCAGATGTAAACTCTTAAAAACTGTTAAGAATGAATGAAGAATGAAATAAAGAATAATCATGATAAAAGAGTAGGAAATAATGGAAGAATATAAAATCTATTTAAAAATAATAAATTGAAATTCTAAAAGTAAATTATATATAATCATTGAGACAAAAAATATGCAAATAGGCTAAATACGTTGAACATTGAATTAACAAACTGGAATAGAACCTTGAAGGTCCACTACATGTCTGTACCAAAATGGAGAACAATGGCTTATTTGAGCCACATTCTGATAGAGTAGAAAAAATTTATTAAATGTGTATTGCCTGCATCTCTATCTTTTATAAAGTTTTTAATAAAATATTTCTTATAAATTTTATTTAAGTCCCTTTCTTACTAGGTCTTAGAGAAGAGTATCCAAAGATAGGTCACATACATATAAAATTGATATACATCATAAAATGCTCAGAGTTTCTTTGCCCATTCACTATCTAAAACATTGTTATTGTGCTACAGTTATCCTATCCCCAAATTTCAGTTTTCTGGCAATAGGTGTATTCGTCCAAATCACACACATTCCATTGCCTAACCAATTTCCAGCCATGCCCCATGTATTCCTCAACCCCAGTGCTAGAGCTCAATCTAGTATTTCTTGTAACCAAAAGTAACTGGTAAAGTAAATCTATTTGTATTCTCAATGATTAAACATTTAGAGTAGCTTTATAACTTGAACACATTTTTAAAATGTTGTTGGAATTTAAAGTTTAGAGCTCACCTGGCATTTATCTATAGGATCTTAATTCTGTATAAGGCACTTCTTTTTTTGTTAACTTAGGGTCCCTGCAAATATTATTAATTCTGGCTTTATATACACTAACCAAGAAAACACCAACAGTCATTAAAGTGAATGCCGTTCTTCAGTCATCACAGAAATGATTTCTTGTCTTTTCTCCATTGTAAAAACTCTCCAAGGAATGTCTATATTTGTGAGTTTAATCAGAAAGTGGTCAGGAACAAAGACTCTGGGGACAGAATATTTTGGTTAGAATCCTCACTTTGCAAGTAAAAAGTTGTATGACCTTGGGCAAATCACTTTACCCCATCTTGGCTCAGTTTCTTCATTCAAAAGATAGTATCTGACTTATTGTTGTCAGGATAAAATTAATTTATATGCATAAAGCATGTAGGTCTGTTCAGACAAACAGTAAATACTGCATAAATATTATGATTAATATTGAATTTTCACCCATTAAATTCATACTAATCTTGTATTAATTTTCATAACCGTCATAACTGTACCTACAACATGCATTCTTCATGTATCAAGTGACTATAGACTAGGTAATAATTCTTCTATCCATTCATCCATTTATCCATATATTTATACCTTTAGTAACCAAATAAATCACCCTTTCCAGTCTCCTTTCTAAGTTAAAATAAGCATACAATTTAGTGGAAGAGTAAAGTCATGAAAATGAACAATTAGAACAGATTTTCAATTAAGACTATGGTAAGAGTACTTAAATTTGCCTGAGGGATTTAAGAAATGTTTTACAGAATAAATAACTTTTGAATTGAAACATGAAGTAAAATATATCAAGCTGCTAAGAGAATGTGAGGGGCCATATGTGAAAAGCAGAAAGAAAACTGGAAAATCAGCCCTCCCTTAAACAGTAAACAGAAGATATCCTAGAGAAATTTAAAGCCTGTGGAGCACTGAAGGTGCTAGTCCAACTCCTGCTTAGATTAATTCAAATTCCCACATTAATGTCTAGTAGAAGGAAGAAACATTTCCAGGCACAGCAATCGTTTACCTGAGTCATTACCGACCTACTTAAGCTGTCTATCTTTCAACAAGTATCTAGGAGGCATATACGAAGGAAGAAAAAAAAAATCAACACACTGCCAAGCCACCAACCAACAGAATCAAGACTTAAATATGATGCAGATGTAGGAACCGCCTGACAAGAAACTTTAAATAACTGTGATTAATATGTTAAAGAGCCTAATGGAAAAGGTAGACAGTAGGTAAGGTCAGATGGGTAACTTCAACAAGGAGATGAAAACTATCAGAAAGAATCAACAGATGTGCTAAACACACACACACACACACACACAAATATAACAGAAAAGAAGAATGCTTCCAACAGGCTCATCTATAGACTTAAGAGAGCCAAATAAGGAATCAGTGAATTGATAGACAAATACAAAATTATAATTGGAGACCTCAACACTCCTTTCTCAGCAATTGATAGAAGTAGACATAAAATCAATTAAGGACATAAAAGACATGAACAAAACTACCAACTGACTTTACGTACTTGATATTTATAGAAATCTCTACCCAACAAAGACAGAATACACATTATTTTTTAAATGCACATGGAACACTCTTTAAGATGGACCATATTCTCAGCCATAAAACAAACCTTAACAAACTTAAAACAATAGAAATCACATAAATAATATTCTTGAATGATAACTGAATTAAATAAGAAAACACTAATAAGATGTCTGGAAGTACCCAAATATTTGGAAATAACACAATATATTTCTGAATAACCTATGAGTCAGAGAGAGGTCCTCGGGGAAATTAAAAATATTTTAAGCTGAATGAAAATGAAAATACAGCAGATCAAGTTGTTGGTATGCAGCAAAAACATTGCTTAGAGGGTAGTTTATAGTAATAAATATTTATATCATAAAATATATCTCAAATTAGAATTCTAGGCTTTTACCTTAAGGGCAAATTGAACTTAAAGCAAGTGAAAGGAAGAAAATAATAAAGTTAAAAGCAAAAATCAATGAAATTGAAAACAAGAAAATAGTACGGAAAAATCAATGTAACTAAAAGCTGTGGGATTTTTTTGAAAAATTCAATTAAATGGCTAAGCCTTTACACAGACTGACTATTAGGTAAGAGAGAAGATGCAAATTATTAATAAGAATGAAAGCAGGGAAGTTATTACAACCCAATAAACATTAAAAGGATAATAAATAAATACTACGAACAATTCAGTGCCCATATATTGAACAACTTAGATGAAAGGGACCTGTTCCTTTAAAGACAGAATCTACTAAAACCTATTCAAGAAGAAAATAAGTTGAATCATCCTACTTCAATGAGAGAAATTGAATTACCACTTTAAATTATTCCAATAAGAAAATTCCAAAGCCAGATGATCTTACTAATGAATTATAGCATTAATAGAAGAAACATCAATTCTTCAAATTGTGTTAACATTTAGGGAAAGTATGTGAAGGGTATTCAGGAACTATCTTACTATTTTGGCTACTTTAATTTCAAAATTATTTCAAAACAAGAAGTATAAAAAAAGTAAAGGGAGGGAATAAGATAGAATCTTAAAAAGTTTGCATTTTATGAAAAGAAGCATATTGATGATTTGAACTATTGAAATTTCAGAGACTTCTTAAATCTTCTAATTTTGATTTTCTTTAGGATTTTCTTTCCAGGACTATTTTGACTAATCAATACTAATTAAGAGAGTAAGGTATGACCATCGAGATAGAAATATAGATCAATAAACAGAATAGAGTCTAGGAATAGAGCCACACAATTGATTTTTTGAGAAATCTATCACTATAATTCATTGAAGATCCATAATAGTGCTATGGCAACTGGCTATCTAAATGGGGAAAAAAATAAGCCTTGATCCTCACCTCACAACATACACAGGCATTAAATCAAAGTGTGTAATAGACTTCGTGTGAAAACTAAAATAATATTGTTTTAGAAGAAAACATAGAATGTTTTCAAGACCTTTGGATAGGTAAATATTTCTAAAATGGAAATAAAGCAAGTGCTCTAATTTATTATAAAATTAATAAAAATTTCATCAAAGTAAAAAAAAAGTTATGTATTAGAAACTAACATTAAGAGAGTTAAAAGACAAGCCACAGACTGAGAGAAAATATGCTATAAATGTATGTATCAGACTTGTGTCCAGAATATACAAAGAAGAATTCAAGAATAAGACAGAACAATTCATTTAAAATTGGGCAAAATCTTGAAGAATCTCAAATAAGAAGATATCCAAATGACCAATGAATACATCAAAATACTTTTAAGTTATAAGTCATCAGAGGAATGCAAATTAAAGCTGCAATTAGATACAACATAATAATTAGATGGTCTAAAAATAAAAAGATGGAAAACACTAGATGATGGTGGGTATTTGAAACATGGCTCATAATTTGCTGATGGGAGTGTAAAATGAGAGAATTGCTTTGGAAAACATCTGGCAATTTCTATTGAAGTTAAACATACACCTCCTCTAGAACCCAGCAATTCTACTCCTTTCAATCCTGAAATTCCTGAGATGAATAAAAACATATGTCCTAAAACATATGTCCATTACTTCCATAATTTGAAAGCCACCCAACGGCCCAGCAAGGTAATAAATGGTTAAACAAAGTGGTATATTACACAATAGAATATTACATATAAATGGTGAGGACTAGAGCCAGATACATTGTGTTGAGAAATACATGGAAGAGGAAAGTGCAAACTATGCCTTTTATACAATTTGTTCTCAGTTGGACGTTATTACTCTCTAGGTGGCCCTTTCGATGCACATGTGCGCTTGTGTAGTTTCACATTCATTTGAAGGTACTTCTGATATTTAGTACAGAGATGAGTCCAGGAAGCTAGAAATTTGGCAATTCACAGGACAGTACCGCATAACAAAGATTTTTCCTACATTCAGACCAGCTTTGGAAATATCTATGAGATAGTCATTTAGTTTAGTTTTTTTTTTTTTTTTTTTTTAGTCATTTAGTTTAAAAGTTAAAAATTCTCTTTGCCTAAAATCCCATTTCATTTAATGTAAAAAAAATTTTTTTGTAGCTTTAATACACACTGTATTTTCCAGCAAAGCAACTATCATGTAAATCAACAGAAGTTTTACTATGCCAAGAGTTGTTCACTACTTTAGGAAACACAACACTAATAGTAATGTTAATGATTGAGATTCCAGAACAACACATTTGTATCAGTCTGCTTTTGTAGCTGTTGAATTAACAAATATTCTACAAACCAGAGCAAGTACGTTACTATTTCATTATGTCTTCTCTGTGAGGTCAAACATTTTCAAACTGAAATATGTGTTGTTATAAGGTATTTTTATCATATTTGCTTTATATTTTATTTAGAGATTTGTACTGATTTTTAAAAATACATGCAATATATAGGTTATTATCTATGCATTTCATTTTAGGATAGAAATTGGGTGTTAAAATATTTATAATAAAAAGAAGGTGTTAAGTCTGATAGAGTCTAGAATCACTCTTTTAGAAACTTGTGAAAAGAAGAAGAATGTGATGGTAATTAAAAGTATATTTTTAAATTATTTTAATTTAGTGTAAAATTGGGAAGTTGAGAAATCTTAGTTCTATAGACACAGGCAGAAGTGGTAGTGGAAAAAAGGCTAAATGTACAGGACAATATGGGTGGAATTAATTTAAAGAGATTAAATGGGATGGTTAGAAATATAGTTTGTCTTAAAATACCTCATAACAAGATACACCTGATGACTCTTAGGCCAGTTTTCGTCTATATCTGAGAGCCTTAGTATGTATTTCTGAGTAATTTGTTGCTACTTTCTGGTACTATTGTCTCCCCTAATTGACTCTAAGTTCCTAAAGTAAAGGGACCAGGAACTTCACTCATGGACGTTGCCAAGCAGGTAAGTTACATGTGTCAAGTGTTCCAGAGCCTGACACAGACGCTGGGTGCGGAATGTTGATGGGACAGAGAAGGGTCTGGGAGAGACAGAACGCAGAGCCAGCTTTGTTGCTAATAATGCAGCTATCCTCTTCTCTACCTACGTCTTTTATCTCTGACTTCAAAATTTCCAAGAATGGATAAGAGTGGGATCCCAGCCAAACATAACAGATGACTTGACTTTGACCTTTGAAAAAGTCAAGCTGTAAGTCATAGTTGTGATTTGTGGGATAAATTACTTTGGCAATGGAGGGCAAGTACCCCATCGGCCAGATCAGGTTAAAGTTACAGTATTTTATTATACTGTCTTACCTTGGCCTGATTCTTCTGTATACCAAGGCTTTAGAGCTATTCACATTTCGATCCTAACAGTAACCGCAAGAAACTACCCTTATCTCTGCTTTTCAGATGAGGAAACTCAAGCAGGAGGTTATATGACTTGGGTAAGATCAGTCAAGAAATCAGCAGGTTGAAAACAAACATCAGATCTCCTGAGGTCAAAAGTTGTGTTCCAAAAAGACATGTTACCAAATCATGCAGAAATGTAATAATTGAAAGAAAATATCTCTGAATTTATTCTTCCAGATTTTGATCACTCAGGGTAAATGAAATAGCAGACTCTGTAGAAACATATAACTTGAAAAATATTTACTTTATAATATTAAATGACATGTGGAGCCCTCAGAAAGCACCTTCTCAGTTATGTTCAAGTTGTGCTTGGCACAGTTGCTGAAATTAAAAGATATGCATTCTATTTCTAGATTTAACTAACTCATTTGATGTTGCCTTAATCATTTTAATTATTTAGATTTTAAATGCTCAATTCATACCGTGTGTGTGTGTGTGTGTGTGTGTGTGTATAATTATTTTCCTATTTAAAGCCAGTGCATTTTAAACACATTAGAGTGTCTGTTTCATAGGATCCATCCAACCAGGAGTAGTTACAGGTCACTATGATTTTAAGAATAGAGATTAAGAGAAAGGCACATAAGCAGTCTCAGGAAAATAAACAGCAACCCTTTTTGATGAAAAATGTTTAACATTTTATAGAGTCTATTGGATACTCATTCATATTGTAAGATCTTACAGTATCAGATTATGAAAAACATCATCATTGTCATCCTCTGGCACTTTATTGTTCCTTTCCAGATTTATTTTTACAAATAGCACTTGTCATAATCTGACCTTCATATTTTAGAATTGTAAGCTCCACAAGAGAGGAGAGTTACATTTAGTTTTCCTTTTTATGGCCCCTGCACTTACAAAACTGATTTGCATCTAGTATGCATTTAAAAATATTGACTATATGAGGTGAACATAAGAAACTCTGATAGGTTAGTTTAATCAAAACTTTTCTGGGTTCATAGATTTAAGAGAACTCCATGTAAATTACCTATGTGTGTAGCTACATAATGAACACTTACGCTATGCTTAAGTGCTGTGCCTGCTAAATTGGTCAATCTTTTACCCTGTCTTTGCCCTGTGTGGTCTTTGCCCTGTCTTTGAGGAGCTACAATTCTATACATGAGACAAGGAAACAATGGAACCAAAATACAACTGTTAAAATTTGTCGGCTAGATAGTAATAATGAATCCATGTTGTGAAATAAATGGGTATTTTATTGGGGTAAGAGTTAACTTCCATGGAAGAAAAAAAAAGATAGAAGGAAATAAAGTAAGAGCTCTGCCTCATACCCTTTCGGAGCTAACATATTTAGAGCTATATCCCTATTTAGTGTTTCCACATAATTAGCTCATAGACAACTGCATTCGTATTTGGACATAATCTTTCCAATATAGAAAGTGGTATTTAAAGTCATTCCAGCAAGCATTGAATTGATATGGACATACATCCTTTTTAATAAAGAAAGTCTATTATGCCATTTTTTCCCCTGAAATCCCAGATAAGGTTGTAAGTCCTAGAATTCAATTCAAATACTCTTATTCTTAGGGCCATATCCTAGAAAGAAACACAACCTATGATTACTAGGTGTACAATAAATCCTTCCCACATAAATGAATCTAAAAAAGCTAGAGAAAGGAAAAGTTCAGGATTTTCCCCAAATATTATGCAAGAATGTAATTATATTATTATATTTCACTTTTACTGCTAATATGTCTATATTGTTTCAACCCATACAGTAATTATAATTATAAGCATCAATTACACTTGCTATGTTATACCAAAAGACTTAAACTCCGGTCCACTCAGCCAATATTTTCTAAGTAACTACGGATATGTGGCATTACCTCTGCCTTCAAAGAGCTTTCAGTGGAGAAAACACATTGCAATATAGATTGACAAGCAAAAAGCAAAAAGTTAGGGAAACAAAGATGCTCAACCTTTTCTTTTGGAGTCAGGGTATTAGTCAAGATAGACTAGACTTCAGCTACATATAAAACAACCCCTGACTCTCAAGGCTTAACATATAAACATGTATTTCTTACTCATGTAAAGTCCACTGTAAGTGTTTAGGAGGGCTTTATTTCACATGGTCTTTCAGAGAGCCAGTCTGAGTGATGCTGGGCCATCTGGTGTATTGCTGGTCTCCTAAGCAAAAGAGATTGGAGAATCACTCAGAGCCTCTCTACTGCCTCTGCCTGGATGTGCCACACATCATGTAGCTCAGGTTCCACTTACCAGAGATGTCCAAAGACAACTTACTAGAACAGAACGGAAAGCAGAATCAAACTAGTCTTAAGAGAGGTAAGATAAGACAATGACTCCACATTAAAAAAAAAAAAAAGATAGAAAATAGTGCTAAATAATTAAATAAATGCTCTGAAATTTAAAACATGAGGTCTGATAGATGGGACTTCTGTTTATGCTGTTTATGTTCAAGATAGAGTAACAAAAAACAGCTTTACTCTCCTGCTTGAGACAGCCAAAAAAAATGAACATGATAATGACACAACGAATGACAAGATATTGGACATCAGACAACAAAGGACAATGACTCCCAAATTGAGAAACAAATAAAATGAGCCCTATATGAAGCCCAGCTATTGCTTTGAGAAGTTTCCAGGCTGTAGCACAGGGAGGAAGAACTCAGACCCCCTGACTTGAAATAAAGGAACTGAGGCTCTGGAGAGAACAATCCAGATATAACTGAATGACAGAGCACTGAAGAGGAGAGAGAAGCTCAGAGAGAGAATCCTGGAGACGTGCAGAGGATCTCCTCAAGTGTTCAGCTGGGTACTGAAATGCTATGTAAAAGGAAGTGATCTGTAACCAGGGAGAGGGTTCTTTTAAAGGATGAGATATAACAGTTCCCTGTGCTCATACAGGACTGGGAATAGTGTCAGCTCCCACCATCCAGATGGGAAAACCTCAAGATTTGTAGTGAACTGACTACATAGAGAGTCTTGGGTCTTACCTTAGTAATGTAGTACCTTAGTCCTAGATTGAGCTTTGCTCCAGCCCTACTTAGCAAACCTTATAAACAAGAAAAAAAGAAAGCCATTTCTAAGTAATGAGACCATATCTTAGATCCCAGTCTAAGAATGTTTTACAGTGAGATAAACGTATCTTGCATCCAAAAAGGTAAAATTCACACTGTGGGGTATCAAATAAAAAATTAACAGGCATGAAAGGAAGTAGGAAAATAAGGCCCAAAATGTAGAGAAAAATTAATCCAAGTTGACTCAGAACTGATTTGGATGTTAAAATTGGCAGACAAGGACATTGAAACAGTTATTATAAGTGTATTCCACATGTTTAAAAAGTCAAGTAGAGACAGGAAAGATATAAAAAGACCAAAATCAAACTCCTAAAAATGAAAACCAAAATACCTGAGATCAAAAAATACATTTGATGAAATTAACAGCAGCTGACACATTACAGAAGAAAATACTGGTGAACAGAAGAAACTATCCAAAATGAAGAACAGAGAGAAAAGAGAATGTAAAAAAAATAAAAGAGCATTAGGGAAGTATAGGATAGCTTCAAATACCCTAATTTGCCTGTAATTGGAATTCCTGAAAGGATTAGGGGGAACAGAAAATATTTTAGGAAATAATGGCTGAAATTTTTCTAAGTTTGGTGAAAACTGAAAACCCACAGATCCACAAATCTCAATGAACCCTATGCCCTAAATATTTTTCCCCTGAAATATAGAGAAAAAAAGCTAAACCTAGGTACATCATTATCAAATTTCTCAAAACCAATGATACAGAGGAAACCTAAAAAGAGCCTGAGCAAAAAGACATGTTATCTACAAAGAAACAAATATAAGGATGACAGTAGATTTACTGTCAAAAGCAATGCAATCAAGAAAATTGTGGGGGAACATTTTCAAAATATTAAAAGAAAGAAAAGCTTGTGATCCTAAATGTTTTCAAAAAAGAAAGGAATTAATTGCATACAAATAACTGATATTTAAAAAAACCACTCTATTTCTAGCTGTCACATCTGAAGTTGGAAGACAGTAGTACATTATCCTCCAAATTTTGATAGAAAATGTTTCTAACCTTGAATCTGTACCCAAACCATTCATCAATTTGGAGAGTAAAGGAAAGATATTTTTAGCCATGCAGGGTCTCAAAACTTTTACCCTCCATGTTCTCGTTCTTAGGAACTCATTGATGATGTATTGTACTATAATCCAAAAAAGAGAGGGGAATTGGGATGCAGCAAAAGGAGGATTCATTATAGGAGAAAGAAGATTCCAGGATAATGTTAGTAGAATGTCCTAGAATGTGTACAGAAAATCTAGGAAGCTGCAATCTAGGCTCTGATTGAATAAAAAAAGATACTGATAATTATTTTCCAAGTTAAGAAGGAATTTGATTGGAGATTTTGGAGTTAAATTAAGAGAAAACAAAGCAAATAAGTAAGGTGTTTATTAATGCCAGTGAAAACAAAGTTACAGAAGAAATGATTATATGATCATAATATACTACCTTGCTCAATTGTAAACAGGATTTGAAGTCATAATATGAACACTGATTATTAATTTAACAAAATTATCATATAATTACATTGGGAGGACATAATTATGCATGTGCATTGTAAGAATGCAAAATCCTTGAATTTTATATTAATGTAATTAATGATATTTACTGATAATTAGTGATAAGAATAAGTGAGTTTGTTACACATTATTTAGATATTTCAGAAAAGACAGTTCAAATAGTTGAAAATGGCTGCTTCTCTGTCCATGCTGGCTTCCCATGAAGTCATGTGATCCTCCATGCAATTACACAGGACCCTAGACTCTGATTTGATTTAATGCTTTGCTGTTGCAATCTTGAGGTTTTTAATAATTTTATCTTTGAACTTAAGTTTTTAATAATTTTATCTTTGAACTTAAGTCTTGTGAGTAAAGTCCAATGGGACAAAAGAGCACATGTATAAGCAGTAGATATATACAATATGTGTACCCAGTTTTCCTTGCTAGCCCATGTGTACGTAATGCTTGAGATGCCTCATGAGCTCAGACTTCTGGTGGACCCATAGCTTGTAGGAGTTCAGCAAGATTCAAATGATGGAAAGTATGCATGTTACACCTACAACTGAGTTAGTGGTAGTGGAACTTCCCTGAATTAGCCAACACTTATACTGAAAATGATGACATAGAAGGAAAGGGAAAGATGAGCCAGAGGTAGAGAATGTTAGTAGAATGTGTATATATGCAGAAGTGAAATAAAAACACTCAAGTGAGTTCTGTGCAGTATGTCCACCATTCTGGTAAGATATAAATGCATACTCATATACAAGCTATGAAATATGAATTGTATAATTTTGGTGATTCCATATACAAGTTAAATGCTTTTATGCTTACATTTTAATACTGTCATTCCAGAATATAAAGATGATGGCAAGATACATCAAATAATTATTTTTTTTACTTAAAATGACATTAAATAGGGGCACCTGGGTGGCTCAGCCGTTAGGTGTCTGCCTTCGGCTCAGATCATGGTCCCAGGGTCCTGGAATCGAGCCCCGCGTCGGGCTCCCTGCTTGGCGGGGAGCCTGCTTCTCCCTCTCCCACTCCCCCTGCTTGTGTTCCTCCCCTCACTGTGTCTCTCTCTGTCAAATAAATAAATAAAATCTTTAAAAAAATGACATTAAATAATAAAAATAAAACACCACTACATGTTGAGAGACTACATAGGAAAGAATAAATCTTTATATTTTACTATTTTAACTGTATTTTTTTCTTGTTTTTAGAATAAAAGTTCTCATATTTTCATTTTGCACTGGGTGCCACCAATTATGAAACTGGCTGTGTTTTGAGAATCAAGATCTGTGGGGGTATAGGAGGTAGGAAAGGGGGAATTTTATTTTCCACATAATCCCATTAGATTAAAAAAAATTTTTTTTTAAGATTTGTTTATTTATTTTAGAGAGAGAGAGCTCGTGGATATGAGAGGGTAAGGTAGAGAGAGAGGGAGAAGGAGAGGGAAAGAATCTCAAGCAGACTCCCCGCAGAGTAGGGAGCCCAACTTGGGGCTCCATCCTAGATTTTAGGACCCTGAAACTATGATCTGAGCTGAAATCAAGAGTCAGACACTTAATTGACTGAGCCACCCAGGTGCCACCCAATTGGATTTTTTTTTAATGAAAAATATGCATTGCTTTGCTGGAAATAAATATTGAAATGAAAATGCTAACAGTAATAGGTACAATTAGCCAGCTAAAGAGAGGGGAAAGAACTCGCCTGGTAGAGGAACCATGTGTGACAATGAGGTGAGGTGATGGTGAATTCTAAGAACCAAAATCGCCTAGACAGTCCAGAGCATAAAGAACATGACTGATAAGTAGACTGGGGAAGAGTATGAGACAGATGGTGCAGAGTCATAGGATCCATGTTAAGGAGTTTGGGTTTGATTTTTCAAGTGATAGAAGACATTGAAGTTGTTAAACAGGACAGTGAAGAATGATCTATAGGGGACAGTTATATTTTTGAGGCTGGGCCTTCTCTAGAAATTGTAATATATGACGATGATTAGAAAATGAGATGTTTGGGCGCCTGGGTGGTTCAGATGGTTAAGCATTTATTTTCAGCTCAGGTCGTGATCCCAGGGTCTTGGGATCGAGTCCCACATCGGACTCCCTGCTCATTGGGAGCCTGCTTCTCCCTCTGCCTCTCTCTCTCTCTCTCTATCTCTCATGAATAAATAAATAAAATCTTAAAAAAAAGGAAAGAAAATGAGATGTTTAAGTGAATCATCAAACCAAACTTGCAAATTAATGTATCAGATCTATTTTAAAGTAATGTGGGGGAGTTTATCAAAGTGATTAAAATTTACCACAATACTTTCAGCACCAAAATAAAAGAACACTCTAGTGTTTTGTGTGTTTTTTTTTTTTTTTTTTAAGATATATATTTTCAGGGGTGCCTGGGTGGCTCAGTTGGTTAAGCATCTGCCTTCAGCTTGGGTCATGATCTCAGGGTCCTGGGATCGAGCTCCACATTGGACTCCACACTCAGTGGGGAGTCTGCTTGTCCCTCTGCCCTGCCGCCCTGCTTGTGCTCTCTCTCTCTCTCTTTCTCAAATAAATAAATAAAATCTTTTCTTAAAAAAAGATATGTTTTTTTCATGAGTAATTATTTTCACTTTTCCTGCACCGTGTATTATGTTATTCTAGTTACTACTTCATAGAAAAATGGCCAGAAGAAGCCTTCAGATCTTTCTCTCATATCACACCACTACTGTATCTCTAAGTTCACCTACAGAGGAGGGATTTTATTTCAATTTCATAAATGTTTTGAGATTTTCCTAAATAGACTAATTCCAACCTAAATGCAATGGCATCTTTGCTTGAGGTGGGAAAGGCCCAGACAGAGAATTATTCATCTATGCTGAGTAAATCATTCAGAGCCAGGTGACTTACATTTCTAGAGATGATGAATAGCTATATAGGCAAATGCAAGGCTACGTTTCCTTTGGGGCAATGGAGGATGATGAAAATCATCAATGAGCTACTAAAGAACAGAAAAAATGCAGATGTCCTTAATGTTCCTCAGTGATGGACCAAAAATGTATTAAAAATGTTAAAACTATTGTTACAATTTGAAAGCATGAAAATTGTGTAAGCCACAAAGAGAAAATAGATAAGCTAACATAGAATCACACATTTGTGGATTTTCCCTTTTTTAATAACTGACAAAAACTCTTTGATCAAGTGGATTCTATTGACAGACTATTTTTTGTGTCAGATGGAACCTCTTATGTTAAAACTATGAAACAGAAAAAACTGTTCATAAAGATTGCTTTAAATGTCAGTGTTTTATAAATTTGGGGATTTGAAACATTCAAAAATGTGTGACATAAAAGATACAATGCAGTATGTGCTCTAATATATGGTAATTTATTGCCATTTTTACCATTTATTGAACATTCTTGTAGCAAACATTACTCCCTATTCAGAAGTTATGCCACTGGTTCTAAGCTAATTTCTCTAATAAAGATTATTGTGTAGAATATGAATTTCTCTTAAAACAGCACGTGTAACCTGTTTTACCTGGTAGTTTCCCCTGTTAATTCAGTCATAGTTCTTGATAACCACACACATTTGGTTCTATACTAATGGACTGCTTGAAAAGAAGATGGAAGAAAAGAAATGTTTTTATGCTTAGAAGAAGAAGAAGAAGAAGAAGAAGAAGAAGAAGAAGAAGAAGAAG